>NW_006408632.1:6561999-6571280 GCF_000296735.1 Chrysochloris asiatica
GCACCTAACAACAACAACATATATTAAGGAGCTCTGGTAGCATAGTGGTTATGAGTAAGACTGCTAACCTCAAGGTCAGCAGTTTGAAACTGCCAGCTGTTCTGTGGGTTAAAGATGAGCCTTTCTGCTACTGTAAAGATTTACAGCCTCTGAAAATGTATGCAGGGTCACTATGTATGTGAACAACTCTACAACGCATAACCACCACCATATCTATTCTGCAGTCTTAGTGTGGCACTTACTGCAGGATAACGCACTAGACCCGAAATATTGGTTGGAACCCCACTATGGGCAGTTGAAACTCAGCAACCACTCCTTGGAAACCCTATAGAAGGTGGTTGTAAGTTGGAACCAACTTGACAGCACTTAACAATAACAACAACACATCTCTACTGAGGAGTGTGGTGGCTCTGTAGGATAATCACTGGACTGGGAACCATAAGGTTAGCAGTTCAAGCCCATGAGCTACTCTTCAGAGAAAGATGAGGCTTTCTGCTCCCACAAAGATTTTCAACCTCAGAAATCCTGTACAGGGTTGCTATGAGTAGGAACTGACTAGATGACTCTTAAAAACAACAACAACAACAGTAATATATCTATATTGATAATCTGGTGTCCATCACAAATCAACTTTTCCGTTTTTTGCCATATTATGGTCCTATGACGTGCTATGGTTGTTAAGCACTGTGGGTTTGGTTTCAATTCATAGTAACCCTGTATGGGGTTTCCAGGGTTATAAAGCTTTTTGGAGTTGAAAGCATCATCTTTCTCCCATGGAGTGACTGGTAGCTTCAAACTACTGACCGTCAGTTAGCAGCCCGTCAAGTTACAATCCACTACATTAGTAGGGCAACATTGCATTTGTACTAGAAGATTAAATAATTTGTAATATGAGAGATTCTAGTTACTGTTGTTGTTAAGTACTGTGGAGTCGGTGCCGACTCTTAGTGACCCTGCACAGGGTTTCTGAGACTGTAAATCTTTACGGGAGCAGAAAGCTTCATCTTTCTCCTGTGGAGCGGCTGGTAGTTTCGAACTGCTAACCTTGAAGTTAGCAGCCTGATTCGTAACCACTATGCTACCAGAGCTTCTTGTATTGGGGGTGGGGTGTATAAAGAAAGTCTTGGTCATCTTTAAACATTTTCTAGTGTAAACTGGTAATTATTTAATGTAGATTCTCTAATTTGGTCATTGTTTCTGACAATTTCTTCTTGTAACACTAAAGTGTAATTATATAGTTATTTTATACTAAAGTGGACACAAAAGTGCAAGCACAGACAAGCATTTGCCATTTTGCATATTCAGTGTGTTGTAAGCTTTGGTTCTTGAATACCAGGTAGTATTGCTAAGTATTAAGATAGTTCTTTTACTCTGTGTACTTATCCAATGATAGAATCCACAGCACTCATTTTGTAGAGATGTGTTTGTTTAACTACTGGAGGTTATCCCAGTGGCAAGTTCATCCTTATTTGATAATAATGAAACATAAGTTTTATGTGTTTGCCTGAGTAAGATTGCCATCTGGTAAATAATATGTTTTGTGAGTGTTTATAACAATCATGGTTTAAGCCAAAATTGACTGATCATGATTGCTGCAAATAACACTTGAGTGTCCTAACTGGTTTGATTTTTTTTTTTTTTTCCTTTGTTGAATTGAGAAAATGTATTTACGAAGCTTCCTGCGTTTATTTTTAAAGTATTTTGTGGGTTTTTAAAGCTTGCATTTTCAAAAGCAATAATTATAGCTGATTACTATCTCCATACAGTACTTCTGTTCCAAAGTAGGAAAAAACAACATTGTTTATATAGCTATATAGCATCATAAGTATTGTTTTATATATGGCTTTGCCTACAACAAGTAAGAAGTTTATTCCTCATGAATTGAAGAACCCTAAACATTTCACCTTTGTAGAATAGAATATTAAAAAAAAAACGTGCCTGACAGATCAGGCAAGAGTGGCTTGGTGTATTGCTTTTCAGGCAGTAATTACATTAGAAGCCATTGTAGAAATGGTCTCTAACACATTATGTTTTCCTAAAAAAGAAGAAACTTATGATAAAAAGTTATGGCTTTTCTCCATGTCACATGTATAACAGCTTTTCGAATTTCCACAGGATTGATTTTCAGCGTATCACTTCAATTTGAAAACTTGAAGTGAGATTCAATGACTTTTCTTGAAAATGTCAATTAAGATCTTGAACTGGTTGCTTTGCATATCAAAAGGAATGGAAAGAAATGAGCATTTGAACTAGTCTATGGGTTAAGATAATGCTGGAGCTCTGGTAGCATAGTGGTTACGAATCGGGCTGTGAACTGCAAGGTCAGCTGTTCGAAACTGCCAGCTGTTCTGTGGGAGAAAGATGAGGTTTTCTGCTCCCGTAAAGATTTACAGCCTCGGAAACTGAGTTGGAACCGACTCCACAGCACATGACAACAGCAACAACATGGGTTAAGTCTAGAAAAGGGGTCTATAG
The DNA here is from genome assembly GCF_000296735.1 of Chrysochloris asiatica. Classification (NCBI taxonomy): domain Eukaryota; kingdom Metazoa; phylum Chordata; class Mammalia; order Afrosoricida; family Chrysochloridae; genus Chrysochloris; species Chrysochloris asiatica. Next base: position 6,564,475 of record NW_006408632.1, read on the forward strand.
TTGCTTAGCTATTTTTAGTAAAAAAGAGTTTAATTCTTTTTGTCAAACAATTATTTTCTTTCTGTTCTGGAGTTAAGTTTATGGCACTTGGCTGTAGTGAGCTCTTGCTTTTTGAGTGTTGTGATCTGAAAGATGACAAAAGGATCCAAGAACATCATTGGCTCCACAGAAAGCCATGTCTGATTCCTTCATGTGGAAAACTCAGTCACCAAATCTGTATATCTAGTCTAAAGTGGTCATGCATATATTAATTACCTGCTAGACTTCCCCTAGATGTCTCATGACATTACAAACTCAACTGGGCTCATTAACTTCTTCCTCAAAATCTAGTTTGTCTATCTCAGAGAACAGGACTTCCTCCATCCAGAAGCTAAAGACAGACCCAGGCTGCTTTCATAGATTGATTCCTTCACCTTATCCCACTCTGAAGCAGTCCTTTAATCTATTCTCTCCTTTCAAGTTTTACTACCCTTGCCTCATATCTGGCCCTCATTATATCTTGCCAGGATTATGGTAAACATTTCATAACCAGTTTCATTTTCTTGAATTGCCCTTTTTATGCCACTCTTGCTAGAGTGATCATTAAAAATGCACGTCTGAACATGTTCCTCCTCTATTAAATTTTTATGGCATTCCTGTTTACTTTTCTATGCCTAGGCACAATGACTGCCACAAAATAATACTGGCATTTACCACATTGGGTTCTTTTAAGGATTAGATTCAATTATTTATATGAGGGGAGTTAAAACATTTTTGTGAGTAAATAGAATTAAAATATAGTAGAGTTTTCCCAGGAACGTTTTGAAGCCCACTAGTACAAACCAAAAATGTTAGCTGTTAGTCTTCATTGTTTTTGTCATTGTAGTAGTCATTTTAACAAAAGGATTTAGTAGTATCTGTGAAAGAATGAGTCATTTTCAGGAAGAAGTTCAAACCCTTAGTGTGGTCCAATAGAACATTATGGTCTGTCTCTGCCAGCACTGCAGCATTATCTTACTTTATCTCCATCAACCCATCAGTGCTCCAGGAATTCTGAACTTGAACTTGAACTGCAGCATTATCTTACTTTATCTCCATAAATCCATCTGTGCTCCAGGAATTCTGAACTTGAACTACATGGGGGATAGGTCATGTTCTGTTTTGCTTTAATGACTTTGCATACAACACTTCCTCTTGCATAAAGTACTCTGAGCTGTACGTTTCTTTGCTTAGTTCATAGTTACTTATCCTGCACATCTTAGGCTATATGGCCTCTTTCTCTATGGGCTGGTTTAGATGTGTGGCTTTCATGCTTATTCCATCTTGAGCATACTTCTGTCATGATAATTACCACATCATTACAACTGTTTTGCTAATGTGTCTATCTTGTCTATTCATATACTTCTTTCTTGCTGATAGCAGCTTTTTGTCTACCTGTCCGTGTCATCTGGGGCAGAGGCTGACACTAAATCAATCAATGTGATAACCTACGTTAAAGGTTTTCGCTTTTATTGTTTGTTGTCCTTAGAATTTTATTCCTGTTGTATTGGCTTAACTTAATTCAAATACCATCTTCATGATGAAGCAAGCCTCTTATGACCGATTCAAACAGTCTTTCCTTCCTATTGGGTAGTGCATAACTTATGACATAGCAGGGGAGAAGCATTCCATTGGAGTGGGGCAGAGCTGCTGCTAACTTACTGGAAGATTTAGGATGGATTACTCAACCTTGACTTTGTCATCTATAAATTGTGATATTAACAACTGTCTTACAAGGTTATGTGGAGATGCAGGAGAAAAAATGCTTAAGTGCCTTGTACTGTTGGTATTTGAAAACCTTTCTGCCCTTATCATGGTTGAAGTGTTGTTCCTGGAATGATGTTGCTATCCTTCCAAAGAATTGGGATGGTGTATCACATTGCCCCATGTAAAAGAGGTTTGAAAGAGAAGAGGCTTAGCGAGGTAAAAGATAGGCAGAATTTATTAAGCATAAATGTTCTTATAGAGAGATAAGAATGGGTTCCACCTCCAATTGAAGAAGAGCTCGTAATACAATTTAGCTTTCTTTTATATATCATTCTGTCAGGGGTGTGAGTTGTATTCCTGGTTTAAGTGTCTCAGTTGTTAATTTAGGGAATTTGTCTAAACATGCTTACTCTGAGTCTTGTTCCCCAATTTTGGGACTGACTAACTCTCTTTCCCTTTACAACAGTTTTTGTTTACTTTTGTTTTTAAAACTCCCTATCAGGCTTTTGTTATTGTCCATGTTGGTCTAATTTTCTTCTGAGATCTGGGGAATTTGTCTACATATAATTCCCTTGAGTCTTCTTTTTCAGGATTTAGCTTATTATTGACTAAGTTTATTTCCTCCTTACAGTGGTTTTCCCTCTCACCCCACCCCTCTTCTCAGAACTTACTCATTGCTGAGGTTGGCTTGTTTCTGCAGAAACAAGTTATATAGAGAGTGATTTGAGACCCTCTTCCTATTTCTATTCTTCCTGCCTAATATTCCCCCTCTGAGAGAATAGGAGATGCTAATGCTTTAGGGATATGGACAACAACTCATTCTTGGCTACTTCCTGCTGGTATGAAGAGTAGTAATCGGGACTAGGGTTTCCAATTTCTCCTGTCCTGTGATTGTGGGCCTTCATCATCAATTCTCATTCCTTGTATAGTCCTGAAACAAGGGAACGCATAGGAAATTTATATATTTTCTATTAGTCTAAATGCTTAACCAGCTTGGTCCAGGGTGGTTATTGGGATACAAGTACATTTTTGAGTTTCCTTAAGCAAAGTATCAACTTGCATGGTTAAGATAGACAGTTATAGTTTTAAAACACAAGGCCTCAGGATGAGTAGAAGTAATATTCCAGTGAGGGGTCCAAGAAAGGGTACAAGCCAGGGCAAGGAAGGGAGATAACATTTTCACTTGAAACAAGAGATCACTAGCTAGTAAAAGCGGTATCTGCGGCTAGCAGTATATGGGAAAAGGTTTTTCTTTTCAGGAATGCAGTAGGGACAAAACAGATGTTTCCCAAAAGATAGGATATTTTCAGAGTTGTACAGATATAAATGAGAGTTAGTAATATCAAGAATGTTCCAACCCCCCAGAGAGAGAATCCAGGAAGGAGTCATGTACTTTTCCTTCTTTTAGAATAGGATGTTTTTCTACTGGTTCACAGGTATATTTGGGAGGCTCCTCTTGAGGCTGGCCTGGTTCAGGTCCTTTCATAGGTTTTACTCTGGGTACGTGCACCTAGCTCTCCACTCCCTTGAGTTTGATCCCTGTGGGTATGGGAAGTAATACCAGGTAGGGCCCAAGCCACACGGGTTCTAAATGTGTGGTGAGTCCCCTTTCTTTTCAATCTTTCAGTAAAACTTCCTCTCCTGGGTGGAAGAAGATTTGTAATTCCCCTTGCTATGGTGCAGGGAGTACCTGCTAACCAGAGTCTAACATGGCTTGTTGTATAACTGTCAAGCACAGCCTATTTTAGGCCATTTCAATTAAAAAGTGAAAGGATATTGGGACTCAGGATGAAGTGGGATATAAAAGAAAGTAACTTTGAGATCGAACATTGAAAAATATTGAGATTGCGGGAACATGAGCAATTATAGTATAAGGATTGAGTACTAATGATAAGGATGGAGATTGTTGTTGTTTTTAAGTGCCATCAAGTCAGTACCGACCCATAGCAACCTTATATAGGGTTTCCGAGGACCAGCTGGTAAATGCATGAGGGAAAGGTCAGCAAAGAAAGTAAGGGCAGCTTTGCTGGGCCCAAACCCACAGTATATCTGAGTTAGAATGGAAACTCTGGATGCATGGTGGAAGAAAGTGACTATGTTGGAGAGCAGTTAAAGCCAGACACACAAGAATAGTCCCTAACCTGGGTCTGATAAAGTGATGAATACTGGTAGATCTCCCTGAGGGAATTCACTCTTATGGTCTCTCCTTTCCTCTTACTTGTCTCACCAAGGAGGCATCCAAGAGGATTCAAGAGTGCTCTGATGGATCAGATCATATTTGACACTCAATGGCGGAATCCAATTTACCATAGTGATAAAGGAGGTCTTTCTGAGGTGACTGCACAACACTGTTTCAAATAGCAACACTTCCTCTAGGTTACCACTCACGTAAAAACATCCGAAGCCTTTTGATTGGAAGGAGGAAATGCTCTTCTGTTTTCAGACTCCAGAACCTGCCTGGAGACTCATGCATCTGTGTTGCCTAGCACTGTCATGAGACAAGCAATAGGGGCAGGAGAGGAGAGGGAGGGGCAAGGGTGGGAAGATATTCATGTTCCGGGTGAAAGGTGCAGTAAGTCAGTCCTCAGGTTTGAGGATCAAGTGTTGTTCCTGGAATGGTGTTACTGTCCTTCCAAAGAATTGGGAATGTGTAACATACTTTTTCCCCTAGAAAGACAAGAGGCTTAGGCAAATAAAAGATAGGTAAAATTTATTAAGCATAGATGTTCTTTTAGAAAGATAAGAACAGACTTCCACCTCATGGTTGAGGAAGAGCCCTGAATACAGTCTGGCTTTCCTTTATATATCCTTCTATTAGGGGCGTGAACTGTGTTCCTAGTTCAAGTGTCTCAGCAGCTAATTTAGGGAATTTGTCTAAATCTGCTTACTCTGAGTCTTGTTCCCCAGTTTCATGACTGACTAACCTTCTTCCCCTTTACAACAGTTCCTTTTTCTTAACCTTCATCGAGGTCTCCTTATTGGTGAGGTTGGTCTAATTTTCTGCTGAGATCTGGGGAATTTGTCTAAATATGGTTCCCTTGGGTTTTTTTTGTTTTGTTTTTCTTCTTCAGGGTTTAGCTTATTATTGACTCTTCACAGCCACCCTCTCTTCTCAGAACTTCCTCATTGCTGAGGTTGGCTTGTTTCTGCTGAGACAGGAAATACAGAGAATGACTTGAGACCCTCTTCCTTTTCTCTATTCTACCTGCATAATAACGCCCTGACCATAGATGGTTTTCTTCTTTGGCAGGATAAAATCAATCTCATTTAGAAATAAGAAAAATTAAATTTATTTTGAAAATTAATAATCAGAGAAAATTGTTTTCTCTAGGAATAAATCCAAATTTCTTTGAAAAGTTAGAAAGTCATTGTAGTTTGCGATTTTTGAGGTCCTTTGTCTCTAGTCCCCAAAATAGCCTTGCCTTACTTCAAAATCCAAGAAACTGGTTTTTCAGGTTTTGAGTGAAAGTTTACAGGGTAGATCATCAGTTTTACATGCAACAAATCATATACTTTGTTTCATTACAATGATTATAATCCCCTCCATGTACCATTATTTAACAGTATTTCTCTTTATTCACTTTAGCTTCTCTGGATAAGGTCTCGCATTCCATTTGTGCTCTTCTCCCTTGATGGTTTTAGGGTCCTTTGTTTCTGAACTGTAAGATTAACTAGTCCCCTGTTTTTGTTACAAAACTTCTACCTTTACAATTGTGACAGTCGCAATTAGTCATGATAACAATTACTCACTATTGTATCATAAGAATCTTGTCCCCATCTCTTTTTACCAGACCCATCTAGACAAGATGAAAACTATTCAGTGGGTGCACTTTTTCCCACCCACACACTATTAAACTAAACTCCCTCTTGAAACCTTGTAAGCCAGTCACTTTGTATCTTTATCGCCCCTCATTTTAGGTAACCAATATCTGAGTTGTCCATCCATATCTACCCTGTGTATAGAGGGGATAGCATTGATACTTGATGTGAAGACTCCTTCCCTCTCTGTTGGTATTTAAAATTACTACCTCCATGAGTGTGACCCAACAGAATGTGGAAATCATCGGACAATCACTTTGATATCCCATGCCAGTAAAGTTTTACTAAAGGTAATACAGAAACGGCTGTAAGCATACATTAACAGAGAACTTCTAGAGGTTCAAGCCAAATTCAGAAGAGGCCGTGGAATGAGGCATATCATTGCTGATGTCTGATGGATATTGGCTGAAAGCAGAGAATATCAGAAAGATGTTTACCTATGCTTTATCGACTATGCAAAGGCTTTCTATTGTGTGGGTCCTGACAAGCTATGGACAACATTGCGAAGTATGAGTATTCCAGAACACCTAATTGTACTCATGAGAAATCTGTACGTGGACCAAGAGGCAGTTGTTAGAACAGAACATGAGAACACTGAATGGTTTAAAATTAAGAATGGTGTGCGACAAGGTTGTATTCTTTTACCATACTTAGTCAACCTGCATGCTGAGCAAATAATCTGAGAAACTGGGTTTTATGAAGAAAAACGTGGTATCAGGATTGGAGGAAGACTCAACCTTGCTTGCTGAAAGTGAAGAGGACTTAAAAAACATTTACTGATAAAGATCAAAGAGCACAGCCTTCAATATGGATTGCATCTCAATGTAAAGAAAACAAAAATCCTCATCACTGGACCAATCAACAACATTCTTATCAATGGAGAAAAGATTGAAGTTGTCAAGGACTTCATTATTTTGGATCAACTATCAACACTCACGGAAGCAGGAGTCAAGAAATCAAACGATGTATTTCATCAGGCAAATCTGCTGCACAAGACCTTTTTAAAGTGTTGAAGATTAAAGATGTCAATTTGAGGATTAAGGTGCACCTGACCCAAGCCATGGTATTTTCAATAACCTCATATGGATGCAAAAGCTGGGCAGTAAATAAGGAAGATCATAGAATAATTGATGCTTTTGAGTTATGGTGTTGGAAGAGAATGTTGAAAGTGCCATGGGCTGCCAAAAGAACCAACAGATCTGTGTTGGAAGAAGTGCAGCCAGAGTGCTCCTTGGAGGCCAAGATGGCCAAACTTTGTCTCT
>NW_006408632.1:6571580-6580157 GCF_000296735.1 Chrysochloris asiatica
GGTTTTTTTAATCTTCCTCTAGTCGAGTTCTGATTATCAAGCCATCGATGCTAGGTCAAATGGGTACTATCTGCAGCTTTGGGTGTTCTTGTGCATCTCTTCTCACTTCCTATCAGCTGGATGCTTCACTCTCAGCTGTAGTCCTCTGTGGCTATGTCATTGTCCACAGGCTCAGGAGTCCCCACACTTTGGACCAGCCAGCCCTTCCTCTTCTCTGCCTCATATCCAGGTCAATGGGAGTCTGTGGAATGTGGTTGAACTCAGCCAATTTCTTCATTGCTGCCTTTACCCCTCTTACACTCACCAGTAGACCAATGTGGATGCCAGTAAGCTTATATGCCTGCTCATGTGTTCCCTTTGAGTTTCTGTCTTAGAGGGGGGGAATGCTGTGTTTTTGTAAGTTGATCTTTATTTATATATTTGAGAACTGAAGATCAAAATTGTAATATGTATATATGACAACAACAACATATATAATATATTTTGTTGTTATTGGTGTTGTTGTTAAGCGCCATCATGCTGCTTACGACTCATAGTGATCCTATATAGGATTTCCAAAGAGTGACTGATGAGCGCGAACCACTGACCTTGCGGTTCAAACTGACTTTGCATTCCAGCGCATTAACCTGCAGCACCACACCAGGACACTCCTTATATATTGTTGTTCTTGTTAAGTTCTGTCGAGTCGGTTCCGACCCATAGCAAACCTGTTTAGGGTTCCTGAGGAGTGACTGGTGAGCTTGAACCACAAACCCTGAGATCAAACTGAATTTGCAGTCCAATACATTAACCCATAGCATATCTAGTCTAGCCAATTGGTCCTATGTCCTCTCTCTGTACCAATCTGATTTCTTTTTCAGGAGGTATGTAAAAATGTAAGCTCGTTTTGTGGTGGAAATCCTAGGCAAATTTCAACTAGAAGTGTGAATTTCATCACAAGAAAAGCCATTATTAGAAAAGGGAGTCACTTATAATATTCCAAAACAAACCTATCATTTCTGCAGAGCTGAGCGGTTTACTTAGCCAATGAGGATATAAATATTTGCATATCTGATAGACTAATGCCAGCTCTAGATTTAACACATAGAACACAGCTGCTTCCAACTGATGATTTTCCTCCTGCAAAGTCAAATATTAACTAAACCAAATGATAGATTTTTTTTTTTTTTTTAGCTTGTATTGATAGAAGTTTTGCAAAATGACTTCAATACCTGAGATAAAAGACATTCATGTTATTCCAAGGTAAATGTGATTGTTTATAAAAAGTCCACCATATTGTAGTGGCACAAAATATGGATATTAGATGAAAAGACATATTAGAAAGTGAAACAAGTGAAAAGGAAACATAAGAAAAATGATACAATGCAGTTGATTGACTTTTCAAACGAACCAGCTTTCCATAACATGAAAATAAATCCTGTTTACTCATTCCGAAAGACCTTGCAAGATTTACAATTAGAAAATGTTAACTTGTCTTATTTCTTCTATTTTTCTCTGCTCCCAATGCAACTGAAATGTGTTAAACTCTTTGATCTCCAGCTAACTGAATGCTCTTTATATTAGGGCAGAATTTTAAAACTGGTTTTTTCAAGTTTTTAACATGACTGATTTTGACATAAATCTATACAGAATCCATCCTTTTCTTGCTTGGTTTGCATCACCTCACATAGAGTGCACACAGAATGTCTGAGGTGAGGTCATGGGCACAGAGCTCCTGAACGAGAAGCATTGAGAGCAGGAACGTTAGGTTTGGGCATTGGAAGAAGTGTTTCAAAAACCAACGTATGCCATGTCTGCCTCACACTAATAACCATTCCATGTTAAAGCTTTCTAGAAATAAATGTACTCTGATAAAAAGTTGGGTCAAATTTGCAGTTTCGAAAACCAAACACAATGGTGCATATAAAAATAGTGAGCACTTATTGGATCCTACAGAAAGGAATGGTCTGCTTTAGTGCTAAGCTTTTGAGTTAGGAAGCCTGAATTTAGTCTTCTTGATCTTGGATACCAGTTAATTCTTTCTACTTTATCTTCCCTTTATAAAAACATGGGGAAATGGAGTCCTGGTGTGGTGTTGTAGGATCAGCACCGCACTGCTAACTGAAAGGTTGACAGTTCAAACACACCAGCTGTTCCTTGGAAACTCTATACCAGGTCGCTATGAGTTGGAACCAATTCTATAGCACTTAGCAACAGCTGAAACTTTTAAGACCAATCAAGGGTGCATTACAAGCTCAAAAATATTTGATATTTCCTTAAAATATTATTAAATGAGTACAAGATATAAAGGGTTATGATGAGCCAGTTGATACTAGCTTTCAGAGGAGAAAATCTTTTAAAGATATTTGTACCTAAATTTGACATTTAAGGTAGAATGTCAGGCGTTGGACCAAAAATAAAGAGTTAATGTTGTGAGCTGAATTGTGTACCCCTCAAAAGATGTGTTCACAGTCCTAACTCCCAGTACCTGTGAATGAGACAGTTGGATACCATCTTTTGCAGATCTAACCAAGTTAAGATGATGTTCTGGACATTTGGATGGGCCATAAATCCAATTGCTGCTATTCTTATAAGGAAAGAGATATTTGAAAACACAAAAATGGTACACAGAAAAGAAGGTCATATGAGACTGGAGTGATGCAATCTCAAGGAACAGTGAGAAATGTCGGGAGCCACAGAATCTAGGAAGAGGCAAGGAAGCATTCTCCTCTATAACCTTCAGAGGGAGCCTGCTCCTACCAGCACCTTTATTTCAGAGTTCTAGACTTCAGAATAGTGAGAAAATACAATTCTGTTGTTTTAAGTCAATTTCTGATCATTTGCTAGGGGAGCCCTAGAAAATGAATGCAGTCCATGTAGAGTGATCATAATACCATTTGACTATGATGATTGGGGCTCTCATTTTACCTTTCTACCCTATTCTGTGTGTCCCCTTAAGAAAACACTTAAACTTCTGTGTCTCAAGTTCCTGTTGGGGCAAGTTTGCCTAAATTTCTGAACAAATTACATCAAAGACCCAGTTTTGAAATTTTATTTGTAGCACAAATTATAACATATTTCCCTTGGGAATATTTTATTTGATTTTTTTACATCATAAGAGGTGATTTAAAAAACTGGAGGGAACACAATGCAAGAAGCTTGGTCTAATTGAGAACTAGTCTTTGTATAGGTTTGTGTGTGGGGGGAGTGGGGAGGGTCAATAATATAAAGAAAACGTAAGGACTTAGAGCATTTGAAATTCTCATGTATTTCTGGTGGGAACTGTTGAAAAAAACGTTTTGGAAAATCGTTAGGAATGTATTTAGATATGCAATTTTTTAGCTATGCACTAATGATTGAAGATGTGAGTGACATAACATGAGACACTTGATTTAGTTGAAACTAAGTTTGAAAAGGCGGGGAGGGGTGGGGACGATAAGTGGAAGCTTCATTAAAAACTACATCTGGGAGAAAATGTGCCTTAATGGAAACTTAAGTCAAAATCGACAATTCCGATTGAATACCTACCATACAATTGAATACCTACCAGTAAAGTAAAGGGAAAAAACAAAAAAACCCAAAGAACTTATATATCCAACAACAGAGTGAAACTCAAAAACACTGTGTAGAAAGAAACTTGACAACAATGTAAAACTCCTTTGCAAGAAGTGGAAAAACAGGCCAAACTATTCCATAGTAACAGAAATTAGAACAATGTTTTCTTCTAGGGGAGTGGGGATTGACTGAAAGGAGGAATAAGAGTATTTTTTAGATGATAAAAATGATTTCTATCTTGATTGGGGTGATGATAATAGGATGCATACAATTATTAAAACAAATCTAATTGTACAATTGTACTCTTAAGACCTGTGCATTTATTTAACCCTATGTAAATTTAATACTTAATGAGCACTACAGTAACTCTGGTAGCGTAGTGGGTACGAATCGGGCTGCGAACCTTAAGGTCAGTGGTTTGAAACTACCAGCTGCTCCGTGGGAGAAAGATGAGGCTTTCTACTCCTGTAAAGATTTATACCCTCGGAAACCCTGTACAGGGTCGCTATGGGTCGGAACTGACTCGATGGCACTTAACAACAACAACAATGTAAATTTTACTTCAATTTAAAAAAAGAAAAAAAAGTAAGGTTGGCTGGGAAGCTTTTATGGTAAGTAGGAAAGTTGATAATGGGAAGATTAAGGACTTATAGAAAACAATAGGATGTTAGTGGTTTATGGGCAGGAAAATAGATATTATTTACAGCAATGATTGCAAGAGATGAATTCACTTACTTCTCAAGCGAAAAGTGTTCTAAGTTTAGACAAAGCAGCAGCCTGTAGTTATTTCACTCTGTCCTTCACTTTGCTAAAAAGCGAACAAAAAAGATACATAAATTTCCTTTCTAGTATTGTTCATGATTTTAGAACTCAAGATAACACAACACCCCTGCAAAAATAGCAGACATTTTGTATTCTGAAACATTGCTTTGTTCCGTAGGATTATCATAAAGGCCCCCAGTGGTGCCCAAAATTCAGTTTCCAAATCTAATTCTAAAGAAAAACAAACATCTGTAGTTCATCAGAGGAACTGAAAAGACTGAAAAGAGCCAGAACATCAGTGGACTAGAGTTGTTGTTAAGTGCTGTTGAGTCAGTTCTGAGTTATAGCGACTCTAGGAGAGACTGGTCCCTTTGAACCACCAACCTTGTGATCAGTAGTCCAGTGCTTATTCTTCAGCGGCACACCACGACTCCATTGGTCTAGAGATCAGCTAGTAATTGGGATGTGATTCCAAACTTCGACAACCACAGAGACAACTCACCCATCCATTCCTCATGTGTTTGTGAGCATGAGTGCAGAGCTCTGAGTTATATGTTTGAATTGAGTATCCATGAAAGTAAATGCTGATTAGTATAGCTCTGCTAAAAAATACCCACTGTCCTGGAGTTGAGGATGCATGTTTTCTGAGCATCTAAGCACTGTTGATCAGGATGTTCTATTATTATTTGGGTGGGAAGTGGGTGGAGAGATTTATTTTGTAACTGATGGGTCAGCTCAAACATAGACAGATTTTAACTCTAGGTTATAATACATAATACATATTTCCTTCATTAATTATCAGTTCACTAACCTGAGTCAGATTTCATTTATTATAACTTCACAAAACACAGAATCAGTTTGTATTCTATCTTGATTTATCTACTGTAAATCAGGCTGAAAACTCCATTTTGATATAGATTAAAAAATACCTTCAACAAGTCAACTTCAGTCTAGCAAATTAATTGTTCATGTAAAGGGGGGTCTGGGTGATTTATAGAGTTCTTTTGAAACACAGAATAGTGTTCTAAAGAAACTGTTACTTTATTTTATTTTCCGGAAAGAAAGATTCAATAACTTCCTGGAAAGGTGTCATTTTTTTCATTAAAAAAATATTTTTTTTAAATAGGGTTTGGCTCACTTATTAAAAAGATTATAGCTTAAATTACTAACAAAAATTATATTTATATCTTCAAAAAAAGAAGTTTCACTTGTTTCTTAAAAATGTATCTAAGCATAAATTGCCATTTTCAAATATTTGAAGGCCTAGACATAGAAGATGGAGAAGTATTGTTTTACTTTGTTTCAGTGACAAAACTTCCCAAATGTGGAAGTAAGAGAGGCAGGTATCCAGGCTAATGAAAGAATTGATAACATATAGAGAATGTTGTTGTTGTTGTTGTTAAGTACCATGGAGTCGGTTCTGACTTAAAGTGACCGTGCACTGGGTTTCTGAGGCTGTAAATCTTTATGGGAGCAGAAAGCCTCATCTTTCTCCCACGGAATGGCTGGTAGTTTCAGACTGCCGACCTTGAGGTTAGCAGCTCGATTCGATAGGGCTAGTTTAATCTCCAGAAATAGATGCCCATCACCAAAGGGTTCAAATCTCTCTTATAAATGTTGCAAAGCAATTCTGTCATAGGTAAGAACTTGAATCATAGATCTCTTTTCCATAACAATGCTATACCAATTCTGTATCAAAATAATGCCTATTTGATAAACATTGTATGTCATCAATCCAGTCCTGTGTGGTTGTGATCACCCATCTTTGGTGCCAGATGTGCGGCTACTGTTGTTAGGTGTCATCGAGTCGGTTCTAACTCATTCGGATCCTATGCAAAACAGAAGGAAACACTGCCGGATCGTACCACAACCTCACAATTGTTGTGATGCCTGAGCCCATTGCTGCTGACACAATGCCAATTCATCTTGTTGGGGGTCTTCCTCTTTTTCACTGACCCACCACTCTACCAAGCTTGATATCTTTCTTCAGGAACTGGTTCATCCTTATAACATATCTGAAGTATGAGAGATGAAGTGTCAACATGTTGGCTAAGGAGCGCTTTGGCTGGACTTCTTCCAACACATACCTGTTTGTTTTTCTGGCAGGCCATGGTACCTTCAATATTCTTTTGCAATACCACAACTCAAATGCATCAATTCTTCTATGGTCTTCTTTATTCACTGTCCAATTTTAACATAGATATGAGGCTTTTGAAAATACCACATCTTGGGTTACGCGTACCTTAGTCCTCAAACTGATATCTTTGCTCTTGAACACTTTAAAGAAGTTTTGCACAGCACATTTGCCCAGTGCAGTATTTTCTTGGCTGCTGGTTGTGTGAGTGTTGATTGTGGATCCAAACAAAATGAAGTTTTTGACAGTTTCAATCTTTTCTCCATTTATCACGATGCTATTTATTGGTCCAGTTGTGAGGATTTTTGCTTTCTTTACATTGAGGTGCAATTCATACTGAAGGCTGTGCTCTTCGACCTTTATCACTAAGTAGTTTAAGTTCTCTTGGCTTTTAGCAAACAAGATTTAATTATCTGCATATAGCAGGTTGTTAATGATTCTTCCTCTAATCCTGATGCATGTCCTTCTTCATATAATCCAGTTTCTCAGATGACTTGCTCAGCATACAGATTGAATAAATATGGGGAAAGAATACAACCCTGATGCACACCTTTTTAAGCCATTCAGTACTCCCTTGTTCTATTTTAACAACTGATTCTTTGTCTATGTACAGGTTCTTTATTAACACAATTAAGTATTCTGAAATACACCTTCATCACAAAGTTATTCATTGCTTGTTGTGATTCGCTCGGTCGAAAGCCTTTGCATAGTCAATAAAGCACAAGTAAGCATCTTTCTGGTATTCTCTGCTTTCAGCCAAAATGCATCTGATATCAGCAGTCATATTCCTAGTTCCACTTCACACACCACCTGCAACCTGGGGATATCTCAGCTTCCCTTCCAGGTACCAGCTGATTCACACAGATCTTTCTCTCTCATCCCTATCCACCCAGGTTTAGGTCAGTGTGTACCACCAGCCTTTTCTCTCTCCTTCATCCCTGTTCACCTGTGACTACGTCTGTTTCTTAGGTCAAGTAATCTAAAGGGGTATCTTTAATCTAGCAAGGAAAAAGGATACAAACACAAAGGGTCAGGTCCTGGTACAGAGCGTTCATGTCCTGGGAGGACACACTTGCCCTTCCAAGATCAAGATGTTTGCTCTTATCCCTAAAGAAGATCCACTGTCTTAATCTTCCGAGGTCTTTATTAACCACATCACATGACCATGATAGATAACATGATTCCATTACTCATATCTTGTCAGCCCTCACTCATTACCCTCAAGTGTGGTCTGGCTCTTAGGAGTCAGGCCCACAGGCTAAGTTGTTTACTGCAAGAGTTCCTAAACTTCAGACAAGGATGTTTTTAAAATGATGATTGCTTTCTTTATAAAGGAACACTGGTGATGTTGTAGGATAAATTTGGACTGCTAACCACAAGATCAGTAGTTCAAACCCATCAGTTGCTTGTCATGAGAAAGATTAGACTTTCTACTTCCCTAAAGAATTATAAAGGAGGTGGAGAACAGGGCAGAGAATAGATACAGGATAGTTTGGGTGCTGGGGAGGGGGGAAATATACAAGAAGGGGGAGGGGAATGGAAGAACAAAGTGGAAGGGAGAACAATTAAGCAAGCTTACCTGGGCTAAGTGGGACAGAGGTAAAGATAGATGTATGTACAACCTTTGAACAACAGGGCTCTGGGATACAGGGATTGGGACATGGTAGGAATGGGGAAAAGGGAGGAAATAATGTTAAGATGCTTGGCTGTCTTTTGAATCTTGGTTTCCCTTGTATATCATTATAAAATAGACACTGGAAGGGAAACAAAGAAATAGACAGAAATATCAACAAAGAAATCTTTTAAGTCTGTCTTCTGCCTATAACTGATTGGAATATCTAAAATGGGGCTACAACATGCCCAGTTAAGAAGGCTTCCTGTGGAGCCTCTGTATTACATAAGACTATAGGTGGGCTCCTGAACAGCATCCAGAATCTTCAGAAGTGGGAAATTTCCACTTGAAAGGATGGGCAGACCAGCCTGGAGTGGCTAGAAGATCAGAAGATACTTCTTGACAGAAAGAACGACAGAAAAAATGCAAAACAATATAGGCAGACCGACTGATTACTACAAGAACAAGCAAGTTGTTTGCCCAGGAGACATCAAGGCAAATGCTTGGGTCTCCTCAGAGCAAACCCCCTTCCAGA
>NW_006408632.1:6581747-6582990 GCF_000296735.1 Chrysochloris asiatica
CAACAAGTTTTCATAACTTTGAGCCCTATATGCTGCACCGTGTTCATGGATGTGTTTGCAGCAAAGGTAAATAGCCAGGTACAAATATCCTCTGTTAAACTTATACATGTTTGTAGGTATACTTCCTCTCATCCTCCCACACTTGCCCTCCTATACTCAGCCTGCATGTATACCTATATATCTACCCATTGTTATTAATGTTCTCAAGTCCTTCCAACGCATAGTGATCCTGTATAGGGTTTTCAAGGAGTCACTGGGGGATTTGAACCGCTGACCTTGAGGTTAGAAGTCCAGTGCTTACTCTGTATTGCCATACCAGGACTCACCATTCTTGCACAATTGTGTATATGACAGTATTTACCTCTGTCGCCTCTAACTCTTGTACCCCTAACAGTGTCTTCCCTTGTCTCGTTTTTGATTGGCCTTCCTCATATTGTATATTGCCTTAATCTTCACACAGGTTAAGATGTGCCTACCCTCTAGGCAGTAATTTACCCTCCTTTTCCCTTCCATCTTTAATAAACATCAAATACTTTTTTATTAAAAGAAAAAAAAAAGTTATAAAGGCGTCTTGGCGTGGCTCTGTGGGCTAATGCACTGGACTGCAAGGTTGGTTTGAGCCTCATGGTTGACAGTTCAAGCTCACTAGCTGCTCCTTGTAAACTCTATACAGGATGGCTATGAGTCAAAACTGAGTCAATGACACCTAACAACACAACAATTTATTTGTGAGTAGGTATATGTGGAAAAGTGATTTCTAACTTTACTATGATATGACACTAGGTTTAGAAGGGAAGTTGGTTTAACATACTCCCATCCTAAAACAAGAAATTCTTGACAAGTGATAATTAAGCTTTTCTTTCAATACCTCCAGGAACTTAGAAGTTGTTTTTTCCTGAGGTAATCTATTCCAATTTGTGTAATTATAATTATTAATAATTTATTCATTTGTAGGCTAGCATTTCTTCACATGTGGGCTGGAGACCCCTTGAAGGGTGCCTGAAACTGTTTCAGGGATCCTTTAAGGTCATAACTATGACATTATTTGCCTTTTTTATTCTCACCCTCCCACAAAAGTCCTGTGTAGTTTCCTAGTGGCTACATGATGTATAACACTGTAACAAATTGAATGCAGAATCAGTTATGAAAACCCAGTTAGCTTCAGTTAAACCAGCCATCATTTATAAAGAGCCTTGCAAAATTGAAAAACAATGCCATTGCTGCCATTAAATTATTTTTTGTC
>NW_006408632.1:6583740-6614762 GCF_000296735.1 Chrysochloris asiatica
CTGTCTCTCCATGCCACCTCCTCTATTGGCGTCTCTGCTGTTGCCGCTCTTCCACGTAAAGATCCCACCTTCCACTCATGCTCTTCTTTAATGATGATCCTGGGATCATGGTTTTCAAATGAATTAATATTAGTTAATTAATAGTATATTTTTTAAAATGTACTTATGAATATTTTAAAAATAGCTATTTCAATTTTCATATTATAAATATCTATAAAACAACCCACATATGTGAACACTTGTTGAGGTCCTCAGTATTTTTTTAGTGTAAATGGGCCTTGAGATAAAAAATGTTTGAGAATGGCTTTACTAGATCTGCTTCTTCCTAACATTACCCATGAGTCCTAGCTCTACATTGGCTATGTTCTACACAACTTTCATCTGAAATGAATATGTTCCACACAACTTTACTGAAAGCCTTGGAAATACTTGAAGACAGTGTAATTATTTCCCTCTGTAAAGTCTTCTATATGCAGAGAAAGTACCATCAGTTCCTTCAGTCATTATATATAGAATATGATTTTGAGTTTTGATACTATTCAGTGAGCATATTTTGCATGTATTTCACTGGGTGATGTATCATCATGAACAGAGCAGTCAGGAATGAACAAAAATTGTTCAATTATTTTTTAAGGTTATACTTTTAGTAGAAGAGTGGGACTATTACCTTTATTATTAGAATTTGCTTCTATTCATACTGTTTATGAGTGAATTGATATTGTTTGCAGTCATATCATAATTTTGATGTATGGGGAACATTATTTACACATGTTGTCATTGTTTTTAAGTGTTGTTGAGTCGGTTCCGACTCATAGCGACCCTGAGTAAGATTTCTTAGGAGCAGCTGGTAGGTTTGAACCACTGACCTCATGGTTATTTATATATAGTAACTTTAGTTACACTAGGTAACTAAACCTCCTAAATGCTTGTCATTCATTCAAGTCACCATTTCTAGGTCACATTTTCCATATATTTTACTTTTAGTGTATTTCTCTTTTTATCCAATGGAAGAGCTTATTCTCTGTTAAATTGAATCATGTTTTACTCAGTCTATTATTGTTGGGCTATTTTCCAGACCCTCATTGTGCCATCTGATGTATTAGTTAATTTTCTCAGCTTTGAGGCATCCAAATAGTCATTAAACATGACATTTACATGTTGAATGGAATCACAGATTCTGGACAAGGCTGAAGGTGGAGCTGTGTTCTATCACTGTAGAACTTATGTGATGCTGAATAGATTTTCCCACTTCAAATTCTTCAGCACTTTCCTACTGGTAGTTGTTGTTAAGTGCTGTCAAGTCAAGTTGGTTCTGACTCATAATGACCCTGGATACAGTTTCCAAGGAGTGGCCAGGAGGGTTTGAACCACTTACCTTGCAGTTCAAACTGACCTTTCGGCCCTACATTTCTGTCCTATTGTGCTACACCAGGATTCATTTTTCCTACTAAGTGACCAAAATATCAATTGTGAGTTCTCATAGTGTCCTGAGTGAGCTCACTCCTTAAGAGTCATAAAGCTGTTGACAATCTCTGGGTGCTGCTTACTCTCCTGGCAAACATCTTTCCACCTTCCCTAACCATGTTTACCCTTTTATATTAGAAAATTACTCTCTTTCACAAAGAAACAGAAAGCAGAAAAGAGTTGAATGGTTTTGCTCTCTCTGCCATCAGTCGTTTTATACGTTCTGCCCCAAGTAGACCTTGTAACACTTTTATCTTCCGCTTGCTCTAGATATAGCTTTCAAAGACATTGTGTTATCATCAGGGTTTCTCACAAGCCTCCCCTCATTTTTTTACTTTCTACTCAACTGATACTATTCCTCCCTGTTAGGGTACTCTGCACCCTTGGTGGCTCACCCCTGCTTTTATCTATTGTGTATGCCTTTTCAGAATCTGTAGTTTTCATGTTGTTCCCTTGGCTGCCACATGACCTGTTTAGATACCTCACCCTTCTGTATTGTCCGAATTTCAGTTTTGAAAGTCTCCCTATTGTTTTGAACAGCTTCTCCTTTTATGAGTCTCTGGTCTGGGCTCTTACTCGTGTTTCCGTGTAACATTTTGAAATTGCCTTTTAAAATGCCTATGGTACTCATATGACTATATAGCCCTTTCTTGTTTTGACTTCTTGAACTCTAAAGTGACAGAGTCACTTAAAAAAAAAAAAATCTAATGTTAAAACTCTGAAGTCCTTAAATTTTTATGACATTTGAATGCCATATTTGATTTCAAGATAGATTTCTAGCCACCAAAAATGTGTTTGTCTTGTCTCTAGGGTAGAATGTAAATGTTTCATATCTATCGTATGTTTGTTTGATGTTAGTACAACTTGCCATGTGCTGAATGCCCTGTATATATTTGCTGACACAATGCCAACTTTTCAAATGTAATTTGTTTAAATTAAAAAAGTATTTAGCTGGTGTATTCCTGTGTCTGCCACTGTGGCAAGGTAAAACTATGACAGAATAAGACTTGCTTTCTGGCTTTAAATGATTTATCATATGCCTATGAAGAGAAGGCAGAATGGCACAATAAATATCAAACAATATGAAGCAGTCAAAGTAATAATGTATTGATTAGTTTAGCCATCCATTGAACAAAGAATTTTTGAGCACCTACTATATACCTGATGGGGTGCTGTAGGATAAGCACTTGACTGCAAGATCTGTTTGAACCATAAGGTTGGTGGTTCAAACTCACCAGCTGCTCCTTGGAAACCCTATACAGGGTCTCTATGAGTTGAAACCAAGTCAGCTGCATGTAACAACAACAACAACAACTATATACCTAATACTTGATTAGTCATCTGAAACACAACAATAAATTAAGTAAAGGACATACACTTAAAGAATACCAATATGAGAACTGAGGGGGTAGGGAATGTAGATGAATATTTTGTAGTTTGATGGAAGCTAAAAGACATGCATACAGAAGGGGCTCTGGGATCCCAAGGGAAATGAATACCGATGTTTTCTGTACCCCTGAGAGCACTCTTTGTTGAAAACGAGCAGAGGTTTCAACCATGGATTGGTTTTTACCCGGCAGCACTTTGGAAAAGAAGGAACCCTGGTAGCACAGTGGGCTATGCGTTGGGCTCTAACTGCAAACTCAGTAGTTTAGATCTACCAGTAGCTCCATGGGAGAAAGATGAGGTTTTCTACATCTATAAAGATTTACAGCCTCAGAAACCCTATATAAGATCACTATGAGATGGAACTGACTGGATGGCATACAACTGCCACCTCCAATTTTTCTATACATTTTAAATCACCATCACCACCACTATGGACCTAAAAATTGTGGGCAGTTCTGCATGGCTTGGGAGTATTTGTGGCATGAGTTATGAAAGGTAAGAATTTAAAGTTTAAATCAGTGGTTTTTTAATTTTGTTCTTTGAAATCCTTTAGGCAAAATGGGATGAAAGTTGTGGAACAAAAGAAAGTTGAATTGCAGGGCTCTGCGTCTCTCAACCCAACTTCAACTTGGAGAACTCTTTAATTTGTGTATTGGGATTATGAATAAGCTTTTCTTGAAAGAAATGTTTTTGAAAGAAAGTTGAATTGCAGGGCTCTGGGTCTCTGTAACTTCAACTTCGAGAACTCTTTAATTTGTATATTGAGATTTGAGTAAGCTTTTCTTGAAAGAAATATTCTGGAATTTAAAAATAAAAAGGAAGCCCGCTTCAATAGACAAGGGGGAAATATTGATAGAGTTCCAGCAAAGGGACAACACAATCATTCCAGATGTGGCATAGAGGATGGTTAGGAAGCAGGAAGATGAGTTATATGTCATTGCATTTATATGCTTATTTTTTCAAAATGAATTTATTGCTCACTGACCATGTGTGAGATACTGTATGATGTAAGAAGAGCAAGATCCAGGACTATGAGATTCTTCTGGGAGTACAGACAGGGCTTTGCGTCTGATAACTTTCATTGTAAAAGGCAGGACTTCACATGGTTCTTGAATGATGAGGGCTGCATCTTTTGCTTATTTTTTCTTTCTTGTAACTTTTTATTTTAATGTGATTAAAAATTTATAGAAAAGTTGTGTTTTACTTACTTTAAAAACAACTAAATCCTACAGTTGTTGTTGTTGTTGTTATGTGCTGTGGAGTCGGTTCCGACTCATAGCGACCCTATACAGTGTTTCCGAGGCTGTAAATCTTTACGGGAGCAGAAAGCCTCATCTTTCTCCCGCGGAACAGCTGGTAGTTTCGAACTGCTGTCCCTGAGGTTCACAGCCTGATTCGTAACCACTACTCTACCAGAGCTCCTACAGAGTCACCTAGAAACAAAAATACTAATGCTTTTTTATGTTTATCTTTCTATTATATTTCTACTCCTATAATGGTAGAGATTTAAAAAAATAAAGACTATTTTGGATTCTCAAGTAACTTCTGCTATGAAACTTTAGATCCTAGCCTCTCAAGGATATGATGGCTCTCTTTATGACTAAGATAAACAGAGCTCTTTTCATCTTGATCACTGTAGCCTCAGTTTTCCTTAAGCTGAAAACCTAATCTGGGATTGTACAGGTGAACAGGGAGCCCAGATAATTTTTCAAGTCTTTTGAAAATATACATAGGTCACTCTGTGGAGTTCAACCCTTGAAAGAGTTGAAAATCAACCTGTAAGGCCAAGTGAATAACTGGGATTCTATCTAGAGAACATCGTTAACTTAGTTTTGTTGTAGTTCATACTGAAATTTCATAGGGAATTAAGGGACTGAAAAATCCCTTCTGCTCTCTCTGGGCCAAACTTTAGTCTGGGTCCCTAACAAAAGAGAAGGGAAAACTTAAGAAGAAAGACCTAGTAGTTTGTGAACTACTCTGTACATATAGGATATCTGAAGATTTCTTAGTGCCCTTCTTCAATGCTATAGTCCATAAGCATCAGGCATTTCTATGTCCCTTTATGTTTTTTCTTTAAAAAATGGAAAGTTTGAGGTGCCTCATTTAATCATTTTTCTCTACTATTTGATTTATGTATCAAAGAATACAGATTTCTCTACTGTCTTTGGTTATTAAACTGTAATCTTAAAAATCACAAAAATAGATGTGTCAGCTATAGAATTTCACTGCATTAAAGGTTGTGTTTTTTACATCACATATGGAAAAATAAATTAAAATTACATTTTTATAAAAAGCATCCAAAAGACTTGCCATTTGACCATGTGTGTAGATTTATTTTCCAATTATGGTTCTAGGTTTTTGTTGTGAGTTACTATTGAGACAATTCTGACTCATAGCAACCCTGTGTGCAGGAGAATAAGACACTATCAGATCTTGCACCTGCCTCACATCATAGCTACATTTGACCCCATAGTTGTAGCACCTCATCAATCCATCTCACTGAGGGTCTTCCTTTTTTTCTCTGACCAAAAATGATGTCCTTCTCCAGGGATTGGTCCTTCCTCATAACATGAGCAAATTACAGGAAAGAAAGTCTCACCCTCCTGACTTTTAAGGAGCATTGCAGCTGTACTTCCTCCAAGATAGATTTGTTTATTCTTCTGGCAGCTCCTGTTATACTTCCCATGATCTGTTACAATTAGCATTATTTGGGGATATTGCATTTATTACCTGTGCTGTTGTTTGAGTTGTTAAGTGTTGTCGAGTCATATCTGACCCATAGTGACTCTAGATAAGGATTACAATCAGTGGCATGTGGTTTTGAATAGCCGAATTTGTGGTTACAGCATCACACCAGGACTCCATTTATTGTTGTTGTTGTTGTTGTTGTTAGGTAATGACCTTACGCACAACAGAACGAAACACTGCCCAGTCCTGTGCCAACCTAACAATCTGTGCTTAAGTCCGTTGATGCTGCCACTTGCTAATTCTCTTGTCAGGAGTCTTCCTCTTTTACGCTGAGCTTCCTTCCACTTTACCAAGCATGATGTCCTTCTCCAGGAACTGGTCCCTCCTAACAGTATGCCTGAAATGTGAGAGATGAAGTCTGGCCATCCTGACTTCTAAGGTAAATTCTGGCTGCACTTCTTCCACCACAGAATGGTTTGTTCTTTTGGTATTTTTCTGATGCTTTTACTATTCTCCTCCAACACCATAACTCAACTGCATTGATTCTTCTCTGTTCTTCTTTCTTCATTGTCCAACTTTTGCATGCTTATGAGGTTATTGAAAATACCATTGCTTGGAGCACGCACACTTTAGTCCTCAAACTGACCTCTTTGATCTTAAACACTTTAAAGAGGTCTTTCACTGCAGAGTTGCCTATTACAGTTCTTCATTTGACTTCTTGACTGCTGCATCCATGAGTGTTGGTAGTTGATTCAAGCAATATGGAGTCTTTGAGAACTTAAATCTTGTCTCCAAATATTTTGATATTAATTATTGGTGTAGTGACTGGGGAGGTTTGTTTCTGAAGTGCAACCCATACTGAAGGCTGTAGTCTTTGATCTTCATAGTAAGTATTTTAAGTCTTTTTTGCAAGTAAGTAAGGTTGTATCATCTGTATATTGTAGGTTGTTAATGAGTCTTTCTCCAATCCTGATGCCACATTCTTCTTCATATAATCCAGCTTCTCGAGTCATATGTTCTACATACAGATTGAATAAGTATTGTGAAAGAATACAACCCTGGTGGACACCTTTCCTGATTTTAAATCATTCAGTAGTCCCTGTTCCAAAAACTACTTCTTGTTCTATGTATAGGTTCTTCATGAGCACAATTAAGTCTCCCAGAATACTCATTCTGTGCAATAGTGTCCATAGCTTGTCATGATCCACACAATCGCAAGCTTTTGTGTAGTCGGTAAAGCACAGGTAAAGCACTGCTTTCCGCCAAGCTCCTTCTGACATCAGCAATGATATTCCTTGTTCCACATCCTCTTCTGAATTTGTCTTGAACTTGGAAGTTCTCTGTCAATGTATCTTTGCAGCTATTTTGTATTATCTTTAGCAAAATTATACTTAATGTGATATTACTGATATTGTCTGATGATTTCTGCTTTCCTTTGGGTCACCTGTCTTTGCAATGGGCACACATATTGATCTCTTCCAATCAGTTGGCCAGGCCAGTTGTCTTCTGAATTTTTGACATAGATAAGTAAATTCCTGCAGTGATGCATCAGTTTGTTGAAAGATTTCACTTTGTTTTCCATCAATTCTCAGTGCTTGGTTTTTTTACCAATACCTTCATTTCACCTTTGACGTCATCCTTCAGTACTGTTAGCTCTTGATCACATGCTACCTCTTGAAGTGGTTGAACATCAACCATTTCTTTTTGGTACAGTGACTCTGTATATTCCTTCCATCTTCTTTTGATGTGATTGCCATATTGAAAATGGCCAATAGCAGTCTATTTCAGATCACTAATGCCTAGGATATTGATGTTTATGCGTTCCATTTAAGTTTTGTCAACTTTCAATTTACCTAGATTCACAGTTAGTACATTCCATGTTCCTATTATTAATGGATGTTTACAGCTATTTATTCTTGTTTTTAGTTGTGCTCCATCAACAAATGAATATTCCGAAAGCTTTACTCAATTCAGATCAGCACAATCAACTCTATATTGAGGAGGCACCTCTTCTCCAGTCAGATTTTGAGTCCCTTCCACTCTGAAGGGTTCATTTTCTTGCTCTATATCTGACAGTATTCTGGTGCTCTTCATCATGTTTCAATATTCAGTATTCTGGTGCTATCTGACAGTGTTCCACTGCTCTTTATAAGCTTTCCAGTGACTCAATATTTTCAAAAGTAGTCTATGCCGTCTTCTTCCTAGCCTGTCTTAGTCTGGAAGGTCGTTTGAAACTCGTCCACCACGGGTGACCCTACTGGTATTTAAAATGCCAGTGGCATAGCTTTCAGAGTCATAGTAAAAAAACAAGCCATCATAATATAACAGATTGACAGACCAGTGGTGGATTATTGCCTACAGTAGGTAATAAATAAACATAGTGTTTATCATACTATTAAGTTGCACCAATATTTTCACCCCATTAAGGTTGACAGGCTGTTGTATAGGTAACCAAAATTAGAAAGACATGTGTGTCTATGTATGTCTGGTGGGGTTGGGTAAAACTGGGAGTCATGAAAGGGAAAGGATACCACTGAACCCTCTAACCCACTAGTAGTAAGTGGCAGGAGTGATGGGAATGACGCATCATTTATGAATTATGAGTGAGTAGTATCAACTCTTACTGTTGATAGTAAGTCCAGCTTTTATTTTTGATTTTAGCGAGTGAGCAAATGATCTTGCTATTGCATTATTGATCTAGACCAAGCAAGTTCTTAGAAATGTTTTCCCCTTTAAAAAAAAAAATCCCTTTGTTCTCAGTTTGGAATGGGTTTTCTTATCTTTCTTTTTTGGTCAGTCCCTCTGTTTCTGCAGTGGTCGGACCACCAGTGTGACTCCAATAGCACAGTCAACACATGTGATGAGGAGAGGGACAGACAAGAGAGCAGATTGTCCCAGGCGGCTACTTTTCTGTTGACTTGGATGCAATCCTAGGGGGAAAAATCATTTTAAATAAGACTCTCTTTAAATCTTAAAAGTTTCTGGGACAGCAGGCAGGGACTTGGCAATGTGCTGGCGATGTGTTTTAGCCAGGATGGTCTTCAGAAATATGCTTGAGAATTATTAACTCGTCTGGGCATAATTTAGCAGTATTTACTGTCTGTTCCTCTGAGTCACTGCACAATCTGTACTATCCCTGGGCTATTTAGACCTTCCTGGCCTGATGTATTTTGTCATGTAATGATATATAAAGATACAACCATTCTTAAAGTGCAAGCTTGTACCCTGTCGGAGTATGACCTCTTTAAGTTAATTTTTATGCATCAAAGCTATTTGACATTTACCCAAACAAACTCAAATCTCTTGGAGGTTTTTTTTTTTTTTTAATGACAAAAACACCGTTGATCTGACAGCTTGCTCTCCAGGGAAGAGATATTATGGGTAGCTTTAAAGCCTTAATGCTTCCAAAGTCCTTTCCTACCACCAGTCCCAAAGCAGTGTGTCTGGAGCTGGGGCAATGCAGCTTGCCATGGTGGCAGCTGGGAGTTTGACAGTGTTATGAAGAACTGCAACTGTTGATCAGTGAATTGTTACAATGTTGATGACAGCATTGCAAATTAATTCTGAAATTAACTGAGGGGACATGAAGAGGTCCCACTGCTTATCTGGGAGAAGGAGGGCAGGGTAAAAATGACTGCTGAAGCTGAATGAGGAACACATTCCGAAAACTGTGCCTGTAATCAAGGTGGTAGGTGATATTTGGAAGATGTGCTCACCTAAGGAAAACTAGTCGCTGAAAGATAAAAGGAGTTCTAGGTGAATGTGTTCAGTACTTTTTTATTTTAAAAATGATTTATTGAACTCATTTCATCTTGGAGAATAAGAAATAATAGGTTGCTATCTGCCATGAGTTGGAATCCACTCTAAGGCACTTAACAACAACAATAATTTTCCTTCTGTTTTGAAATTAACCCAATGTTTTACAAAACGGAAATACTTTTACAAAGTTTCAAAGTTTCTCTTTTTCCTCCCACCTCCCTCTACAGCCACATTTCCCTAGCTTAAAGTACCTTCTAGCGCTCAGTTTCAGTTACTTTGACTACGTGTGTAGAATGCTGTATACCTGAAGCCAGAGGTATCCTTCACCAGTTTGTAGTAGCCATTAACATATGCTTTTCCCAAGGTTTCGTGTACTTATTCTGAGCATGTGCCTTTTACAATGCAGAACACAAGAGACTTGTTTTGTAAGATTAATGAAGGTCACCAAAATTCTCAAAAGTATTCTGATAATTAAGGCTTTGTTTATCAAAAACAAGTTATATTAAGAGCAAAAAGATTCATGGTAATTATTCATAATCTTAACAATTCAAGTGTAGCCACCTCATTTGTGCATTTAATTCTTCTTGTTAATGTTTTGCATAAATCTGCATAATTACTTGAGTTGCCTGTTGTAATTTTGACAGCTACTCAGTTCATGTGCACTAAAGTATATCAAAAGCTTGATGTGCTGAATATTTATAATTTTACGTATGTTCTTGGGATAATATTTTTTCAACAATATTTTTAGTTTTTATAAAATTGACACGGTATACTTGGAAACTTTGCCAAACATGGCTCTCTAAAATCGAGAGCTCATGAGGGAAATAAACTAGCATTTAAAGGTATAGAACCCACCCTGAACATTTTTTTCCAATAATCCACATGAATTATACCTGTTAGGAACTCTTTTTCTGTGGTTCTTTCTCTTTTTCTCTTTTCTCTCTCATTCTCTTTCACACATAGACACAAACATGAAAAACTCATACTACATTTGTTGTTGGTTTATTTATTTATATTTTTATAAAGTAACTTAAAAAATTTCAGACACATCAAGGTTTTCGTTTTCATTCTACAATTCTTTTGTAGTCCAGATGTCTTGCTGTTGGACTTTCTTTCTGGATAGTAATGATAGTAGAAGAAATTGTTGTATGAATAAGTAAGTTAGCAAATAAACCAAAGACAAAACTCCTAAACAAGGTTTCAAATATAAGCTTGTGTTGCTGAATTCAATGGGAGCAGGGAGAAAGCCAGGATCTATTTGGTTATAAAATTTTCAGACTGAAAAAAAATATTTGACTCAATGCATGTTTTTATAAGGTGATTTTCCAGGTAATATAAAATGTCTGAAAAATAGCCACTCCTAATCAATGTCCAAGAAATAGCCACTCTTAATCAATGCAGTCACAGGGAAATCATAATGCAGAAATCCATCGATAAAGTGATATTATACCTCCTCCAAACTCCTGGTGAGGAAAAGATTTTATGGATTGAGAAAAGTCTAGCCTCTCCCAGATAAATGGAAGCAGGCATGAGTTCAGAGTGATAGCAGATGTTGCAGTTGTTTGTAAATAGCCCTGTGCCTGTGAAATATTGAGGCATTTCAAACCTAGATCCTAGAGGAAATTTTATTGTTTTTGCTCAGATATACTTGGAGGAGTTTCATCCGTCAATTCAAGTTGTATAATTGATTGTGCCAATATCAGAATAGAAATAAGATATTAAAACAAGGTAAGCTTGAAATTCTTGCTAGTGACTTTCTCATAGATGATTTTAAGCCACCTCTGAGATTCTGCTTTGCCTGAAAGCAATGCCATTTATTCAAATGGTCTAATTTCACACTAATTCTTTGTTTTAAAACATATTGAAGGAGCTGAGTTCCTCATGGTGTATTCTATAGCCTCTGAACCCATTATGAAATAGGAGGTAGCTCTCCTTGGACACAAACCTAATAATTTACCCACTGCTTAT
Organism: Chrysochloris asiatica; assembly: GCF_000296735.1. Lineage (NCBI taxonomy): Eukaryota > Metazoa > Chordata > Mammalia > Afrosoricida > Chrysochloridae > Chrysochloris > Chrysochloris asiatica. The sequence goes on from NW_006408632.1 coordinate 6,595,009, forward strand.
AAATAACGTTATTAGAAAACGTGATGTATGACAATAGTCATTGACATCTTGACCATAACACTTTTTCAAAATATGATACAAATATATTAGCTTTTCAGTATGAAATAGCTTGCCAGTGTTTGTGAGTTAGTATAATCACTTAAATGAGGAAGCCAAAGAACAGAAATGATTGCCTGTAATAAAAACAAACAAAAAAACATCTTTCTGTTGCACAGTGGCCGGTGGCTTCATACCACCAACCTTTCAGTTAGCAGCCCATTGCTTTAACCACGGCACCAACATGAATCCATATACATATGTGTATGTGTTTGGAAGGAGTCCTGGTGTGGTATTGTATGATAAGTATTGGACTGTTCACTACAAGGTTGACAGTTAAAACCCACCAACTACTCCTTGGAAACCCAAGGGCCATAACTGACTCGACAGCATTTAACAACAATAATTAACAACAACTATTATATACATATATATGTATGGGATTCCTGGTGTGGTGCTGTGGGATAAAGCAATGGATTGCAAGGTCAATTTGAACCACAGCTCAGACTCACCAGCCGCTTCTTGGAAACCCTATACTGGGTTGCTTATGAGTCAGAACTAACTTATCAGCACTTAGGAAAGACAAATATATATATATTTATGTTGTTGTTATGTGCCGTGGAGCTGGTTCCGACTCATAGCGACCCTCTTTATGGGAGCAGAAAGCATCCTCTTTCTCCTGCAGAACAGCTAGTAGTTTCGAACTACTAACCCTGAGGTTAGTAGCCCAATTCATAACCTCTCGCTACCAGAGTGCCATATATCTGTATATGTATATATGTATATGTATGTATGTATATATATACAACATATATGTACATGGTGGTGGTGTGCTGTGGAGTATATGTATATATATGACTGCAAATCCATTTGAACAAAAAAGTCGGTGGTTCAAACACACCAGCTGCTCCTTGGAAATCCTATACAGGGTCCCTATGGGTCGGAACCAACTCGACAGCATGTAACAATAACAACTACATATATATGCATACATACACACATATATATACAGAGAGAGAGAGAGAGTGAGAGAGAGAGCTCTGGTAGTGTAGTGGTTCTGAGTTGTGCTGCTAACCTCAAGGTCAGCAGTTTGAAACTGCCAGCTGTTTTGAGGGAGAAAGATGAGGCTTTCTGCTCCTGCGAAGATTTACAGTGTCACTATGAGTCAGAACCAACTCCACATCCCACACCATATATATTAAATATATACATATATATAATACACACACACACACATATATTTGGTTCCAACTTAGAGCAATCCTATATAGGGTTTTCAAGTCTTTTTTAATCATTGCAGAAGCAGAAATCCTTGTGGTTCTCCCTCAGAATGACTGGTGTTCTAGAACCACCAACCCTGTGGTTTTCAGTCCAGTGCTTAGCTTCTGGAACCATCGTGCACCCCATACACACACACATATACGGACATATTACACATATATGTTGATTAAAGTTAAAAGTGCAGTCATGTCCTTCTATTCTTCACTTTAATGAGCACTCAGATGTAAGTGAGAAATTAAAAGGTGGTTATGTTTAGTTGATGCTGTATACTCAATGTATGTTACACACAGTAGGAAATGAACATAAAACCAGTGAAAAAAACCTCAACATTACAGCTATATGCATTAATTAAAAGAAGTTTGTTAAACTAAATCTGAAAAAAAACTTCTTTAATTGTGTTTACCCAAAAGCCTTTTCTTCCTAATTTAAATAGCATAAACATCTGGACTAAAGCAATATTAGAATCATGGCAGTAGTCAAGCAAATCTTGTGGAAAATAATGAAATTAGATCCCTGGTGTTGTGACAGAGTAAGGGCAGGATACATCAGTTCGATGTTAATAAAATTTCCATGAATGACTGAATACAATTAAGAAATTGTCAGTTGCGGCAATGAACTTTTGTAGCTCATAGATGTTTGCATCATTTGATTATGCTGGCAATTTAAAATTGTTTGTTAGTGTCTGTGTTGGGATATTAATTATGACCTTTATTACAGCCCACAATTAAACTAGTCATATAGCAACAAGCAAACTGTGCTATGATTCTCATAGCTCTGAACTATTTAGAAAGGGGTCTGCTATGTCGGAGCCACCATCGCCCTTTCAAACTGGAAATGGTTTTTAAAAGATGCAGGAGTTGAGAAATTGCAACAACTGGGATGAGTAAGCCCTTTAATACAAGAATTTCTTTTTAATAGTGTTTTAACAGTTTTAATTGCTAACAACATCTGTAAAACTGGGAAAAAGCATTTTTAACTGTGACTTTAAGATAAGCTTTCCCTATGTCAGGAAGAGAAAACAATTATTCATTGGTTAATTAGCTGTAAACAACTTTTAAAAGACACATCCATTATATATGTAATTATTTGAAAAAAGGCTTTAATGTTATTTGTACTAATGCATAATTATTAGTGCTTGCTAAATGGATTAGCAGTGCTTAGATGACCACTATTGTTGAGAAGTATGGTAGTGGAGAAATGAGATTAGCATCAGCAAGGAACATGTTATGATAAATCAGATAGTTTTTTGTTGTTTGTTTTCTGCAGCCTTTGATAGCGGTAATGAGGAGTCATATCACATTTTCAGAAACAGTGCTTTTCAAACTCAAGTACCAGTAGTTTTTCTTTACTTTTATAATACATCAAGAAAATATCTCACGAGGCAAGTGTATCTTTCTTAGAGTTACATTGCTGCTATGATTTACTTATTATTATTTTTAAATCTCAAAAAAGAATTTTTCAGAAAAATTGACAATAAGTCACATTTTAACACTATGGTTATCAAATGTTGTTGTTAAGTGCAGTCGAGTCAGTTCTGACTCATAGCGACCCTGTTTAGGGTTTCCTTGGAGTGGCTGTTGAGACTGAACTGTTTGACTTTGAGGTTCAAACCGACCCTGTAGTCCAGCACATGAATCCACAGTGCCACACCAGGACTCCATGGTTATCAAATAAAAATGATGTCTTTCCAGATAAAACCATGAGTTAAGTCTCATTTGTACTCTCGGCAGTCTTTGTCTTATATTTGACTAGATCATATACTTTTCTCCTAATTGCATGATTGATCATTCACAACTACCAATGAAAAGATATGAAACACACACACAAACACATACAGCTTGATATTTGGACTTTAGTTGATGAAATTCATTGCTGTCTTTTCCCCGCTAGTGTTCAGTGATTTTGGTTGAATCAGAATACTTTGAACATTCAAAAATCAAGTAATGTGGAGATTGGTCTGCCCGCTCTGCTTTTTTGTTTAGCTTCTTTTTCCCATTACCATTTTTTTTTTTTTTTTTAAATGGTTACCTGATACTGTTACTACACAGACTCAAAGTTGGGTGTTTCATTCTGTAGTGATGTTGATAAAGATACTGCATAGCCTGGAGGCAACATAAGGGGTTTGGACATATTGCTACCATATATTATAATGAACTCATCTTAGGTGGTCTAAAGGCTTGGTGTGGGCTTTCTTACCACAGAATCTGGATTTAATTCCACTTAAGAGTTTCTTCTTTTAGAAAGAACCAGAGTGTGGGGCTCTGGTTTTAGAGTTTGCAGTTTCCCAGAGTACCAGTGCAAATGGAAGTAACCGTGACTCGTCTTCTCAATATTTTCTTAAGACAAAAAGTTATATATTTAGAGGGAAATGGCTTCTGTGACCTGAGACCTTGCCTGGGGCTCTGTGAGGACTGGAAAACTGCTACCTTGTTCTTAGTAATGTAGTCTTTCCTCCAAAGTCTTAGACCAAATTTTCTACTCTGAATTGAGAAATGGACTAGTGTCCTTGGGAGACACTCTCCTTTTTATTAGCATTGACATTTCTCTTGTTGGGAAACTGCTATAGCATTGGGAAATGAGCTTCCTAACTCAACGCAACAGAGTTTCTTGTCTTGGGTGATGGGGAGCAAACCTGTTTGGATTGTCACATTAGCCAAAGAAGCTAAGTCAGTTTCGCTTATGGCTTGAGAGGCTTTAACCATAGCATTATTTCAGTGGCCAATTAATTCAGAGTGTATTGACCACTAGTTTATCTTTCATTTCTTCCCACCTTCATCATGCATCCTAAATATTTAAAGGGTGGGGAGAGTCAGGATAATTGACCAACAAAAATCATTCAGACCTTGTTTTTATTGTTGTTGTTTTTTAAGGTTTTAAAGTTTAAACCCAGCCCAAGACCTTTGGTTTGGAAGGGGTTCTGAATGGATGCTTTAGCACTGTTCTTTTTCTTAGTTGACAGGGAAATGATTTCATTTTTAGGGATTTGTGAATTTAAGCATAGATGATTACTTCCAACATTGAGGTTTTGCAAATGGGAAGCCTTGTTGCTCAATTTACTAATTTATTTTGTGATCTGTGACTAAGCTGAGTAAAAATGCAAATAGTACCAGACCCTTTACATTTTATCACCGGATCAGTTTACTGATGGGAGGATCAGAGCCACTAAACACTCGAACACTCTTGTGATTCCTAAGTAGTTGGGCATTAAAAGCAGCTAAAGTGAGGACTATGGGAAGATTGCTGTGCTTCACACAGGGAGGTTTAAATGAAATCAAGTTATTTATTTTAGGTTTAAAATGAAGAGTCTCCAGCTCAGTTTTATAGGCCATTGTGACAACACAAACAGGTCTGTTCCCATCACACACGACAATAAACTGCATTGCTGGGAGGTGGCAAACTCATGCAAAAAAGAAAGCAGTTGGCAAAGGCTGAGTAAATAAAGCTGCAAGCTTAAAGGGGCCCTGGTATGTGTCTTTGTATGCTGTGTGTATGTAACTCTGGCTCTTGAAAGTATTTGTGATTCTTTTTCAACATTTCTAGAGCTCATTAAGTTCCCTCGAAAAGGAGCTCTGGTAGCATAGTGGTTACGAATCGGGCTGCGAACCACAAGGTCAACAGTTCGAAACTACCAGCTGTTCCGAGGTAGAAAGATGAGGCTTTCTGCTCCCGTAAAGATTTAACAGCCTCGGAAACCCTATACAGGGTCACTATGAGTCGGAACTGACTCCACAGCACATAGCAGCAGCAACAATATTTATGATATTAAAATAATCCCTCAAAATGTGTTTCTTTCATATGTATATATTACCATGTTCAATGTAGATGGGTTAGCAAGGGGTCACAAACAAGGGAAGTCTACTGAGCTACACTGTATTCTCATGTATGTTTTGGTATACTATGTTACTATGTTATCTTTGTGTGTAATTGAATTGATTTCCACTTGTACCAACCCTATCCCTATAGAATGGCTGTGCAGACTTTCCAGGTTGTAAACTTTTCTGGAGCAAATCACAGGTCTTTCTTCTCAGAGAACTTCTTGTGAGTTCAAACTGGTGACTTTTCAGTTAGCAGCCAAGTGTTGTTGTTTTTAATGCCACCAGGAATCCTTAGCTATACAAAAGTAAGTTTAAAAAAAAAAAAATGTTGCTACCATGGTTACAGTCAGACATGCATTGGTTTATTACAAACAAACTGTGTTTAAACATGCCTCTGGAATTAGTGAATGCCTGCAGACAAGTTCTCTCCATTACACACCTGTCTATATTTGAGTACCTTCAAAAAAAAAAAATATATATATATATAGGGTCAATGAAAATATTGTTATGAAAAAGGATCTCTTGTGGTTGTTTAGTGCTGTTGAGTTGGTTCCAACTCATAGAGAACCCATATAGGGTTTCTGAGGGGCGGCTGGTGGATTTGAATCTCCAACCTTGCAATTAACAGTCCAGTGCTAGACCAGTTAAATTTAAGTCAGATAGGTCAGCTCAGAAAGTTATGGTGACTTATTTTTCGAGATTTCAAAGGGATAATCCTGGTGTGGCTCTGTAGGATCGGCATTGGACTTAAAACCTCAAGGGCAGCAGTTCAAAATCACCAGCTGCTCCTTGGAAACCCTATACAGGGTCACTATGAGTTGGGACTAACTCAGCAGCACTTAACAACAACAATCTTGATAGATTTTCTAAAAGGACGTGGGATCGTCATGAGGCTCATTATGGAGAAGTTCTGAGAAAGTTGAAAACTACATTGGTGAGAAAAAGCATGGAAATCTTCACTGAGAAATGTTTTCCATTAAGGCAGTGCAAGTGTTCATTCTCCCTGGGTAGCAAGGCTGTCCTATGAAAATTTCATTAGGGAACTTTACCCCAGCCACCCTATAGTTCCAATCTTGTCCCTTCAGACACTTCAAAATAAAATGATTTGAATCCTTTAGGATGCCAGAACTGCTATGTTGGCATGATGCAAATTAAAAAGTACAGAATTCTTTGGGGGAAGTCTCAGAGAAATGGAAACATCCCTTCAGAAGTGTTTAGACCCAGATGGATGATAGTTCCAGAAACAATAGCTTGATATTTTATTGTTTTTGTTGAACAAAGATTTCTATGATTCTGTAGCAATACTTTTGACATATTGTGGGCCAAATGAAATCCCAATATGAATGAATCATCCCCGGTAGTGTAGTGGGCTGCTAACTGCAAGGTCAGCAGTTCAAATCTAGCAGCCACTCCATGGTAAAAAAAAGATGAGGCTTTCTGCTCCTGTAAAGATTTACAGCCTCGGAAACCCTATACAGAGTTGCTATGAGTTGGCTAGGACTCAAGGGCACACCACCACCATCACCAATATGGAATTTGTTCTGAAAATCCAGTGTGTTGTTGTTAGGCGCCTTTTGCCTGCTCTGACTCACAGCGACCCTATGCGAAGCAAAACCTGCCTGGTCCTGTCGCATCCTCACAATTGTTGTTACATTTGAGCCCGTTGCCGCTGCCACTGTGTCAATCCATCTCAGTGGGGGTCTTCCTCTTTTTCACTGTCCCTCCACTTTACCAAGAATGATGTCCTTCTCCAGAGATTGGTTTCTCCTGATAACATGACCAAAGTACGAGAAATCAAGTCTTGCCATCTTGGCTCCTAAGGAACGTTCTGGGTGTACTTCTTCCAATATAGACTAGTTTGTAGTTCTGACAGCTTTATGGTACTTTCGGTATTCTTTTCCAACATCATAACTTAAATGCATCAATTCTTTTATGCATTTTCTTATTCACTGTCCAACTTTCACATGGACATGAAGCTACTGAAAATGTCTTGACTTGGGGCAGGCACAACTTAGTCCTCAAACTGACATCTTTGCTCTTAAACACTTTAAAAGAGTTCTTGTGCAGCATATTTGCCTAATGCAATACATCAAAAATCCAGTAGAAAGTGTTAACTTTCCAGGGGGGGCTGTACATAGACGCTTTAAGCAGAAAGGTAGGAAAACATCTTCCTAATAGAAGTACATCAACAACCCAGGTTGATCATCTCCTCATTACTTCCTAATTTGGAATGATCTGAGATGGCATAAATGTTGAAAGATTTAGCATTGCCTCTCCCATATGTCTCTTCGTGAAACATAATTTAAGATGATTCAGTGATGTCAGTCTACTTGTGGGATATGCAGAAAGTCACACATGGAGATTCACAGTGCTTTACCTAAAATCCTTGGGGCAGATGTATTCCTGCATTGGAAAAGACTGTGCTTTCTAGAAAGGAAATATAGGGCTTATACTACAGGTTATACAATACCTCCAGCTGGTTCTGGGGCAGCACCCTACCATTAAACACATTCATATTTCTGCTTTGCAATGTATGAATAGTCACACTGAGTGGCTAAATAAAGTATCTAAATAATCTCCTTGAAATTATTTCAGGTGTAGTTTTGCTGTTAAAGTTATGAAAACTTTCCAGACTCCGTTGTTTTCCAAGTTGCAGAAGGAAACTTGTAGATGTATATTTCTGAATTCATTCAGTTACATTTGGATGTCACATTTTAAATTTTATTCCATTCAGGTCCTAATGAATTACTGAAAGCAAGTAAATGAATAAGAACAAGTGTGGTGAGAACTTTACTGGTAGACTCAGTGCTTTTATTATTGTTTTAAAAATATTTTATTTTGAATTGTGTGGAGGTTTAGAGAGCGAATCTGCTTTACATTCAACAATTCACACACATTTTGTTTCAAGGTATCAATTGCAGTTTCTAAAATGGAGCATCACTTATTCCATTTTTAACCTCTGTGTCCGGTTTCCATTCTTCCTACTTTCCTAATCCTTCCTGCCTGTTGTTGGGCAAATGCTGCACTCCTTACAACAATCAACCATTCAATACTCAGTGCTTTTTGCAATAAAATCAGTCAACCAATTTTTTTTTTTTTTTTACAAATATGAGCCAAGTACTCTGCTGGAGTACATAGAAGCTTTGTATCTGCCTTCATAGAATTTATAGTGAAATTAGGCACATGAGTCTATCTGTTTTCCTCTCATACAAGCACATAAGCACACACACTCACATTTCAAAAGGTATACATTCGAGTGCTAAAGTGAATGTTTTCAAGAATACATGCTTAAGGTAGGAATGCCAAATAGGCTTCAAATTACTTGCCAAATACTGTTTATTGATTGTGGCTTCTTTGGGTGTGTACTAAGACTTCAGAGATAAACATGAGATCAGCTGTAAATGTCTCCTATTGATTACCCATTTGTGCTATGGTAGCAGGAGTGTGGCGTGACAACAGACATACTTCATGGCTGCTATCCCTCTGATGTGGCGCTGTGGGTTAATGTATTAGACTGCAAAGTCAGTTTGATCCACAAGGTTGGCAGTTCAAGCTCACCAGCTGCTGTTTGGAAACCCTACACAGGGTCACTATGAGTCAGAACTGACTTGATGGCACTTAACTGTCCCTCTATATCTAGGTAGTCCAAGTCCAAGAATGATTGTCTTCAATGGGAATGATGTTTGGTTGCTGTTACCATTGTATAGTTATGACAGTGAAACGTGTGACAGACATAACTTGACAGGACAACCTTGTTTTTTCAGGTCTAGCAAGTTTTTTTGCCTTTGGCAGGGTGCTCTCTTCCCACTATTTCTATTGCACGTTTTAGTGGGAATTATTTGAATTTTTGTTCTCTGACAGTTTTCCACTTTACACAGGTCCTAACTTTCACAGTTTTTACTGTTTTATTATCATGATTATTCAGCAGAAAATCTCATGAGTGGTCGTTGTTATCAATAGTTAGAATATTCATGGAATTATGTGGTTCTAATTTAAAGACCCTTTAAAATATGACACCTTAATTTTTTGTACATAATTCTAATTTGGTCATTTTAGGTGAGACTGATAAAAACTAGACTGGTAACCAAATGGTCAGCAGAAACCCATATAGGTTCACTGTGAGTTGGAACCGACACCGTCATACAATAACAACAAATGGAGCCCTTGTGGTTCTGTGGGTTAATTGACTGCTAACCTCAAGGATGGTGATTCAAACCAACCAGCCTCTCCAAGGGAGAAAGAAAGATGAGATAGTATATTCCCGTAAAGATTTGCAGTCTCAGAAACCTTATATAAGCTTATTATGACTCGGAATCCGCTCACTGTCAGTGAGTTTTGGTTTTATGCAACAAGCTAGATTATTTTCATATTAATTACTAATTGATTCTCTCTTTTGCTTAAGTTTTTTAAAAAAATTGTTTTTTGGTTAAGATTATTTTGGTTTGTTTTCTTAGGAATTATAAAAAATGTAGCCATATTAATTAACCATGAACCTCTCTTCCAAGAAACAATCATTTAATTTTGGTTGTTACCCGAAGTATCACTTCTGATGTTTCTTTGTTTGTTTTTTCTCTTCTTCATTATTTCAAAAGCCCTTTTTTTAGTTGGTATATTGAAATAGAAAGGCTTTATAATCTTGTTGCTAACATTGTTTGTCCCACCTTCTGAAATGTTTAATTATGATGCATACAGGATCCTGGAAAGGAACTCATTCCAATGGGATTCTATGAAACAACAACATACATCTAAGGATGCAGCAAACATTCATTAATAGCCAAGATGTAGCACTTGAAATAACTTTCCCATCTCCCTCACCCAGAGCATTCTCACATGACCTAATCACAGAAAAGCGTGTTGCCTTTCTCCTGACTTTGGAATTTGACCTCTTCCCCAAAGAATTGGGTTTTGACATATGTTTTCTCCAGTCCTGACTGAAATATCTTGAGATCTTATCTGAGGGATTTTTCTCTTGAAACTTTATTCTCAGATTTGGGAGGAAAAATTCTTTTAGTCTTGTAAATTATTTCATATACCCCGGGTCCATCGTAAATTCTTTGGTGATGTAATTTTATATCGTTAGCAAATACTGAGCTGAATATTTCTAAGTGAATTCTGAAATGTTCAAAGTTCCCTGCTGCTTGTGTGAAAGGTTAGGTCATCACATTTAAAACAAGACAAAATGAAATATTAGAGGAGCCACAGGCATCTTTATTTCTCTCTCTTTGGGAAGCAGCAGCAGAGATCAAACAGTTTAGCTCGGACAGTGCCCTCCTAACCTGCCGTGTACCTCCTTGGGCATGTGAATGGATAACCCAAGGGACCTGAAAATGTGCTCATCCAGACTTTTTTGAACATCAGACTGGGTAATCATATCAGGGGAGTCATGGGCAGATGATTCATGCCTGGCTACGGAAAGACAATGCAGCCAACCAAATGAAATGGATTATAAAACTTGATTGGTATGACAAATAGAACTTAAAATACCCCCTGGTGCATTTAATATCGAACTGGGGAATAGTGATCATGGAGTGTAGAATTGTGTATTATTTTTTGCCAAAAACATCAAATTGTAACCCATCTCTAAAAGGGTTTTAGGGGGAGAAAAAAAAGGAAAATAGACTATCTTTAAAATTTTTTACTACAGATTTACTAACAAAAAGCTTATCATTAATGCAGTAATGGTTTATTTTAGAGATGATGGTTGTGTGCTGTTGAGTCGGTTCTGACTCATAGAGACCTTGTGTAAGGTTTCTGAGGTTGTTCATCTTTACGGGAGAAGAAAGCCTTATGTTTCTCCCACAGATGGATTCAAACTGCTGACCTTGCAGTGACAACGTGTAAACCCCGTGTCACTAGAGTTTCTTATTTTAAAGATATTCCGTATGTACTGGAGTCCTGGTAGGGTTCTGTAAGATAAAGCACTGGAGAGCAAGGTTGGGTAGAGCTGTAAAGGTCGGAGGCTAAAACTCACAAGCCACTCCTAAGAAACTATATACAGGGATGTTATGTCAGAACCCACTCAATACACTTAACAGCAACAATGAAGGTATATAATGGAGCCCTTCTGTGGCACTGTAGGATAAGCACTGGACTGTTAACCACAAAGATCTTGGTTCAAATCTACCAGGCATTCTTCAGAAACTGATGCATAGTCACTGTAAGTCAGAAGCAACTCAACAGTACTTAACAACAGCAAAGGTATATAATATCTCAAACTCAATCCTGACCCAATTGGTGAGACTGGGAGATGAATATAAAGAAGATAGCTAACTTCCATTTTATTTTGTCTCAAAACAACAAGTAAAGAAAAATAAAACATATCTTAAATTCTTCCAGCTTTTAGTCTGTTTTCAAAAATTAGCTTGGCTACCCAAAGTAGGGGGGAGGGGGGCGGGAAGCTACAAAAGCAAGAAGTGACTGATTTACAAGCTTTCAAGAGGGATCCTGGATCCAGAGGGCATGGAGGAAGGTAGAATCTCCACTGAGTAGTATCCAATCTCTCTAGGCGGGGCTGATGAAAGGAAATGCAGATAGGTCTCTTGTGATACAATAGTGAATAATTGTTATCAGGACTGATTGTGAGGGTTGGAAATGTAAAGGTAGATGTTTTATAACAAGGAAGGGAGTGATTAACTTTGCAGTCTAGGAGCGGAGATCCCTGGGACCATCAAGGGAGAAGAGCAGAGAGCAGGACCCTACCCAGAGAAGCAGTGATGCCTGAGATGGAGGCAGAGATGATGAATGACGTGGAGAGATGGAGCAGCTGGGGACTTTAGACCCAGAGAGGGAGAGAGGCTGTGTGCTGATGATTGAGGGAGGGGCAGACTTGTAGGATATACCCTTTGGTTGGTTGATGATGCATAGAGGGGATTGTAACTATGGCAATGAAACAATATACCATAGGATGAATGTAAAACTAATGTTCTCTCATGTAAACTATCACATAATTCACAATAAAACATTTAAAAAAATTAGCTTATTAAATTTTAAATGTATGAAAGTAAAAGCAATACCTTATTTCTATAAATTGAAAACATCTATATGCCTTTATAGTTTAAAGAATAATCCAAGTATATCCAATAATCAGATTTAAGTATTTAATTTTGTTTAAGGTAGGAATTTTTCTTTTCTGTTTTGTTTTATTCAGATAGTATCTAAGAACAGACTCATGAATCTTATATAATTGGAACCAACAGAGCAATCTTTTAATTAAATGCCTATTATGACATTGTCCTTGCATTAAAGTCCATAAAGTTATATTGACTACATATACTGTTACAGGTATGTTTGATGGTGATAACAATGATATTTTCACTGTGCTTTCTGTGGGGCAATCAATGATGATTGTTCTTTCTATCTATTCACAAATTTGAGTATGTTAAAATTTCATAGTAGCCTCATCTATATACCAATGTGTATAAGGTGTCTTTGGTGCCCATGAGAAGGTCCTGCAGGCCTCCAACTATATGAAGTGTACTTGACCAAGATCTCCAATTGCTCTGCTCTGATGACTAATGTTGGGATTGCTTCAAGATCATACTTCCCGCATGCTTAGCCAATCACTGAGCTAGTCAGCACTACTAAATTAGGCTTGGTCTAGAGAGTACAGGGTCGCTATGGGTCGGAACCGACTCTACAGCACTTAACAACAACAACAACAACAAGAGACACTAAGAAGTGCTGGTAGTATCGTAGATTACCAGCTGGGCAGCTAAGTGCAAGATCAGCAGTTTGAGTTTACCAGCTACTTCTGAGTAGATAGATGAAGCTCTCTGCTCTCAGAAAAACGTACAGCATCAGAAACTCTTCACAGGGTTACTATGATTCAGAACTAACTCAACAACATACAGCCACCACCACCACTAGAGACAATACTACACTTTCTGTCTCTCAGTTTGTGGTACTACAGTGGCTTGTGTGTGGTGCTGTGATGCTGGAATCTATGCGACAAGTATTTGAAATATCAGCAGGCTCAGCAATGATGGACAGGTTTCAGTAGTGTTTGCATACCAAGACTAGGAAGAATGAGAGGGGTCTATTTCTGAATGTTTAACCACTAAAAACATTATGAATAGCAGTGGAATATTGTCAAATATAGTGTAGGAAGATGAAAACATTATGGGTACCTGTAGAACATTGTCAGATATAATGCTGGCAGGTGAGCCCCTCAAGTTAGAAGGCACTCAGAACACAACTGGGGAAGAGCTGCCTCCTCAAAGTAGAGTTGACCACAATGACATGAATAGAGTAAAGCTTTCAGGACCTTTATTTGCTGATGGGGCACACTCAAAATGAGGACAATCAGCTGATAACAGTTAATGATCAGAACTTATGAAGTATGAATCGAGGAGAAGTGCAAGTTATAAAAAATGAAGTGGAATACATAAAGATTGATATCCTATGCATTAATCAGTTGAAATGGACTGGTATTGGACATTTTGAACTGGACAGTCTTGTGGTTTGCTATGCCAGGATCCACAAGTTCAAAAGGAATGGTGTTGCATTTATTGTTAAAAAGAGTGTGTTTCCAGATCTAACTTGAAGTACAGTGCTGCCTATGATAGAATGATATCCACATGCCTACAAAGAAGATTTCACTATTATTGAAATGTACTTACCAACTACTAGAGCCAGTGATGATGAAATTCAAAGAATTCTATCAACTTCTTCATCCAGAAATTGATCAAACATGTAATCAGTATGAATGGATAATTATAGGTGATTGAAATATGAAGGTTGGGAAAAAAAAAAAAAGGAGGAAGTAGCAGTAATTAGAAAATATGGCCTTGGTGAAAGACATGATGCTAGAGACTGCATGATAAATTTTTCAAGACAAACAACTTATTCACTGCAAATATCTTTTCTAAAACTATGCACATGAACCTCACCAGATGGAATACACAAGAATCGAATTGATTGCATCTGTGAGAGGAAACAGTAGGAAAGCTCAGTATCATCAGCTAAACAAGGATAGAGGCAGACTCTGCAACAGACCATAAGCTGCTCATATATAAGTTAAGACTGAAACTGAAGACAATTAAAACTAAATCATAATAAGAGACAAACTATGACTTTGAACATATCCCACCTGAATTTAGAGGCCGTCTTAGGAACCTATTTGATGCATTTGACACTAATGACTGACGATCAGAAAAATTGTAGTATGATATCAAGAAAATCACACAGGAAAACAGCAAAAGGTCATTAAAAAGATGGGAAACAAAAGAATCAACAACAACAAAAAAAGGATGTCAGAAGAGACTCTGAAACCGACTCATGAGCATACAGGAGAGAAAGCCAATGAAAGAAGTAAAGAAATAAAAGAGTTGAACAGAAAACTTCAAAGGGCATCTAGGGAAGATCAAGTTATGTAGTCTAATGAAATATGCAAAGACCTGGAGTTAGAAAACCAAAAGGCAAGAGCACACTCAATATTTTCTCAAGCTGCAAGAAATGAATAAAAAAATTCAAGCTTCAACTTGTGATATTGAAGGATTCTATGGGCAAAAATATTGAATAATGCAGAAAGCATCAAAATAAGATGGAAAAATCATTGTACCGAAAAGAAATGGTCAATGTTCAGCCATTTTAAGAGGTAGCATACAATTTAGAGTCAATGGTACTGAAAGATAAAATCCAAGCTGCACTTAAGACCACGGCACAAAACAAGGCTCCAGAAATCGATGGAATAAAACTTGAAATCTTTCAACAAACTGATGCAGCCCTTGAGGTACTCAGTCATCTATATCAAAGAATTTGGAAGGCAGATACCTGGCAAACTGATTGGAAGAGAATCTGTATTTGTGATCATTCCAACCAGAGGTGACCAAACGGAATGCAGAAGTCACTGAACAATATTAATATTACATACAAGTAAAGTCTTGCTGAAGTTAATTCTCATGAGTTTGCAACAATATAGACACAGGGAACTACCAGCAATTCAAGGATCTGGAACTAGGAACATCATTACTGACATCACATGGATCTTAACTGAAGACAGAGAATACCAGAAAGATGTTTTCTCATGCTTTATTGACTATGCATAGGTTTTCAACTGTGTGGATCATGATGAACTATGGCTAACATTGCAAAGAATGGATATGCCAGAAAATTGTGTTCATGAGCAACATGTAAATAGGACAAGGGGTAGTAGTTAGAACAGAACAGGGGTATACTGAATGCTTTAAAATAAAGAAAGGAAGGTGTCAGCGTTGTTTCCTTTAACCGTACTTATTCAGTCTGTATTCTGAGTAAATAATCCCAGAACATGGATTACACAAAGAACATACCACCAAGATTGGAGGAAGACTCATTAATAACCTGTGATATGAAGATGATGCAACTTTGCTACCTTAAAGGGAAGAGAACTTAAAATACTTATTGATGAAGGTCAAAGTCCACAGCCTTCAGTATAGATCACACCTCAATGTAAAGAAAAAACAAAAATTCTCACAAACTGACCAATAAATAAACAGCATGATAAATGGAGAAAAGATTGAATTTGTCAAAGACTTCATTTTGCTTGAATCCACAAACAACACTCATAGAAGTAGCAGTCAAGAAATCAAATGACACATTGCATTGGGCAAATGTGCTGCACAGGACCTCTTTAAGTGTTCAAGAGCAAAGATGTGCCTGACTCAGGCCATGGTTTTTAAATTGCCTCATATGCTAATGAAAGTTGGACAATGAATAAGGAATACCATAGAAGAATCAATTTGAATTATGACATTGGAGAAGAACACGGACTGCCAGGAAGAACAAATACATCTGTGTTGAAAGGAGTACAGCCAGCATTCTCTGTACAAGTTAGGATGGTGAGACTTCATCTCTTCTGTTTCACACATATTATCAGGAGGGACCAGTCTCTAGTGAAGGACATGATATTTCCTTGTTTTCTCAGATTCTCATGATTTGCTTATTGGTCCAATTACAAGGATTTTCAATTTCTTATGTTGAGCTACAACCCTTACTGAAGGCTGTAATATTTAATCTTCATCAGTAAATGTTTCAAGTTCTTTTTACTTTCGGCAAGCAAGGTCATTAGGGGAACAAATAATCAAAAGGAGAGCTGCTTTCTCTTAAAACAAACAAAAAACACATTAAGGGACTAAGAGGAATCCTTCCTAAGTGATGTTAAATTATGTATACTTATAAAAAAGAGGGCTTCAAGAAGTTAATGGAAAAATTCCATTATCTTTTCATTCTATTTTTACACAAATTTTTTAAGTCCCCTCATATACATGAGGTTAAGTATTGCTACTAGGACTCCAGTTCATACATACATAGGTTTTTCCAAACAAAGTATGTTTGAACATGTCTCCGCAATCACTGAATGACTACAGACAAGTCCCTCAGTAATACACTTGTCTTATTCCCATCAGGGAGTCCTGGTGTGACACTGTAGATAAGCACTGGATGGCCAGGTACAAGGTCAGTGATCCAAACCCACCAGCCACTCCTTGGAAACCCTTTACAGGATTGGTGTGAGAACCAACTCGATGACCATTAACAACAAGTTTTGTTAGGGTGCCTTCCAAAAACAAATTCCAATCAAAGCAGTGCCTTCCAAGGAGATTGGCCGAGCCAGTTCAATTCAAGGGAGAGAGGTCATCAGAAGGTTATGGTGACTATTTTTTTTGGGGGGGGGATTGCTAATATGTAATTTTCATAGATTTTCTCAAAGGATTCAAGATGATCATAGAAGCTTATTAGAAAAAAGTTTTAAGAAATTTGAAAACCTTTTACTGTATAACTTTTTTTTCCCCCCAAACCAAGGTCTCATGTATTTATTAGCCAACCTCTTTAAATGTGGAAGCGTAAAAATAAAGTAAGAAACCAGAAGTTTTGCAAAACATGTTCAGTGGATCCCATCTTGGCAAAATTGAATTTGCTCTGGTAGAGTGCTAGGACCTGGGTATGTTCTGTGCTGTGTCTTCACATGTGCGACTCCTTAGAGACCCAGCTTGGTTCTTCTCCAGTGTCTTCTCTTGGACTTGTATATGATTTTATTACCAATTTTCATTCGAATCCATTGGGGAATGGGATGATTCTGCACTTGTTTCTTGGCCAGGAATAGCTTGATCCTGAAGTTCTAATGAAAAGACACATTGAACATGGAACATTGTAGCACTCAAAGGATGGCGAAGAAAGGAAGAGTTAACTGTATAACTTTTATTTGAATACTTATTTGCATTGAATAGATACTGTATAATTTGGCTTCATTTTCCCTAAGTATTACATTTCAAAGGTTTTCCTTATTGTTAGTGTTAGGTGCTGTTGAGTTGGCTCCAACTCATAGCAACCGTACATAGCGTAGAATGAAACATTGCTCCATTTTGTGCCATCCTTACAATTGCTGCACTATTAAGAGTCACTATGTCAACCCATTTCATTGAGGATCATCATCTTTTTCATCAATCCTCTACTTTACCAAGCATGCTGTCCTTCTCCAAGGACTGTCACTACTGATGACAAGTCTATGGTATGCGAGACAATGTCTCACAATCCTCACTTCTAAAGAAAATTTTGGCTGTACTTCTACCAAGAGAAATATGTTTTTTTCTTCTGTCATTCCATTGTATATATTCAGTGTTGTTGTTTTGTTAGGTGCCATCGAGTCGGTACCAACTCATAGCAACCCTATGCACAACAGAATGAAACACTGGCCGGTCTTGGGACAACCTCACAATTGTTGCCACGCTTGAGCCCATTCATGTTGCGACTTTGCCAGTCCATCTCGCAGTCTTACTCTTTTTGTCTGGCCCTCCACCTTCCAAACATGATATCCTTCTCCAGTGACTGGTTCCTCCTTACAAAATGTCCGAAGTATAAGAGACGAAGTTTGGCCATCTTGACCTCTAAGGAGCACTCTGGCTACACTTCTTGACCTCTAAGGAGCATTCTGTTGGTTCCTTGACAACTTTCAATATTCTCCTCTAACACCATAGCTCAAAAGCATCAATTCTCCTACGGTCTTCCTTATTCACTGTCCAACTTTTGCATGAATATGAGGTTATTGAAAATACCATGGCTTGGGTAAGGTGCAACTTAGTCCTTAGGTTAACACCTTTGCTCTTCAACACTTTAAATAGGTCTTGTGCAGCAGATTTGCCTAATGCATACGTCGTTTGATTTGGCTGCTGCTTCCAAAAGTGTTGATAGTTGATCCAAGAAGAATGAAGTCCTTGACAACTTCAATCTTTTCTCCATTGATAAGAATGTTGTTTATTGGTCCAGTGGTGAGAATTTTTGTTTTCTTTACATTGAGAGGCAATCCATACCGAAGGCTGTAGTCTTTGATCTTCATTAGTAAGTATTTTAAGTCCTCTTCACTTTCAGCAAGCAAGGTTGTATCATATGCATATCACAGATTGTTAATGAATCTTCCTTCAATCCTGATGCCACATTTTTCTTCATAGAACCCAGCTTCTTGGATTATTTGCTCAGCACACGGGTTGAATAAGTACGATGAAAAAATACAACCCTGTCGCACACCTTTTTTATTTTAAACCATTCAGTGTTCCCAAGTTCTGTTCGACCAACAACCTCTTGGTCCATGTATAGATTCCTCATGAGCACAGCTTTACAATGTTGTCCATAGCTTGTCATGACCCACACAATCGAAACCCTTTGCATAGTCAATAAAGCACAAGTAAACATCTTTTTGGTATTCTCTGCATTCAGCCAAGATCCATCGGACATCAGCAGTGATATCCCTTGTTCCACATCTTCTACTGAATCTGACTTGAACTTCTGGACGTTCTCTGTCACTGTATGCTTACAGTCATTTCTGTATTACCTTTAGTAAAACTTGACTCGCATGGGATATCAAAGAGATTGTCTGATGATTTCTGCATTCCATTGGGTCACCTTTCTTTGGAATTGGCACAAATATGGATCTCTCCCAATCAGTTGGCCAGATAGTTTTCTTCCAAATGTCTTGGCATAGATGAGTGAGTGCCTTCTGTGTTGCCTCACTTTCTTGAAAGATTCAATTTTTATCCCGTCATTTCTTGGTGCCTTGTTCTTTGCCAACTTCTTCAATGCGCCTTGAACTTCTTCCTTCACTATCATTGGCTGTTGACCATATGCTACCTCTTGAAACGGTTATACATCAACCATTACCTTTTGTTACAGTGACTCTGTATATTCTTTCCATCTTCTTTTGATGCTTTCTGCATCATTCAATAATTTGCCCAGAGAATTGTTCAATAATGAAAGTCAAGGCTTGAATTTTTTCTTCAGTTCCCACAGCTTCAGAAATGCTGAAATTGTCCTTCCCTTTTGGCTTTCTGACTCCAGATCTTTGCACATTTTATTGTAGTATTTGACTGTCTTCTCGACCTGACCTTTGAAATTTTCTGTTCCCCTCTTGTACCTCCTCTTTTCTTCCATTTGCTTTAGCATCTCTATGCTGGAGAGCAACTTTCAGTGTCTCTTCTGACATCCATTTTTATTTTTTCCTTCTTTCTTGTTTTCTTAATGACTTTTAGTGTTTAATGTATCAAATCTGTTCTTCAGATGATCTCTAAATTCAGGTGGGGTATATTCAAGGTTGTATTTTGGCTCTCGTGGACTTGTTTTCATTTTCTTCAGCTTCAGTCTGAATTTACATATGAG
>NW_006408632.1:6615227-6618496 GCF_000296735.1 Chrysochloris asiatica
ATGACTGCTCTGGATATGTTCTTTTTGACAATGAATGCAACACCATTCCTCTTTAATTTGTCATTCCCGGCATAGTAAACCATGTGTTTGTCAGATTCAAAATGGCCAATACTAGTTCATTTCAGCTCACTAATGCCTAAAACGTCAATGTTTATGCATTCCATTTCATTTTTGACAATTTCCAATTTTCCTAGATTCATACTTTGTACATTCCATGTTCCAATCAGTATTCTTTACTAATACTTTAATTCAATGTATTAATTCTTTTTCAGTCTTCCTTATACATTGTCTATCTTTCACATGCATATGAGGTAACTGAAAATATCAGGACTTGTGTCAGCCTCACCTTAAGTCCTGAAAGTGATATTTTTGATTTTTAATAGTGTAAAGAGGTCTTTTGTAGTAGATTTGTCAAATGTAGGAAACTATTTGATTTCTTAACAGCTGCTTCCATGATTGTTGATCCAAATAAAATGAAATCTTTGATACTTCATTTTTTTCTCTGATTCTCATGATGTTACTTATTGGTCCAGTGACAAGGATTTTTTATATCTTTATGTTGAGATGTAATCCATACCAAAGGCTGTAATCTTAAATCTTCATCGTAAATTTAAATGTTTTAAAATTCTTTTTACTTTCATCAAGCATGGTTGTTACATGCTTATCACAGACTGTTAATGAGCACTCTTCCAATCCTGATGCCATGTTCTTCTTCATATAGTTCAGCTTCAGAGATTTACTCAGCATACAAATTGGATAAGTAAGGTGAAAAGAGACAGCCCTGATGCACACCTTTCTTGAGTTTTAACCTTGTTATGTTCTAAAGACTGCCTCTTGGCCTATCTATAGGAACCTCATGAGCACAGTTATGTATTCTGGAATTTGCATTCTTTGCAATGTCATCCATAGTTCATTATCATTCACATATTTCAATGCCTTTGCATAGTCAAAAAAATTCAGGTAAAACATCTTTCTGGTATTCTCTGCTTCCAGTCAATATACTTCTGCCATTAGTGATGATATCCCTGGTTCCATATCCCCTTCTGAATCTGACTTGGATTTCTGACAGTTCTCTGTCAAGGTAATGCTGCAAGCATTTAAAAGTATCTTCATCACAATTTCACTTGCATGGAATGCTAAGGGTATTGTTTGAGAATTCTGGCATTCTATTGGATCACCTTTCCTTGGAATAAACACTTATATGGATGTCTTCTAGACAGTCGGCCATGTAACTATCTTCCAAATTTCTTGACTTTGATGAATGAGCATTTCCAGCAGTATATCTGTTTATTGAAGCATCTCAGCAGTTATTTCATCAATTCCTAGAGCTCTGTTTTTCTCCAGTGCCTTCAGTGCAGCTTGGACTTCTTCCTTTAATACCATCAATTCTTGATCAATTGCTACGTTCTGAAAGAGCGGAACATCAGTCAGCTCTTTGGGTAGAGTAGCTCTTGTTATTCCTGCAATCTTCTTTTGATGCTTCTTGTATTGTTCAATATTTTGCTCATCGAATCCTTCAATATTGCAATATTGAAGCTTGAATTTTTTGGTTCATTTCTTTCAGCGTGAGAAATGCCAAGAGTGTTCTTCCTTTTTGGATTTCTAACTCCAGGCCTTTTCACATTTCATTAAAATAGTTTGTCTTAAGCAAATCTTCTGTATGGCTCTTTCATTTAATCATTTGTTGCATTTGATCTAGTTACTGTGCATTAGAAGCAAGCTTCAGAGTGTGTTCTGACATCCATTTTGGCCTTTTCTTTCTTTTCTGTCTTTTTAATGACCTTTTGCTTTCTTCATATATGATATCTTTGATGTCATCCCTCAACACATCTGGTCTTTGGTTATTAGGATTTAAAAATCTATTCTTGAGATGGTCTCTAAATTTAAATTCTATGTAAAAAAGAGTATACTTTGATGCTAGTGGGTGTGTTTTAATTATCTTCGGCTTCAACGTGAATGTACATATGAACCAGTTGGTCTGTTCTGCAATCGGCCCCTGGCTTTGTTCTGATTGACACTATTCAGCTTCTCCATCATCTCTTTCCACAGATGTAGTCTATTTGGTTCTTATGCATTCCACTCAGTGAGGTACATGGGATATTTGTCGTTTATGTTGTTGAAAAAAGGTATTTGCAATAAATAAGTCATGGTGTTGCGAAATTCTATCATGCGATGTCTGTGTCTTTCTTAATTATAGAATATTAATTAAATTTGGCAGTGTTTTACTAGAGTTCCATCCTGAACTTTGTTTATACATGTTTTATGACACTTGGGTTTCTTGAAAGTTGTAAATAAAGCTGTTGGCCAAATCTATATGGAAGGCTTGCCTCTATTAGCAGTTCAGCTTTTGAACAGCATTTATTCTGTACAGGCATACCAAAGAGTTATTGCAGGTTCTGTTCCAGATCATGGAAATAAAGCAAATAATTACAATGAAATGAGGCAGAGATTTTTTTGGTTTCCCTGTACCTTTAATAATTATGTTAACACTGAGTCTATTTACTGTGCAGTAGCATAACATTTTGAAAAAGGAACCCTGGTGGCCCTGTGGGCTAGGTGTTGAGCTGCTAACCATAGGTTGATGGTTCAAATCCACTAGCAGCTCTGAAGGAGAACGATGAGACTGACTGCTTCTGTAAACTTGACAGTCTCTGAAAATCTAAGTAGGGTTACTATGAGTCAGAATGGACTCAATTGAAGTGGATGTGTTTGTTTTTGGTTTAGTATTATGAAGAAGTTTTAAATATTGTAAGAATTAACAAAATGTGACATGATGTGAGCACATATTGTTGGAAAAATTCTGCCAGAAGACTTGCTCAACTCAGAGGCGCCACAACCTTCAATTTGTGAAAAAAAAAAAGTAATATCTGTAAAGGGCAAAAGACGAAGTATGCCTTTAATAGATGGCTGTGAGTACATGAGTATTTTTTTTAAAAACCTCATTATACCTTAAACATACTAACGTTTTTTATTACTTCTCATAGTCTTTACATGATACCCTGTCATTGCATTTTTTAAATGATGAAATGAAATAATATGCTCTTTATTTAATTATGTCTTAATAGACCAGGGTTCTTTTCAAAACTTTTTTTATTGTGAATTGAGTGAAGGTTTATAGAGAAGATCATCAGTTTTACATTCAACATATAATATACTTTGTTTCATTTCAGTGATTGCAACCTCCTCCGTGTAACAATAGTTATCCTACTGTGTTTACCCATGTACAAACATCCTCTTTCAAACTCTTATATATTTGTCAGATAGATATA
>NW_006408632.1:6618957-6651313 GCF_000296735.1 Chrysochloris asiatica
CTATATAAGTTTGCTATGAGTCAGAACCAACTCAATGGCACTTATAGGAACAGCAAATTTATATACATATACATATATATGTGTTCCTGTATGTGTGCATCCATGTATGTGGTATATGACATATAGACACATATATGCCCATGTACACACACACATGCACACACACACACACACATATATTTGTTGTTATTATTAAAGTGCTTCTGTCCATTTATCTACACACAAAACACTGTTGTTCCAAGATTGTGTATATGTCACTCTTTACCTCTATCCTGTTTCGCCCTTGCATACCTCTCTGTCTTCATCTATCTTAATCATTCTTCTGTCAACCTCCCTCTTATATATTGCCCTCCCTCATCTTGTATATTGCCTTTCCCATCACCCAAGTTAACTTGTTCTACTCTTTAGCCAGTGGCTCTATTAGTTAAGCACTGGACTGTGAACCACAAGGTCCAAGGTTTGAGCCCAACAGCCACTCAGCAGGAGAAAGATGTGACTATCTGCTCCCCGGAAGATTTAAAACCTCAGAAGTCTGATTCTGGGTCCCTATGAGTACAAGCCGACTCCACAGGTCTTAACAAAAACAACAACCCTCTAGCCAGTGAATTACTCTCCCTTCCCCCTGGTAACCATCAAAGAATGTTTCTTTTAGTATGAAGACCTTTTCTTGAGTTTTTACAATAGTGGTCTCATCGTATCTCATAAAAGAATTGTTCTTTTGTGACTATGTCACTCAACATAATATCCTCTAGGTTCATAGATATTATAAGGTGTTTCTGAGATGCATCATTTTTCTTCACTATTACATAGTATTTCATTGTATGTATGTGTCAGAGTTTGTTTACCCATGTTTTGCTGTTGTGAATAGTGCTGCGATGTACATCGGTGTACATAATCTACTTGTGCTCTGGCTCTTATTTCTTGTGGATATATACCAAGTAGAGGGATTGCTGGATCATACATGTTTGTATTTTCAACTGTTTGAAGATGTGCCATACTGTTTTCCACAGTGGTTGAGCCATTTTACAGTCCCACCAGCAATTTAGGAGAGTCAAAGTCTCTCTACACCCTTGCCAGCATTTGTAGTTTTATATGTCTAAATATATATATGTTTGTTTTTACTGCTATTAGTGGTGGTGGAATCCTGGTGTGGTGCTGTAGGGTTAATATAGGAATATAGGACCACAAGGTCGATATGAACCGCAAGGTTGGTGGTTCAAACTCATCAGCTGCTCCTCTGAAACCCTATACAGAGTTGCTCTGAGTTGGAACAATAACATTAATGTTAGTGTGAGATGATAGCTCACCATTGTTCTGATTTGTATCTTTCTACTGGCTACTTTGTGGAGTCCTGGTGTGGTGCTGTGGGTTAATGCGCTGGACTGCAAAGTCGTTTGAATCGCAAGGTCCACGGTTCAAGCTCACCAGTCACTCCTAGGAAACCCTGTAACACAGTTGCTAACTCAATGGCACTTAATAACAACAACAATGGTACTGTGGGTTAATGCACTGGACTGCACGGTTGATTTGAACTGCCTAGTTGGTGGTTCAAGTGCGCCAACTGTTCCTCGGAAACCCAATACAGAGTCCCTGTGAGTCACAATCAACTCAGTGGTACTTCACAACAACAACAATGACTAATGGTTGTGAACATTTCATTTGTTTTTAGGCTGCTTAAATATCTTCTTTAGAAAAGTTCCTGCCCTGTGCCCATTTTTTAATCAGATTGTTGGTCTTTTTCTTGCAGAGGTGTAATTTTGTATAAATTTTACAGATTAGTCCCTTTTCTGACATGTCATTGCAAAAAAAAATTTCCCAGTCTGTGGGCTTCCTGTTTACTTTTTTGGTGAAATCTTTTGATGCACATAAGCATCTAATTTTTAGGTGGTCCCAGTCATCTATTTTGTCTGCTATTGTTTGTGTGTTTTTAGTTATGTGTCATAGTGTATTTATGCCTTGTATTAGAGCCTGTAAATTTATCCCTATTTCTTCACTGATGAACTTCATAGTTCTAGGTTTCACATTTAGGTCTTTAATCCACAATGAATTTTTGTATATGGTGTGAGATATAGTCCTTGTTTTATTCCTCTGCAAATTGATTTCCTGTTTTGTCAGCACCATTTGTTAAAGAAACTATCTCTTCTCCATTTAATGTGTTTTGGCCATTTATCAAAGATCAGCTGACTGTATGTGGATGAATTTACTTCTGAGTTCTCAATTCTGTTCCGCTGATATATGTATTACTCAATGTACTGTTTTGACAATATTCTGTGACTTTGTCGTAGATTTTGAGATCAGGGAGTGAGAGGCCTCCAACTTTGTTCTTCTTCTTAAGCAGTGCTTTTCATATAAAGTAAGAGATTTTTTTTTTTTTTTTTTTCCCCTTTAAAGTATGATGTTGGATTCTGGAATGGGATTGCATTGTATCTGTAGATTGCTTTGGTTAACGTTGACATTTTCATCCTATGCATGAGCATGGTATATTCTTCCATTTATTTTTAAGTCTCTTTTGGTTTTGTGTAGTAGTATTTTATTGTTTTCTTTGTATTTTTGTTTGTCTGGTTAAATTTATTACTAAGAAACTCATCTTTTGGACAGCTGTTATAAATAGAGTACTGACATGATGCTGTGGGTTGATGCATTGGATTGCAAAGTCATTTGAACCATAGGTCAGTGGTTCAAGCTCACCTGCCATTCCTTGGAAGCCCTATACAGGGTCGCTATGGGTCAGAACCGAGTCGATGGCACTTAACAACAACAACAAAGTACAAATGGTATTATGAAAGCCAGCATGGCCAGACTTCATCTCTCATACTTCAGACATATTATCAGACGAGACCAGGCACTGGAGAAGGATATCATATTTAGTAAAGTGGAGGGTTGGTGAAAAAGAGGAAGAACTCACAAAATGGATCGGCACAGTGGCGGAAGCTATGTCCTCACGCATAGCAACGATTGTGAAGTTGGCCCAGGACTGGGCAGTGTTTTGTTCTGTTGTGTTACTCTGAGTTGGTTCTGACTCTATGGCATCTAACAACAATAACAATTATAAATGGTATTGTTTTCTTAATTTACTTTTTAGAGCTGTCTTTATTAGTGTATTAGATTCCAACTAATTTTTTGTATATTGATCTTGTACCCTGCCAGTTTGCTGACTCTTTCAGTGAATTCCAATAATCTTATTGCTGAGACTTTGTGATTTTCTCTATATAGGATCCTATCACCTGCAAATAGAGAGACTCTGTTTTACTTCTTTGGCAATTTGTATCCCATTAGTTTCCCTCTCTTGCCTTACAGTTCTGGCTAAGACTTCCAGCACAATATTTAGTGGTGGTGGTGGTGGTATTCTGTGGAGTCGGTTTTGACTCGCAGCGACCCTGTACAGGGTTTCCAAGGCTGTACATCTTTATAGGAGCAGATAGCCTCATCTTTGTCCCACAGAACAACTGGTACTTTTGAACTGCTGACCTTGAAGTTTGCAGCCCGATTCATAGTGGTGATAAACGGTATCATTGTCTGGACCAGGGTTTTTAATCTGGGTTGCAGAATAGAATGTAACTGTCCACCTGTACCTCAGATTAATTAAATCTGAATTTTTGTAGGACTCTGGCATCCAATTTTTTTTAAACCTCCCATCTGATTGCAGTGTGTAGTCAGTTTTGAGAACTATCGGAAAAACAGTGAGGCCCATCCTTTCTAAGCCACTTCTGATGGTCCCAATAGATTTTGAAAAATGTTCAGTGCATCAGATATGATACCCATTTGGGGCTCTGGTTTTGCTTCCTAATTCAGCTGCAAGTCTATAATAACTTGCTACATACAGTAAGGTATCCTGATGTGGTTAGACTAGCTTGCTGCTTCAAATTGAAGGCAAGAGCTTGAACTTTCTCTCTTCCTCAGTGGCTGCTTCTGCCTGAAAATTCTGTCATCTTTATTGTGTTGATAGTTTAAAAAAAATGTAAAATCAGGTGAGATTGATTTTTGCTCTCTCTACCTCCCACATTTTTTCTAAAAAATGCAGAATCTCTGGATAAATATCCTTAAGTAAGAAAGTTTAAGTGCCTTTTCTGACAGTTACAAATAATTTTATACAACAGTCAGAGAGACAAATTGTGCTGATTGTCTGTATTCCCTTTTCTTTTCTTTCTTTCTTTCTTTTTTTTTTTTTAAAGAAGAGAGATAGAAAGTCTGGCCTGGAGACTAGAGTAAATCACAAAAGTGATCTCAAGTGAACAGAGATAGATTTCTAGAATACGGTGTGCAATGAAACCGCTGACCTCCTTTGCACGGGTTCATGTCTTTCTCTACAGAAACAGATGGGTAATGGCATAATGCTGAAATCATGCTCTACATAATATGGACCTAGTGATTGCAGACCTGATTGCTTGCCATATGGTTGCTGAAGGGTTGAAGAGAAAATGGGATGATATGCAAACCCTTAAAAGCAACATTTTTATTGAATGGCCATTACATTAAAACCCAAACTCTGCAAATGAAGGCAAGAACTGTGGTGAATAATGATAAAGCAATAAAAGCAGCAGCAGCATTGTATGTATTTGGTTTCTGATATGCAAACTAAGGCTAAGGCATCATTTTGTCACTTTGCTGAGCAGTATTGTGAGCATGAGGGGGTGAGGTGATGGGACTTAAATGCCTGGAGGGCAGGAATACTTTGGATGCCGAGCCTTGCTGCCTGCACTAGGTCAGAGAGAAGAAAATAATCACTTGTCTCAGAGGAACGGGATTTGACTCCGAAGCTACCTGCACTATGTGACTAACCTCTGTGAAGCCCAAGTATATCAGCGAGCAGCTCATAGTAAAAATCTGTTTGGGAGTGTACTGTGATCATGCAAAATGAGGAAGCTTGTTTGCTTTTTCCTTTTGAATTTCTTCATGTAGATTTTGCTGCCTCTCACTGTTGGCAAACAGGTGTATGGGATAAGGTGGATGCCATTTCCCGGAGCATATTCAGTGCAGTTGAGCAGCTGTGATCTGTTTTGCTCTGAGTTGTCTTTTTTGTGTGTTACCAGGAACAGATAGGGCTGCTGCTTCTTTTTTGTAAAGAAATTTATTTTATTAGCTTGCTTCAAATTTGCATACACTTCATTTCCTGTCTCTTTAATGAATGCCTTTCAATCATGCAAAAATCGTAAGAGTTTGTGCTCTCAGAAATGGAACTCAAATATATTAAACTAAACCTACTCAGAGTGTGTGGAGGGTAATGAGGTGAGAGGTAAATCAGCCCTTCATTGGAAAGTCTGAAGCATCTAATTTTAATTTAGTGTGTAAGAGCTACCAATCAGGACTAAAACTCCAAACTTAGCTTATATTTTTAAGCTAACTGTTCTAAAGGGATATGGGAGAATTTCTACTCCCTCGTGTTAACCTATAAAGGTTCGTTCTTAGAGAAATGTATTCCAATTAAAAACACACACACACATACAAATGCACATATAAGCCTACATATGGCGCCTTACCATGAATGAACTTCCTTATTAAGCTCTCTCTCTCTATATATATATTTGTTCTATTCTCAAGCATTAGACTGTATGATTAGTGGGTTGTTTTTTTGTTTGTTTGCTGTTATTTCCTCACAGTATGTCTTTTCAACAAGTCCACTGTTTCTATCCATATTTCCCGAAGCAGAGATGTTCCACAAGAATTTTTAATGCTACACAAATTCAGGGTGGGAGAGATTTTTGCTCTACTCAAGTGGGTGTTGTTGTTGTTGTTGTTGTTACGTGCCGTCGAGTTGGCTCCGACCCATAGCGACCCTATACAGGGTTTCCGAGGGTGTAAATCCTTACGGGAGTAGAAAGCCTCATCTTTCTCCCGCGGAGCAGCTGGTAGTTTCGAACCGCTGACCTTTAGGTTCGCAGCCCGATTCGTAACCACTACGCTACCAGAGCTCCTTTGTTATTAGGTGCTGTCAAGTGAGTTCAAACCCTAGATAGGGTTGCTGAGTCTGTAAACCTGTATTGGAATCTGGGTGTGACTATAGGATAAGAACTGATCTGCTAACCCTGAGGTTTGCAATTCAAACTCACTAGCTGCTTCTCAGAAGCCCAATACAGGAATAACAATACAACAATAACAACAATCTTTACAAGATCAGAAAGCCTCATCTTTCTCCTAAGGAACAGCTGGTGGATTTGACAAGAGACCTTGTGGTTAGCAGTACAGTGCTTATTCTACAACACTCTCTTAATCACACTCTTCCTCTAAATCAACAAGGTATCCTTTTGTTATTATGAAACTGGTAAATCTACCCTGAAGAAAGTCATAGCTTCTTGTTGTTAAGTGCCATTGAATCATTCTGACCCATAGCGACCCTGTATAAGGTTTCTGAGGAGTGACTGGTGAGCTTGAACCGCTGACCTTGTAGTTCAAACAGCTTTGCAGTCTGGCGCATTAATCCACAGCGCCACACCAGGACTCCAATCCATAGCTTAGTCCCAGGGTTTTCAAACTGAAAACAAAAATAAAACCAAAAAAAAATCCCAAAATAAAACAGATGACGTTAAGTCCATTCCAATGGCTAATTTTCAGGAAGTATATCCCAAGAGCTTTCTTCTTGGGTGCCTCTGGAGAGAACTGGAATTCCCAAGCCTTCAGGAGAACTTGAATTTTTAACAGTGTTTCTAGTTGATGTTGATGCTACTGGTCCTGGGACCTCACTTTGTGAACAGTTGACTGATCTTAGGACCTGGCGGTTAAGCAAAAACCTTAACATCATCAAATATGTTTTATTTGAGCATGGGGATTGTTTTGAGAGGCTTCGATTTATTTGATGATCTTCAAACAATGACTTGTACATGGAAGGCAGGTAAAAAAGCCATATTGGACAAGAACACTAACCAAAGTATGGGTGGAGGTAGAGATGGAAAGCCACCTCAGTCCTGATGCGATCGATATAACTTTCTAGACTTCTTCACTGTTACAAGCAATCAGTAAGGTTTGCATCCTGTGAAAATCGGCTGTGCTTGGGTTTGGTAACTGAGACCTGTACATCTTCAAAATCCCATTTACTTTTGTGGGAAGAATGAGAATTTCTATAACAGTGTTCAAAGAACTTCCTATCCATTTAAATGAATCCAGGAATTGTTAGGCATTTCATCAGCCTCATTGCTTTTATTACTTTCTGTGGCCTAAAGACATATGACAAGTTCTGTAGTATTTAAGACATTTTATCTATGGCAAAAGAATTTTTTTTTTTTTTATTATCCCAATGATGAGAATTTTCTTCTTGCCTGGAAAGCTGATTTTTATATAGCTTCACTAGTGACATATCTTCTGTGTGGCAGAAATAAGTTTTGCATAACTTTTATGATGCTGGGCTGACCTATTTAACAGATAACCCAGTGCTACATAATGTATTTAGGTCAAGTATTGTGTTTGAGCTCCTCATCACTCTTGTACAAGTCTTGCTTCCTGTGAAAACCTTAGGTATATCACAGATACAAATATAGGCCAAGGGATGTTGCCTGATGTAAAAATGTAACAAATCTCTATGTCACATAATTATCATGTCACCCAATCACCCCACTGGAGTTCAAAAGAAATCAAAAGATTTTAATGGAATATCTGCCCTACTGGTGTGACTTTCAGGCATTACAATGCTACTATTAACACAGTGCAATGACTGGGAACCTGAAGAGTGGAGTTAAAATGCTTTTGAATGTCATTACTGTTTGGAATACTTTCTAAATTCCTTTAAAATTATGGAAAATGGTGATCTGCTATTATTTGGGGGGAGTGATTTTTATTTGAGAAGTCGAATGAATACGTTTTGACACATGTCTCTCAAGGCTGAGTTCTTTCTAACAGACATTTCTCAGTAAAAGTTTGAAGCCTGAATGTGGGCAGTGTCATTATCTTAGTATTTTGGAAGATGAATCCATCCATCTTTTAACAGTACCTCATTACCTCCAAGGATCTTAAGTTGTAGGAAAGTAAATGTGAATTTGAAATAAGATGTTGAAAGAATGCAACTTAAAAATTACTTTAAACCAGCTTTTAACAAGTATTTATTCAATAATTTGTTCCCTCTGTCTATAGAGAACATGGCTTTTATCTTGTTTGCTTGTTATAGAATTGGTGCTAATCTTCTTCTCTTTTGTCCTATTGGCTCCCTTCCTCATGAAGTAAAAGTACCCTGAGCTTTACGTCAACAACACAGTGGTTCTTGTTTGGAACAGACAAGCATCAAAAAGTGTCTAAATTAGATTGTTTTGCTATAGTAGACAAAACACTATCATTCCCATTTTACTGCATAGAAAACTAAGATCCATTTGCCTGAGAGCATACATTGCTGGTTTGTTGTGGATAAGAAATGGACTCTCCCACCTCACTGTGTAGCAAAACATTGGCTGCTGTTCCTAAGCTGTAAAACCAGTGGGTCTCTACCCCCGCTGCACATTAGAGGTACCTGGGGAGCTTTTGAACAAATACCAGTGCCTGGGCCCCACCCCAGACCATAAAATCCGAATCTCTGGGGATAGGGCCTGGTGACAAGGATCTTTTTTAAAGCTCCGCAGGCAATTCTAATTGTGCAGCCAGGGCTGAGATCCCCTGTTTTAAATTAAGCAACACAGACTTTCACCCTCTGTCTATAGGAATCGCTACTCCCATTCCCATCTGTAGTCATATATTACCACTGGTGTGCCACTGCAGGATAGGCACCAGACTGCTAACGACAAGGTCACAGTTCAAATCCACTAGCCACTCTTAGAAACTCTATATAGGGCCCCTATGAGTCGGAATTGACTCGACGACAAACAACAATACAAATAAAAATTGATCATACACATGGAGGGGAAGAGAAAGTGAAGCCGTGTTTAGAAATTCCTTTTTATACCCCATATAGACAGAGGATAAGAAGCTTGATGGAAGCTTGAGAACAGAAACTCAGGCCAAGGATTGTTGTTGTTGTTAAGTGCCATTGAGTCAGTTCCAACCCATATCAACCATGTATTGCGTTTCCAAGGAGCGGCTAGTGAGCTTGAACTGCTAACCTTGTGGTTCAAACCAAGTTTGCAATCCAGCGCATTAACCCATGGTGCCCCACACCAGGACTCCAGAACAAAGGTTATGGATTTATAAAAGGTAACTCTACTGAATGTCCTCCCCTGCCATTGACTTAGAACAAGAATTAGTGGGACAAGGTTGTGGATGTCCAAATCTAGGCAAGAAACTTACCCACTCTGTTCCCTTCCCAGCATCTGTAAAATGGGGAGTCCGGTGTGACACTGTATGATAAAGCACTGGACTGCAAAGTCCGCTTGAACTGAACGGTCAGTGGTTCAAACCCATCAGCTGCTCTTCAGAGACCCTATAGGGGGTCGCTATGAGTCAGAATCGACTAGGTGGCACCTCGCAACAACAACAGAGTTATGTGGGATAAGCAGTAGTTTAGTGGTAGAGTTCTGCCTTCTACGCAGGAGTTTCTTGGTTAATGCATCTCAGGCACAGCCACAGCCTGTCTGTCTGTAGAAGCTTGCATGTTGCTAATGCTTCCAGACTAAGAGAGATTAGGAAGCAAAACCTTGTGATCCAATTGCAAAAATTAACCAGTGGAAAACTTGTGTATTGCAATAGTCTGATTTTATTGGGCATGGGTTACCATGAGTTGCCATGGGCTGACTCAGTGGAAGCTAACAACGACAGTAGGATAGTTAGGAGATTAGATTAAAAATAGAAATTGTCTGACATATCATAGTTTCAAGGAGCATAGCTCTTGCTTCAAGCCAAATGGCAAAGTGACAAAATTGTCTCATTTCTTTTGTTTATAATTATCAAGTGGATAGATTCAAAGGGATATCAGTAGGTACGTTTTTCATTTTGAAACAAAATGTAAGTGACTTTTGGATGATATGATACTTGGATTTTTACTGTGTTCTCTGATATTGTAGATATTGGAAAAAGGAATTTCTCCTCTTTACTTTCCACTGTCACAGTACTGCTTTTCCTAGACAAATATAATGTTAACACAGTTCACTCATATGTTACCATGCACATGAAATTTAGATGTGAGAGTGCAAATCCAAGACTTTTCTTTGAGAATAGCAGTTGTGGCATGGTGGATGAGGAGCTTCATATGAGGTGCGGTTGGTGCACTTCAAACATTCCCATCCACTGCAAAGATGGTTCGTCTTACTTTAGTTTTAGAAATCTCTATGTTTGTTTTGGAGTCCTGGTGTGGTGCTGTGGATTAATGTACTGTACTGAAAAATCAGTCTAAACCACAAGATTCGTGTTTCAAGCTCATCAGCTGTTCCTTGGAAACCTTATACAGAGTCACTAGGGGTCAAAACCGACTTGACGGCTTGCAGCAACAACAAAAATGCTTGTTATGACCATTTGTCAGACAGTAAATACATATATATGGAGTCCTAGTGTGGCACTGCAGGATACTGCGTTGGATGGACTGCAAGCTTGGCTTGCACTGCAAGGTTGGCAGTTCAAACCCATCAACTGCTCCTTGGAAACAACAACAAAATACATATATACGCTATGTATTTTTGCCTTTCAACATTTTTTTGGTTACTTTAATTACTCAAAATAGAATTGTATCAGTCATGCTAACAATGTATCATCTGCACATATAAATTGACTGGTAACTTGTACCTTAAGGAAACTTTTCTTGTTGAGAATATACACAGTAAAACATACAGCAATTCAATAGTTGGTACACATAAAATTCAGTAACATTGATTACATTCTTCAAGTTGTACAACCGTTCCCACCCTCCTTTGCTGAGTTATTGCTTCTGCATTAACATAAATTTACTACCCTTTATGATTCCCATCTAATCTTTCCAGTTGTTCTTGTCAATTTGATCCCTCAGAGACAGTTCCTTAAAGAACATAATGCTCAATGCCGACATGTTTTCATTAGCTAAGCTAAACTACAAAGAAAAAAACCAGTTAATATTTTTGGGTTAGCGTTTAGAGATTATTTCAGGGCCATTGTTTCAGAGGTTCATCCAGCCTCTGTGGCTCCAGATAGTCTGGAACCTATGAGAGATTCAGTTCGTATAATAAACCCTCTTATATATAGACTCTTTGATCAAAAGGTTCAGTAGTGATAGCTGGGATTCTGGCAAATGTATTGACATTAATCAATTATTAGTTGTGTGACTGTGTGTGTGTGAGCATCAGCTTGTGATGACTCTTATTTTTGATTTTTTGGCTTAATGTCCAAAACTGAGTAGTCAATTCATTAGTTAAAAATCTGAAGCATTAAAAATAACATCTAAAGTTCTTTTTCCTTAAACAGAGGCATCTAATGACTTTTTAATAATCACGATAAGATTTTTACAAATAGGATTGTCTTTAATCATTTAATTTAGATAACTTATAATACTGCATCTTTTCCTCTATCATCTTACAAATACATTTAGAAGCTGAATTCAAGTGAAATTGAGTGGATTTTTTGACTCAGGCACATTCAAAAGCATTTGTTAAGCATAGGGCTTTCTTTTATTTTTATGTAACTATAATAATGATCTCAGATCTATGAATCTGTATTAGAATTTAGGTGGAACTGGACAACACAGTCTGTTTGAACTGTACAACTGGTGGTTCAAACTCACCAGCTGCTCCTCAGAAACCCTATACAGGGTAGCTATGAGTCAGAACTGACTAAACATCACTTAACAGCATTGCAAGACAACTTTACCCTCCAAAAATAAAACCCAAAATAGTCTTTGGAGGAGGAAAAGTGTTCCAGGAAGTGTTCTTTCTGTCCTTATCCCTTTGTCCCATTCCCAGGGCCGCATCAAAGAGCCTGCATTTTGAGTAACAGTCTTTCTCAGGAAGTGGGAGTCAGAGACTAAGATGCTAAACTCTCTGAAGTGTGTGCTAAATGATTCACAACAGTGTGAATGAATCAATTTCTGCAAGTATTCCCAACCTTTTAAATACATTGCCTGCCAAATCTTTGTTGGATTACATTCAATGAAGAAAAGGGAAAAAACAACACCTTTCTCCTTAGTACCCCTCCCCAAGCAACCCACAAGTATGTAAGTCATTTGTATTTCAACTTCATTATTCATGCCATGGAGTCCTGGTGGCCTCTATAGGATAAGTACTGGACTGGAAGATCAGTTCAAACTCACCAGTTACTCCTTGGAAACCCTGTACAGGGTTGCTATGAATTGGAACCCACTCAGTGTCATTTATCAACAACATTCATACTACAGAGATAGAGCACTTAACATGAATTTGTCTGTACTTTTAAGTGTAACCTCTGTACCACCAGGGCTCCTTTAAATTTGTTAAAACTGTCCCTTTCATTGTCATTACTATTGAAATTCATTTTAGTGACCCCAAATGTTTATTTTAGGAAGCTGCCAGAAACAGGCAAAAATGAGTTTT
The DNA here is from genome assembly GCF_000296735.1 of Chrysochloris asiatica. Lineage (NCBI taxonomy): Eukaryota > Metazoa > Chordata > Mammalia > Afrosoricida > Chrysochloridae > Chrysochloris > Chrysochloris asiatica. The sequence goes on from NW_006408632.1 coordinate 6,631,335, forward strand.
GATTCACCCTTGTTCATGCACAATTGTGTATCTCTTACATGATAGTGAAGAAGAATTAACCCATTGCCATCCAATTTATTCCATCTCATTTGTTGTTGTTAAGTGCCGTCGAGTCGGTTCCAACCCATAGCGACCCTGTATAGGGTTTCCAAGGAGCAGCTGGTGAGCTTGAACTACCGATCTTGCAGTTCAAACAGCTTTGCAGTCTGTCACATTGTCCCACAGCGCCACACCAGGACTCTGATTCCATCTCATAGTGACCCTATAACGCAAAGTAGACCGACCTATCCCATAGAGTTTTCGAGGGAGGACGCCTGGTGTGGTGCTGTACGATCAGCACTAGACTGCAAAATGAACCACAATGTCAGGAGTTCAAACCCACCAGTTGCTCCTATTCAGGGTTGCTATGAGTTGGAATCCACTAGATGGCCCTTAACAACAACAGCAATCTTTGGGAAGTAGACTGCCACTGCCGCACTTTTCTTCTGCATCACTTGACCTTTCAATTAGCAGCTGAGCATTTAACTCCTGCCTCACCAGGGATCCTTTGTCTCACCCATAAAAAACAAGCAAACACATTGCCCCCTGTAGATTCCAACTCAGTACATGCTAAACTGAGAGATTCCTGTTCCTTCCACAAACATACTAAGTCCATGCCTCTGAGGTGCAACCCAGGAATCTACATGTTTACTAGCTTCCAAGATTAAGTTAAGTATTCTAATGCTTAACTTAGTTTTAAGAATGGTGCTGTAAGGTTCTAATGTTCTCTTTAAAATCATTGTTAATTTTTGCAAATAATCATCCAATCCCATTGCCTCAAGGAGGACTTTCAATCTAATTGTAAATTTACAACCAAGCTGCCAGGAGGTAAAGACTGGCTATCATCAGATAGATACCAAAACAGGAAAGGAGGAAGAAAGATTCACTGTTGTTGTTGTTATGTGCCCCCGACGAGTCGGTTCCGACTCACAGTGACTCTGTATACGGTTTCCGAGTCTTTAAATCTTTACGGGAGCAGAATGCCTCGTCTTTCTCCCACGGAACAGCTGGTAGTTTCGAACTGCTGACTTTGCGGTTCGCAGCCCGATTCGTAAGGACTACACTACCAGAGCTCCTTGAAAGATTCACTAGTAAATGTAAATTGTTGTTAGGCAGTCTTTCATGAAAGCTAAAGAGTTCTCATAAAGACAAAAGTTAATACATACTAATGGTTCGCAACCAGAAAAGTTAAGACATATTAATATTAGTTCGCAATGGATTGTGGTTTAAAGCACTGAATTCGGTTTTCTTTTTTATCTCCACTATGCCATATCTTCATATGATCTCTACTTCTCTCTCTCTCTCTCTCTGTCTGTCTCTTCCCACAATTCCTTCCCTTCCTCATTAGAGAACTGTGTAAGGTAGAATAGAGTTTATGCTCTGAAAGTACAGTGAATAGAAGTTTTCTTTTTGTGGCAAATAATCATTACTTTAAGAAACAATAGGGCTTTCTGAGAGGGCAATCAGGAAATCTGACCTAGACACAAACACTAAGTGGTGGCATGGTGGCAGAGTGGATAAGCACTCCCCTGCTAATCGAAAGTATGGTTGATTGAATCCACCAGCCACCCTGAGGGAGAAATATGTGGCAGCCTGCATTAGTAAAGATTACAATCTTGGAAACTATGAAAACCTTCAGTCTGATAGGGTCACTAGGAGTTGAAGTCGGCTTGACAGCAGTGGGTTTGTTTTCTTCTTGCTTGTTTGTTGTAAAGTGGTGTAGTTCTGGCGAGGCACTGTAGGATAAGTACTGGTCTGCTAAGAGCAAGGTCGTTCCTTGGAAACCCTATACAGGGTTGCTATGTGTCATAACCAACTCAGTGACACTTAAAAACAGCAGCAGAATTTCAATTCACTGATCAGAACACTGTGGTGTTTATGTTGGAGCACAAAAGAAATCTGATGATTATATTTTTAAAAAGAAAATGTACTTAACATATTTTCCTATGTAGAATCAGCACTAGACTCTTAACCCAAGGTTGACAGATCATTTCAGAGTTTACTTATGATACAGATATAAATTCAAAGTTTATTTTTTCTCAGACATAGCAGGGATGTTTCCCATTGGGTGTAAAACAGAAGTTAATGATTTACTAAGCTCTGAAACGAGAATGGATTTGGACAGGGAAAGCCAGCTTTTCTGGTGGGTTCGTGCCATAGGACCGAGTGTGTTTTTCAACCCTGCTAGAGGGAGGAATTGGGGGCTTCATTGTTTCTTTCATGAAGAATGTTGTTGTTATTGAGTGCCGTTGAGTTGATTCCAACCCATAGCGACCCTCAATAGGGTTTATGAGGAGCAGCTGGTGAGCTTGAATAGCCGGCCTTGCAGTTCAAATGGCTTTGCAGTCTGGCACATTAACCAAGGACTGTCTGATAGTGCCACACCAGGACTCCAGAATAGAGTGGTTAAATTATAATCTTTCCACAGCCACACCACCCAAATTTCATTCTTGGAACAACTGAAGCCCAGAAAGGCAATATTACATGTGCAAGTCTTGATTTCCTATTCTGAGCACTATCACTTCTTGCCTAACTCTGATAACACTGTTACTATCACCCACCTGTTAACATCAGGATTTATTCTCACAAGGGAGGAGACAGTGCACTACAAGGACTGCCTCCTCTTAGATCAGGTTCCCAAGCAGCTGGCAGGGTTACTTTAAAGAGAAGTGTCTTAGGCCAGGTTCTCTAGGGTAGCAAGATCAGTGTAACTTATCTGTGTATATGTATGGATATAGGTACAGGTGTGTGTGTCTGTGTATATATACATATATATATATACACAGACACACACATATCTATATCTATCTATCTATCTATCTATCTATCTATCTATCTATCTATCTATCTATCGAGAGAAGTTCATATCAAAGAAATGACTCACAATCCACAATCGTAGAGTCCTAGGTCCCCAGCGGAAGAGACAGAGCAAGAGTCTTACCTGAATGTCCATTATTTGGGAGCAGGCCATACCCCCAAGGAAACATCCTTTCAATTGATTGTCCATAGCCAATCATTCTAGAGTTAACTATATCTGCTCATAGACAATCATCATAAGGGTAATTATCAATGGCTAAACCACCGGGAACCCTGGCCTAGTCAAGTTGACATAGAACCCTAACTATTACAAAGAGTAAGGGAGTGAAGGAGTCCTGGTGTAGCGCTGTGGGTTAATGCGCCAGACTGCAATGCCATTTGAACTGCATGGTTGGTGGTTCAAGTACACCAGCTGCTCCTCAGAAACCCTATACAGGGTCGCTATGGGTCAGAGCTGACTCGACAGCACTTAACAACAACAACAACAACAACAAAGGGAGTGAAGACACAGAGCAGGGCACATTGCCTTAGCTGGACTTGACCAGTAACCATTTGCCATTGAGTCATCTGTGATTCATGACGTCCTTGTGTGCATCTTTAGGATTTTTAATGGGATGATATTCCCAAAGTAGATCACCAGGACTTTCTTCCAAGGAGCCTCTGGGTAGACTTGAACCTCTAACCTTTAGTTAGTAACACCAAGATGTTAACTTTTGCACCGCCTAAGGACACTCAACAGGAGTTTAGATAGATGTAGCTTGCCCCACAAAGTTGATAGTCCGTGACTGAGGTAACGGAGTTGACATTGTAGCATCTTTGTCAGGCAATCCTTGGTTGTAGATCACTGTGAAAGGGAGATCTAACTTTTCCAGTGAGATGGATCCTGCTAGACTGAGAACAATTCTTCAGAAAAGAGGGTATCTGAAAGCCTTTAGCAACCAATACTGCCAGCTAAGGGGATGGACGCACTGCTTGGTAAAGGAGTCTTCATGGAGCATTCGCAACATACACCCTTTGCCTTTTGTCTCTTCCTCTTTTCAATACATCCTTATCCTGCATTCATTATAACTTTATTCTGTGCAGACACTCTCAAAGACTCTTCATTGCCTAGAGAATGCTCCCATCTTTTCGTTTCCATAGCTATTGCTGATCAGCCTAGTTAAGTGTTTCCCTTAGTCCTGTACCAGTTTCATGAGTCTTTCTCCTCCCACTCAATCAGATTTACTCAATCATTCCTCCAGCCCAAACATATTCTTCTATATGCTTTGAATCAAGTCGGCAATACTAAGATTGAGTTCTCCTTCTAACATGATGCTGCTTGGATGAAATGTTTAACTTCTTTGAAACTCAGTTTCTACACCTATGAAAGTCGCTACTCTGTCCTATTGGCTCACCATTAATTAGAATCAACTCAATAGCAGTGAACTTGGTTTTGGGTTTTTCATGAAGGTTTATAAATTAATGTATCTGTTTTTATATAACAAAGCACTTAGTAAGTCTTTGTAGCTATTCAAAAAAAGTATTGAAGAAAAGTAAGTTTTTAAGCCCTGATAGTTAAAGTTGAAAAATCTAAGTATGATTAGATTTGTAGTTAAAACAGAAACTTAGGAATCGATGATGATGTATATATACTGAGCAGTGATTTAAAAGCTCACTGGAAAAGGGAACTTTTTATGCAGCCAAGGGAGCCTCTATTTCACACCTATGTAAAAAAAGTGAATGGTTCCAATTACTGATGTATTATGTAGAATCTTTCAGTTTGTATTGTACACCCCTCTCTCAAGACTGGAATGTTTATTTGGGATAGCTGGTTAGATGTATGTTTCAAAATGATTAGAAACATCATAAAAGAGAACATTAGTAGAAGTTATTACTGTTTATGCTTTTAGTGGTTGGGGTTTATTTTTTTAAGTGCATTCCATGATGTCCCAAGGGAATTTATAGACCAAACTCCTTAGCAAGTCTGGCTATTGAACACCAGCCAAGATGATTCCATTTTTATCACAAGATGGAATCGTCTTTCAATACGGTTCTATCTAGTGGTTTCTGTTTTCTGCTACTGGTTAAATGCCACCTACATTTCAGGTGGTAAAGATGAATTTAACACTTGAAGAAAGCAGTTCAGGACTGTTTGGAATCTAAAATTTGGGATTGTAATGAAAAGAATGCAAGTGGATCATTTCACAATAAACTGAACATGCTCCTTTTGTCTCCTTCACCTCTCATCTGCTGCCCTCAGCAAAGGGAGAAGGGAAAGAAACTGTAAAAGAAATAGTTGTTGTTGTTGTTAAGTGCCATCAAGTCAGTTCCGAACTCATAGCGACCCTGTAGAGGGTTTCCCAGGAGCAGCTGGTGGGTTTGAACTGTTGACCTTGTGACTCACAGTCCAGTGCTGATCCTACAGCACCACACCAGGAAAGCAATGTCTAATTAGCCTCACTATTTCTACTATAGTTAAAACAATCTATGGTCTATATGCGTTTCTCAGCTGAAACTTAGGGGATGTGAAAAGATAGAATACTTGGAATGGCATAAACTGGGAAGCATTTCTGTCAAACACATTATTGAAGCTGCAGAAAAACGAAATTGAAACAAAGGACACCTGCTACTTCAACTCGTTTAAAAAAACATAATGTTCTTTACTTGTTGACTGGAAATATTGTATTTTCAGAGAAGAGAAAGTGCTAATCTAAATGGAAGGAAATGTAATGATTCACTATACAATGATATGAAATCAGAAATATTTTAAATAGGATATTTCAGCTTTGTGGAGACTAGGTATTTTATATAAAAATGGTTTTGCTCATCAGGTGGTGAATATGTCTCTCAAGCTGCAGCAAAGAAAAGAAAATCCACTTGTCACTAAAGATTTTATTTTTTTTATTGACATCTTTAGCTTGTCTTGATGCCAGTAATTAAATTGCTAATTATGTGTTTCTGTTACTATGGTCATGCTTTTATTATATAATTGCTTCAAATTTTCATCAATTCACTGACAATATTTATTTAACCTTTTTGTGCATTAGATAAATTTTAGTATATAAAAGCTTTGGAGAGAGTTCACTGACTCTGTTAAGATTAGCAAAATCAAAGGAATTCTAACCTTTCTCATAGTTACATGGGTTTTTGCTCATGTTTTCAATAAAATTGCTGATAATTATTAATTTGAGTAATGGCAATCATTGAAAAACCAATTGAAATAGGAGAGAAAAAATTATAAAGAAACTTTTCAAAAGCTTTAGTGGCCATATCAGAAAAATAAAATGATGTTGACTGTGGTAAAGAGCAATATGAAATTAATATTGTGATCTTTAATATGCATTTATATATTTTTTTTTTTTAAATTGATTAAGTTGTAATTCTGTTACCAAGCTTTTTTTTTCTTTTACCTTTTGAACATAGGCATAATTTTATTCTGTGTTTCTATGTATTCATGATTTTCTTCTCATTTGTTTATTTTATGCAAACCATCAGAGACATTTTTCTCAGTGAAGATTGCCTCTTTATTTTATTTTGAAATATTTGTATATTTATTTCATTAAATGAGATAATGCTTTTTCTTATTAACATAATTTCCAGTACATTAAACATATTTCTCCACAGACAGAAGAGAGGAATCAAATTAAATGACAGCTAAATCACTTGCAGCAATCTCAACTGTTAAAAGAAATAAGTGTCTCCGTTTTCTTTGTGATCATGAGATGTGCTGTAAAGGGAAATGAAATAGTAAAGCAAGAAAGGAAAACATAAAGAAATAATGACTGACTTATTGCTGTAATACCATCGAGAGAAGAAAAATTCACTACAAATAAAAGGAAAAATAATATAGTGGATTTGAAAGTTACCAAAATTCATTTCTTATTGATGAGTTTCTGTGGAAGCCTAACACTAAGTAAACTGATGAAAAAAATCAATGCAATAAACTATGAATGATGAAAGTTGAAATAAATACTTTGCGTATGGAGGACCATTATTCTAAATGTCTTTAATTTTTTAATAATTCATGACTTTATGTTTATAAAAAAGGAATTATGGTTTGGTGGACTCAAAATGCATGTAAAAAGCAACTCCTAGAATCCCATATTTAGTAATCAGTCCAGAAGATACTGGTACCCTTATGACCTTTAGTATCGTTTCCTGACTTTGACAGAGTGTAGGAGGGAGAGGTGAACCTTCCCGATAAAAATGGTGCTGATAAACAATATGGGGGCATTATGTAGATTGATAGTCTTTGACAGACAAAGTGTTTTCCAAAAACATAATTAATTTTTGGAAATTAGACCTTACAAAGAGCAAAACTCAACATATATAATCATATGCACACTGCTGGACCTCCATATCTTTAGGTTCTGCATTAATGGATTCAACCAACTCCTGGTAGAAAATATTGAGGAAATAGACAAAACTGAAACCCAAACTATTAAGTAGTCAAATCAATCCCTCAAAGGCTATAAGGAAGCATAAAGTACTATTCATATAGCATTTGCACTGCATTAGATAGTACACGTAATCTAGAGTCCTGGTGTGACGATGTAGGATAACTACTGGATCAAAAAGTCAGTTTGAGCCGCAAGGTCAGCATTTCAAACCCACCAGTCGTTCCTTGGAATCCCTATACAGGCTCACTATTACTCAGAGTGGACTCCGTAGCACTTATCAACAACAATATACAAATACTATGCCATTTTCTGTAAGATAAGGTGCTTAGTGATTAGAGTGCTTTACTGCTAACCTGAAGATGAACAGTTTAACCAACCAGCTGCTCCACAGGATGAAGATGTGGCCGTTGGCTTCTGTAAAGATTGAAGGCCTCAGAAACCCTGTGGGACAGTTCTGCTCTGTCCTGTAGAGTCCCTGTGAGTTGAATTCAACTAGATGGCAACACGTTTGCTTTTTTTTTTTTTTCTCATACAAGAGACTTGCACATCCATGACTTTGGTATCCTCAGGATTCCTGGAACCAATCCACTGGGGACACTGAGAGAAAACTGTATATAGCTATGCATATAGTATGCTTATGTATTTTCTAGAGAATCAGTGATGTCATTTTCTGGGCAAAATTCAGCATCGCCACACACAGGCATACACATACGTGTTTGTATGTGCATCTCTCTATGTGTGTGCACACACCTATACATATTTATATGTACATCTTTCTTGCTGATAAAGTTGTTGATATGTTCAAATCAGAGTGTTTAGGCTCCCTGTATCTAGGTATTTGGAGGTAGGCTGTATTCCACTCTTTTTTCTGTTTTCACACATCATTAAAAACAAAACACATAAAACAAAACACAACAAACTAGTTAATTTAATCAATCTAATCAGAAGGCAGTTGATTCAGTAGGGGGAAGAAATCAGTCCAGCCATTTTTATTGAATTGATTCTGACTGAATTAACCTTCTAATCCAGTTGATGGGGGGTCACCCTTTCTTTCCACCCTCTCTTTCTTTGTTTTCCCTCAGTCTCCCCAATTTGTTTACAGCTTCTGCCTTCTCTTCCTTTTCCTTTGGCCCTCCTCAGGCTTACGTGTTCACCTTCCTCGCTTTTCTGCCTCCTTCTAACATTTCAGAAGTTTTTTCCATCTGCTCTTTCCTTCCATTTATAGCCTCACTGGAAGGTACAAAACCTAAAGCTGTTTTATTCTCCTTTTGAATTACAGATATTTGAAACTATGGCTTTGCTGAAGACATTTGGCTGCTGGTCTAGAAAGTGGCTCTTAAGGTAATAATTGTGATTTTTTCCCCATGTTTACAGACCTCTTCATTCCAAAGGTTCCACAGGTCCCTTTGGACAATCTCTTCTCAGTCCCTAATGCCCCATACCCCTAGTCTGAAATCTTTAGGAGGGTGTGTCTGTTCTGAGGGGTGCAGAAAGAGTGGAGTTTTGTGGACAATGGTAATATTCAGAGATTTTTTGTTTGTGCCCACTTTGGAAATATTTCCTCTTATCTTTCATTCAGGATGCAGGGGATGAGGCAAAAGTGCAGACCACATGCAAGAGATTTTTGAATTATGCATTAAAATGATAATGCCCCAGAATGCAAGATTATGTCAATAAATAACTAGGCTGGTAGGAGGAAGGAGGTCAGATTACCTGCGCAGAGAGTACCACATAGTGAGAGGACTAGAGGAAGACCAGGGGAAAGGTGAAAGGGGCTTCAATACTTTTAGCTTACTCTGATGAAGAAGCAAAAAGAGTAAGTTAATATTGAAATTATTGTCTAATGCCTGTTTGCTTTTAAATTGATTTAGCCAAGATAGCAAGACTATCTCCAGCATACGTCCTGTGAGCACTCGTTTGCACTCTTGGCAGGGTTAGCCCTTCCTGAGAGCTTTATGTAAAGAAATTCTTTCTAAGAGAGACATTAGTTTGAGTCCTTTAATGGGACCTATAAACTCTCTAAAAAGGCAAGATTTTTCTAGATGAAATTTGGCAAAATACACAACAGGACACACAGGGTTTTTGTTCCTCACAGCATCCCTTCCTGATTAATATGTATTATAAAAGAAGTAGAGGTTAAGCAAGTGGAAGGAGCAAGAAAGGATGAAAAGAATGCTATAAATTATCTTCCTGGCGCATGATACAGCTCTACCCAGTGCTGATGAAAACGATTCTTTCATTGTTGCACTGCTTCTCCTGCATTAGCAAAATGTATCCAGGAATGTAATCATGTTCCACTGTGAGATATTAATAGTGGTTCACACACATACACACACAGAAATATTTAGGTATACCTCCTAAGAAAATGGGAAGGGCCCAGGGGTTAGGGAACCTAGGACATAGGGGGATGGACCTTTGCTACTGTTTGTACTTCACCATTTTCTAGTTTTAGACACCAATTTACAGCCCCTAGATCTTCAGTCAGAAGTTTTGCTTAGACTCTGCAGCAGAATGAATGTGTTTGTGAAACTGGTTCTGTAGGCACACATGCATATATACCAACCAATTAAAAATGGGTCTGGGAAAACACCCTTCTCCTCAGAGAGTCATATCAAGCAGTGTTTAAATTAAATAATTTGCAGAGTGTGGGGAATAGAGCTTTTGTAGCAGTATCTGGAGATTATCATCCCTTGGGAAATTCCTGCCATTTAGTACAATCTGGTGCATGCCAATGAGACACACATGCATGCATACACATACTAGTAGATAGATTTTATTTTGTGTCCAAATTATATTTATTTCTTTGGGTTATCTGCTATTATGTGTTTATGTTGAGGAGGGGACAAAAAGAAGATGAAGCAAACCTGCAAACCTCTTGTGAGGGGATGAGGTCATTAAGTTCCAAACAAAAGCAAGGCAAAGTTATTAGTGAGCAAGGCTGAGGGGAAGGCTGGCTTCTGTTGGCATAAAGCCAGTTCTCCCGCAGCTCCTGGAGGAACATGACTGTGGTAGGGAGGATGTCCAAACTCAGGTCAGGGTTTGATTTTTTGCTCCTGGCCCATTCATTGACTGATAGCAGAAGAGGAGGCATTGCTTTGATGAAGTAATGTGAGTGGGTTAGCCACAAGTAGCAGAAATGAATTGAATTCTTGCTGCTTATTCCAAGTCAACCGTTATCTCATCTCTACTGAATGTTAAAGAGAAGTTTTCTGGATTCAACTTGGATTCAACTCATTTCTCTATAGTTGTGTATATTATTAGCGTAATCAGCATCCACTCTTCTACCGGTGATGGCAGGAACAACAGGGACCAGAAGACAGAGAAAGAAAGAGATAGACACAGAGCTAGAGAGAGAGAGAGAAGGTATCTATCTGTTTATGTGTAGGGAGGTTATGAAAATTGGGGTAAAACTCAAGTGACAAGTTACTTTTCAGACCTAAAATTACCTTTGTGTTCTTTAGATTCTCATTGTTAACCTTTATTTTAAAACAAATGTATATATAGATTGCTGTTGTTAAGTGCCCTAGGTTCTGGCTCATAACGAATGTTTTCCCAGGAACTCTGGTGTGGTACTGAGGGTTAATGCACTGGAGCTCAAGGTTGGTTTGAACTGCAAGGTTGATGGTTCAAATTCACTAGTCACCCCTTGGAAAACCCTATACAGTGTTCCTATGAGTCAGAATCGACTCAATGGCACTTAACAACAACAGTGAGATTTCTGAGGAGTGTCTGGTGGGTTTGTATTGCTGGCCTTGTGATTAGCATTGAAGTGCTTATCATACAGCGCCATACTAGGACTCCATGTATATAGGAGGGGGGGTTAAAAATTAATGAAAAAACTGCATTTGAAGATAATGGAACTTTTCCACAAACTTTTGAAGCCCCCTGTATACTGTTGTTGGTAAGTGCCATCAAGATGTTTCCAACCCATAGCGACCCTGTATAGGGTTTCCGAGGAGCAACTGGTGAGCTTGAACCAGAGAGCTTGAACCACTGACCTTATGGTTCAAACCGGCTTTGCAGTGCAGCGCATTCACCTAGAGCGCTATACTAGTGGCTAGCATAGAAATTACTAATCACTTTCCTAGTGAATTCCATATTGTTGTCTTCCCCCTCCTTTTTTTGTTGCTGTTTTGTGGTTGTTGTTGTTGTTGATGCTGTTTTTTAGTTTTAGATAAAAATATTGAGCTTCCAAAATATTACATAGAATGATGATATTTTCATTCATGTTTACTAACTTATTTAGAGATTTATGCCTCCAACCTCCTTTCTCTCCTTGATTTTTTTTTTTTTTTAATTGATTGAAGGTCATTTACTACGATTCTTGCAGGTGCTATATTCTGCTGGTTTAAGAAATTGGGCTTGGTACAGTGCTAAAACAAAAAAATTGATTTTTTTTTTTTTTTTTAAAGAATCCCTTTCTTATTCTTTCTAGAATATGGTGGTAGCATGCTGTAGCCCTGTAGGATAATCGCTAGACCTCAAAGTCGGTTTGAACCACAAAGTCCATGGATCAAACCCACTAGCTGCTCCTCAGAAACCCTATAAAGGGTTACTATGAGTTAGAAATGACTTGATAGCACTTAACAACCACAATATAGCAGATAGTTTTACTTTGTGTCAGGAAACAAAACCAGAGGTTGACTCCAAGCCCTAGTTGCTAACTCTGTGACCTTTGGCAACTTAACCACATACATCACTTCCATCTCTGTATTTTGTGGTCAGTAAAGAGGACTTTTCCAAAATGTTGACAAGAGGATTAATTAAGATACTATGTGTAATGTGCTCAGCATGATTTCTGACTCACAGTTAATACTCATTGTAGTTGTTGTTGTTATGTGCCCTAGAGTCATTTCCGACTCATAGCGACCCTGTACAGGGTTGCCAAGGCTGTAAATATTTATGGGAGCAGAAAGCTTCATCTTTCTCCCATGGAGCAGCTGGTAGTTTCGAACTGCTGACCCTGAGGTTCACAGCCCGATTTGTAACCACTACGCTACCAGAGCTCCTGTAGTGCTCATTAAGTATTATTATTTTTCTCAATTGTGATCATTATAGACACCCATAGAATACTACTTTGTGCTTGACACAATGTAATACTCTGGATTTAGTTTGATTATGGATGGCTTTGAAGGTGGCACTAGGAACCAGTTCTTTTTTGGTCATTTATGTAGCCTTTCATCCATTTGGACTCACAAAGAATGCATAAATCTTGGTGGGGTTTAATACCATGTCCTTTCCCCCAATATGCCCAGTGGAGATCCTGTCCAATGAACCAAATGAAGAGGTTGAGGAAACCTAGATAAGGGTGACCAGCGCCCTCTCACAGCCGGCAGGTCCCCAGAAAATCAGGTTTCCGTCTCTGGAGCATTTTAGTGTGTGCAGCATGAGTGGCACTGACCAGGCATGTGTCCTTGGCCTCTAAGAGTAATGGCCACCAGGCTCTCTCTTTTTCCAACAGAAACAGTGACTTAGCCTTTGGACCTAGGAAGCCAGACATACACAGCTAGAGTGTGAGAAATTCAGGACTGGCCTTCCAGACAGAGGTTACCCACAGTTCTCTTTAAAATGTGTAATTAAAAGCCAAGCACATTCTTTGATTAAACAAAACATTGGCAGCCACACTCAAAATGCTCACTGTAATCAACTTGCAAGGCCAGCCTTGATTTGAAGGCCCTCAGGGCTCAACTGTTTTAGACATAGTCTGGTGGCCAAGGAGGTAAAAGTATATCTCCTTTTAAAATGGCATTTTCTTAAGGATACTTTGGCTTCATGAAATGAAATTCTACACTAAGACCAATACCAGTACTTGATGACGAGTCAATCATGACTCATAGCAAGGCTGTGTGTATATGTCTGGGTAGCTCTGTGCTCCATAGGATTTTCAATGCTGATTTTTCTTAACTAGATCATGAGATTATTCTCAGTATCTCTGGGTGGACACAAACCTCAGACCTTTTGATTAGCAGCCAAGCACTCAACTGTTTGCATACTCTAAGGACTCCTTTCACGAAGATACCACCAATTCTACCCACTGCCTTTGAGTAGATTCCAACTCATAGCCAACCTGTAGGACTGAGTTGACACTGTCCTTGAATTCTGAGAGAAGTCACTTCAAATTGACTGCAAAAGCAAAGTGTTTGAGTTAAGTTAAAATAATACTGCTACTATTATAAACAGATGATTTTTTTGTGGGTTTTCTCTGTGAGAAACGATGCTAGGCTCTTTATAATCCTAATCTCATTCCATTTTCTCCATAAAATGAAGTATACATATTTATATTCAATAATAAAATAGGTATGTTACCTTACATTTGCAGATGAACAATGAAATAAATGGACAGCAACATTCAAACCCAGGTATTTTGTCTCCATTACAATCTACAACAGGGTTTGCTATACTTAGATGATAGTAAGAATCACCTGAAGGAACTCTCTAAAAATACACTTATTCATACTGTACATTAAAAAAAAAAGCCAAAGGTATTAAAAGTCTAAGTTAAAATAACCTCCACAAAATATGAAAATATTTCACAAGAGATTATTTGTATATAATCATCACACGGAAAAGGCCACTCTAAGGAAGAGACAGCAAGCCTTCTGTGTGTTTCTATTAAATATAAAGTTAACAGTTGAGAGTTTACACAAAAGTTAAAAGAGAAATCTAAATAGCCCAACAGAAAAGTAAGAGCTTGTGGAAGAAAACTAAGTGATGAATAATTATGAAATAAAGCTCAAAATAAAAATTTAAAATGTGATACCATTTTTTTTTCATAATTTGAAATTTGTATTGATGAGAGGGTGGAAAAATGGACTGACCTTCTCATATGTTTTGTTGGTGGGACAAGGATAGATTCTTCTTGAAAGAATCTATGTTGTTGTTGTAAAGTGCCGTCGAATTGATTCCGACCCACAGCGACCCTGTAAGAGTTTCCGAGGAGCAGCTGGTGAGCCTGAATTGCCAACCTTGCAGTTCAAATGGCTTTGTAGTCTGAGGCATTAACCCATAGCGCCTCACCAGGAAGAATCTGTAGGTGGGGAAAAAAACCCCCAAAACCTAAAAATTTGCATAGAAAAAAGATGCTCATTTAAGATTGTTGTTGTTTTGGGTAAAGCTAATAAATTAGGAACAATAGTAATACCAAGGTAAAGTTTAAAATAATTATGATTTATTTATACTGGGGAACACTATATACCATTAAAACAGTAAGATGGTGGTGGTGGTGGTTATTGTACCGTGGAGTCCGTTCCGACTCTTAGTGACCCTGTACAGCGTTTCCGAGGCTGTAAATCTTTATGGGAGCAGAACGCCTCATCTTGCTCCCGCAGACAGCTGGCAGTTTCGAACTGCTGATCTTGAGGTTTGCAACCCGATTCATAATCACTATGTTACTAGAGCTCCTTAAAACAGTAAGGTGGTTAACTATAAATATGAATCATTGTAATATAAAGCAAAACAAAAATTATAAAACACTATTTGTAGCTCACGTTTGTTTATATCAAACACATATTTCACCACCACCTTTACTCTGCTATTGAGAGTTCTACCAAACAGCAACCCTATAGGATGAAGTCCTAGTGTGACACTGTAGGATAAGCACTGGATCGCAAAGTCGGATTTAATTGAGCAGTCTATGGTTCAAACTTAACAGTCGCTCCTTGGAAACCCTATGCAGAGTGGCTATGAGTTGTAATCGACTTGATAGAACTTAACAACAACTTAACAACATCAGTCAGAGTAGAAGTGTTCCATATGGTTTTGATACTGTAAATCTTTATAGGAGCAGACAGCTTCATCCTTCTCCTGGTCACTTTGGACTGCTGACCTTGCAGTTAGCAGCCCAACGCTTAACCCACAACTCCTTCAAGGCTCCTTAAAAATGCATAGAGAAATAATTAAAAACTCATTCACAGAGGGAGTATAAAGATACTCATCAACATTTAGCAATAATTATCTCTGTGAGAAAAAGAGGAAGACCCCCCAACGAGATGGATCAGCCAGGTGACATCACTGATGGCATCAAGTGAGGTTGGCCCAGGATCGGACATTGTTTCGTTCTGCTGTGCATGGGGTCGCTATGAGTCGGTTCTGACTTGATGGCACCTGACAACAACAACAACAACATTTCTGTGAGAGACAGCAGTTGAGGGGTTGGCAAGAAAATTCTTTCTTATTTTTTACTTCTATTGATAAGGGGTGACTCAAGTGGTTTACAGTAGACCTAAAGGTTGTATTATTCAAATTGATAGGGACCCACCCAGCATCTCCACCCAAGAAACACCTAAATCCAAACCCATTGCCATCACATTGATTCTGACTACAGACAGGGTAGAACAGCTCCCTTGAATTTTCACAGCTGTAAACCTTTATTGAAGCGGACAGTTTCATGTTTCTGGTGTAGACAGTGGGTTAGAAACACTGACCTTTTTATTGAGTAGTCAAATACTTAACCCACTGTGTCAGTAGGACCCCTCTGCAAAAAAGAAGCAAAATACTCTATGGAGCAGTTCTTCTCTGTAACACGATGGGGTTGCCATGACTCAGGGTCTCTTAGTAATCAGGTGTTACGATAACAGAAGTAACACACATGGATGACTTTAACAAATGCATTTATTCTCTTATGGTTTTGGAGGCTAGAAACTCAAATTCAGAGTTCCAGCTCTGGAGAAAGGTCTTTATATCCTTCTGGTATCTGTAAGCTTTGGAGATTTCTGTGTGTCTTGGCATCAATCTTCCCATAAATCTGGGAGATTCACAGTGCAGAGACGCTAGGTCCAAAGGACGAACTCAACTCCCTGCTCTTTTCTTGATAATAGTAGATCTCTCTTTCTCTACTAACTTTTCTCTCCTTTTATATCTTAAAGAAGATTGACTCAAGATACAAACTAACCATGTAGATTGCATCTGGCTTCATTAACATCTTAACTGCTAAACCACTGAGAATCCTGGGCAGGCCAAGTCGACACAAAACCTTAACCATCAGTGACCAACTCAGAGGTAGCTAACAACAGTGACATACATACTCATTGTTATCCATAAGCATATGTTAATTTTCCATTTAGATTATAAAATAACTGAAAAATGTTATTGGCCTGAGAAATGTTATATCAGGATGGTGGTGATAGTGGTAGTGGTGTGCCGTGCAGAGAGTTCTGACTCAGAGCAACTCAGTATAGGGTTTCGGAGGGTGTAAATCTTTAGGGGAGCAGAAAACTTCATCTTTCTCTCTCAGAACAACTCTTATACTTGAACTACTGACCTTGTGTTTAGCATCCTTACCCACTATGCTACCAAGTTTGTTAGGGTAAATACTGAACTGCAAGGTCGGCAGTTCAAATTCACCAACCACTCCTTGGAAATCCGATATAAGGTTGCTATGAGTTGGAACCAACTTGACAACACTTAACAACAGCATTTTAAAAGAGAGAGAGAGAGAGAGAGAAAAGGCTGGGCTATGGATTTTTATAGGTGATACGATTTCTCTCTGCTTTTCTTCCCCCTATTTTACTTGGGGAATGAGTACCCATTGTTGCTATTGTAGTTGCTGTGTGCCTTCAAGTTGACTGCAAGATTTATAGTGACCCTCTAGGACAAAGCATACCTATCTCGGAGGGTTCCCTTTGTTGTTGTTGTTAAGTGCTGTTGAATCAATTCCAACCCATTAACGACCCTGTATAGGGTTTCTAAGAAGCAGCTGGTGAGCTTGAACCACCAACCTTGCAGTTCAAACGACTTTGCAGTCTGACACATTAGCCCACAGCACCACACCAGGGCTCCCTATGTGGTAATTTTTATAACCGCAGATTGCTAGGTCTTTTTTTCCTACATAGCAACTGATAGATTCAAACCACTGACCTTGTAGTTAGTAGCTGAATACATAACTTCTGTGACATCACCAAAGTGTATTGGATAAAATGTTCTAGATTGGGACCCAGGCACCTGCATTATAAGAATTCAATCCTGGTAGTTGACTGGGTTTGAGAATAACTGTCAAAGTGGTCACATCTCCAAAGAGTTGAGAGAAAATGTGGACCTTAGCATTTGAATGTGCCTAGATATAGTGATCCCATTTAGAGTTTACTTGGAGGTGAATTTCATAGAGTGTAATTGTTTCTTTCACATTTCATGAATTCATTTCCTCCTTTTCTTTGACTTCCAGATTCTGCATGTAGTGTGGTGATGCTATTACTCTGGTAAGTTTTCCACACTTGCTGAATATCCTGTACCTCATGCTGCTATTTATATTAACTGCATATGCTATTTATATTAATGGCTATTTATATTAACTGCAAATGGTTAGTGCTCTAATTTGAAACTGCAACACTTCAGAGTATATATTTAATTGTTTACAGAATAACCAGTGGAGTGGTTTTAGAAAGTCCATGACTGGTTCTCCGCTTCTCCCTTTTTCCTTCTTACTTTCGTTTTGTTTGGGGCACACCTCAGAGCTCTGACAGGATATGGAGGGCTAGAGAAAACACGTGAATACATTTTATATATGAACGCTTTCTTTTTCTATATTTGTCATTAGAAAGGGTGGGCCAGATATATGCGGTTTTAAAAAGAACCTTGATACAACGATTGTAATCATTGCAATGAAATGAATACAATAGGATGCATATAAAACTGATGTTCCCCCATGTAACGATCACTCAATTCAGAATAAAAGCTTAAAAAAAAAAAGAACCTTGAATTAGCCTATATAAATTTGAACAATCATGTCTGCCTTCATGTGTTTCTGATACACCAGTTTGTTCACTTAGCAGTGAGACACACATTTTTTACACATAGATTTATTGCTATTGTTGTTGTTATGTGCCTTGGAGTCGGTTCTGACTCTTAGCGACCCTATACAGGGTTTCCAAGGCTGTAAATCTTATATGAGAGCAGAAAGCCTCATCTTTTTCCCCGTGGAACAGCTGGTAGTTTCGAACTGCTGATCTTGCTGTTCACATATTAGCTTAGAATAAAGCTTCCTCCTGTGTAAAAACGTGGAAGATGATGCCGTTTCTCTTGTATACTCAATAGTTCTGTGCCATTTTGTATTCTAGCCCTTATATGTTTCTTGCATTGAAGATCACATGATGGGTAAATTGGTAAATCCCCAAATGGAACTTCCAGTAATACGTTTGGAAAAAATGATACATTCGTGGCTTGTCTGTATCTTGAGGGTCTTCTTCACATTCCATATATTGGTTAAGTTTCTCTTTATACCAAATGAGCTACAAAATTGAGAATTGCTATAAAGTGGGAAAAGCTCTTCAATAATTAGGATTCATCTACAACTAGAGCATTTTATTAATTACACATTGTAATCACATGGACAGTCACAAACCCAGTAGTGCAAGTCTGTATTTAGAGATTTGTAGACAGAAGACTTAACGTAAACATAGAAATGTTAAACCTACTCAACTGTAACCTGCAAAGAAGATAACAAGAAGGATTCTGTTCTCTGTATGATTTGTGAACAATGCTATGTAAATATTCATCATTAATATATAATAACTGTTGCTTTTGGCAGTTCACTTTTCATTTAATTTGATAATGTGTCCAGTAAATGAAGTGGTACAGGCTACTGTGTTTTACCAACACAATTGCATATTTTCAATCATTGTTAAATGAAGGCAGCTCAAGGCAAAGCTTTAACCCCCACTAGTTTTGTGTGTGATAAAAAGAGAAGGCGCTATCAATCTTTATTGTCTGTCTCGCTTACTGTAATTGCATTCAATAGTCCACTGATTCTGTTGTCTGTGCTAATGTCAGGAACAGAGGAGAGCCAGATGCTCAGACTTGATCATATGCATCCAGTGGCCACTTTGATAAGTTGGCAGCAAGTCACTAGGTTTGATGATAAATTGTTAACGCTATAGATTATGAACAGCTGAACATTGCAAGTGTACATGGAGGGAACTTCTTACCTTGTTTTAAATCTGGCATCATGATGCTAGCTAAAGGGCATGTCATGTATTATTCAAATGCATCTTGCACTGGAAATGTGCCAATGACTCATTTTATCCCTATGAATAGTAAAAGCAACAACAACAACAAAAATCCACAGTGATTTGAACATGACATTAATGGTCCCAGGATTGTGAAAAGCATTTTGAAATACTGTTTAATAGTTTTGATTATCTGATTCAACGAGAAGAAAGCTTCTGAGTTGCATTCATGTTTAATCCATATTAAAATACACTCTTTCTGGTCATTTCTGTTTTATTAGTCGATAATGAGGATGTTTTCTAAAAACAAACCGGTTTTTCATTAGTTAAAACTCCTGGCAATTTGCTTGGGAAGGGACATAAATTGGTGCTTTGGGGTAAGCAATAGGCTGAAATTTTTGGCAAGATTTTGTCTTACATAGATACTATTTCCTCTGAGCAAGACATGATACAAGGCTTTTTGTATAGGGTGTACAATGGGCATTGTACTATTGAGCCCATTTGACTGTTGTAAAAGTTTAGGGTCCTAGTTCTAAATCATTGGACATTATTGAAGTTTATTTTTAAAAAACTGAGAAAACTATGAATTGTATAACAGGCATCTATCTGAGACCAGAGAATCCTGAGACGTTCGCCAAATTTTTAGTGGCAGATTCTAAGAGCAACCAAATGAAGAGTATTTATTTATCATTAGGGGCACTGCTTTTTTTTTTTTTTTTTTAATGTTTTATTGTGAGTTATTTGGTAGTTTACATGAGAGAACTTTAGTTTTACATTCATTCCATCGTATATCATCTCATTGCCA
>NW_006408632.1:6654003-6676248 GCF_000296735.1 Chrysochloris asiatica
TCTCCTGCGGAACAGCTGGTAGTTTCGAACTGCCAACCTTGAGATTAGCAGCTGGATTTGTAAGCACTATGCTACCAAAGCTCCATATATATATATTCATTCTGTTACTTATCTTGTTTTTCTTCTCTCTCTCTTTTATTAACAGGATGAATAGGAAAAGTAATTGTCACCAATGTGGGATTCCACTGATTTGGGGGAAATCACTTAAATCTCTCTTTAGCTAAGTTCCTTATCTTAGAGAAAAAAAGGGACGTTAATATAATTACTTAATTTATACAATTTTATGATAATTTAGTTCATAAATTAACAAAGTAATGGTGATGATGATGATGATAATCTTTACATGAGTTCTGTTATTGTTGTTGTTACATGCTATCAAATCGGTTCTGACTCACATCAACCATGTATGTTTAGGGTGTCCCAGGAAAGCGACTGCTTTTCCTATAGCACCTCACCAGGACTTGCACAATGTGGTCCAAATTTTGAATTTGCTTAGGATGATAGGGGAAATTATGTTCAAATCTAAAAACAGTCTCATCTATGATTTCATGTACTGAAAATTAAATCCTGCTTGAGTCAAGCCAATGGAATGAGGATATTGTTTTATTCATCTGATTACTTAAGAAATGACCTCTTCATTTAATAAAAGGTGTTTAATTTTGCAGAATTATTTATTTTACTTTTTTTTTTTTTTTGAGATATCAGGTGCTTCTGTAATAATGAGTCATTTAAATTAAAATTTATACAAAATTTGCAAGGACATATTTTTGGCCTAAGGTAAGATGCCAGTTTCTGTCACTCAATACGTCTTGAAAGAGGTCAACCCAGCTGGGTACTGCCCCCTTCCAGGTGTGTTGTTGCTTTTGTTGTTAGGTGCCATTGAGTCAGTACCGACTCATAGTGACCCTATGTACAACAGAATGAAATACTGCCTGGTCCAGATGTGTAGAGCTATCCTCTTCTTATTGTGTCACTCCTGGTTTCCTCCTACCTTGTTGGCTTCTTCTTCCTAGTCTTCACTTACCTCCTGCCCCTACTCAGTTCCTCTATGTTCCTCCTCTGGCTAGCTTCACATAGTCACTCTCCTTTAGTGATTTCATCTTGTTCATGGCTTTAGATTACCACACAGAGAGAGATGACTGCCACATTTCCATCTCCAATGGGACCCCGTTCATGCAGACTCAGATATTTAATATCTGAGCCCTGGTAGCATAAAAGATTTTGAGCTGACCTGATCTGTCAGCAGATCGAATCTACCCCCTGCTCTGTGGGAGAAAGATGAGGCATTTTGCTCCCGTAAAAATTCACAGCCTGGGACAACATATACAGGGTTGCTATGAGTCAGAACTGACTCCATGGCATGCAACCACCATAGCCATATAACATCTCACCTTAGTTGAATAATCAGTCTCTAAAACCTATCTTAAGTTTCCCCCCACATCTCAGTAAATTTTTCTTGTTAGTTGATGTTGAGTCAAGTCTGACTCAGGGTGGTTTTATGTAAAATAGAACAAAGCGTTGGCCAATCCTTTGCTATCTTGTTAATCATTGGTATGTTTCAGCTCATCGTTGGGGCTATATGTCAGTCAGTCCCATTGAGGGTTTTCAATGTTTTCAATGACCTTCTACTTTACCAAACAGCCTTTGATAGTGCTTGATCTTTCCAGATGATATTTCCAAAGCAAGCAAGAAATCTTGCTACTCTTGCTTTTGAGGAGGCAACTGAAAAGAACATGATTTGGGCCAGGCAAATCTGAGTCATGAAAGTGATCATCTTTTGCTTTTTAGAACTTTAAAGAGTTCTTCTGCTTCAGATTTACCCAATGCAATACATCATTTGATTTCTTCACTGTTATGTACATGCATATTGATTGTTGTTTCAAGTAGAATGTCATTGTTGAGAACTTCATTTTTTCTTCATTTATCAGGATTCATTTATTCATTGCTCAAGCCTATAACTTACTTATATTTTAATTATTCCCTTTCCTCACCCACCACACCAATCCACTAGAAAGTACTGCAGAGTCTATCTCCAAAACTTATTAAAATCTGTCTGCTTCTCTCCATCTTTACTTTTCCCACCTTAGTTATGATGCATAAGCCATTCACTCACTTGTACCATAGCAATGACTCCCTGCTCACTCTCTGCTTCTGCTCTTCTCTTATAACTCATGTTCCACCTGGGAGCAAAAATGTGGATAAAGTCAATCATAGTACCCATCACATTTAGGATGAAGTTCAAATTTCTTGTTATTATGAGGCCCTACTTTCCCAAAGTCACCTCTTGTGTATCCTCATTACTGTTCTTCAGACACACACACCATGGCTGCTCTCACTCAAGGCCTTTGTACGGCTGTTTCCTCCATTTGGAATTCTCTTTTATTGGGAATTCATAGAGCTGGTTGCTTCTTTGGCTCATGTGTCTCTCATGAGCTTTTCCAACACCTATCCCTCTCTTTCTCTCATATCACTTTATTCCATTTTCTTCAAAGTATATTACTTTCTATTTTATTTGTTTGTTTTCTGTATCCACTGCTTATATGGAAGTTCAGAGGAGCAGGAACTTTTCTCATGTTGTCCCCTAAGCAGTCTTTACAACATAATCATAAAGACTGTGGATTCTGCAGTTAGATGTGCTGGGTTTGAATCCTGTCCTGGCTGTATGATTTCATACCAGTGATAAACTCTGTGACACAGCTTTCTCATGTACACATGGAGGGATTGTGTTAGTATCTGCCTCATACTGCTGTGGGAAATAAAGAGCATGTAAATTTGGTCTTGGTGAGAGAAACAATGCCCGAGATCACACGATATGATTTTGTAAGACCAATGACTTATTCATTGAAAAATGTCTTTTTTAACAACATAAATGGTGACTCCGCATGTGAATAAGGAGCTCTGGTATTGTAGTGGTGACGAGTCAGGCTGCTAACCTCAAGGTCAGCTAGTTCCAAACTACCAGCGGTTCTGTGGGATATAGATGAGGCTTTCTGCTCCTGTAAAGATATACAGCCTCAGAAACCCTATACAGGGTTGCTATGAGTCTACGGCATACTACCACCATACATGTGAATCTTGCCATATGGAATACACAGTAATCCAATTGACCACA
Source organism: Chrysochloris asiatica (assembly GCF_000296735.1). Lineage (NCBI taxonomy): Eukaryota > Metazoa > Chordata > Mammalia > Afrosoricida > Chrysochloridae > Chrysochloris > Chrysochloris asiatica. The sequence continues at coordinate 6,657,116 of NW_006408632.1, forward strand.
TTTGTGGAAAGATATGAAGGATAAACTCAATATGAGCAGTCAGAACAAGGCCAGTGGCTGACTGTGGAACAGACTATCAATTGATCATATCAGGTAAAGTTGAAAAAAATTAAAGCAAGTCCATGAGAGGCAAAGTATGTGGATATTATATTCAAATTTAGAGACCATCTCAAAAATAGATTTGACATATCGAACATTCATTATGGAAGATCAGATGAGTTACAAAATGACATAAAGAATATTATACATGAAAAAAAACAAAAAGTCATTTAAAAAGAAGGAATGAGAAAATCAAAATGGATGTCAGAAAAGACTGAAATATGCTCATGAACATAGAGTAGGTACATCAAAAAGAAGAAATGATGAAGTAAAAGCACTGAATAGAAGATTTAAAATGGAAACTTGTGAAGATGAAGTAAAGTTTTATAAAAAAGTTATAAAACCAAAAAGGAAGAACATGCTTGGCATTGCTCAAGCAGAAAGAACCGAAGAAAAAATTCCAGCCTTGAATTACAATATGAGGGGTCCTATCTTGCCCGTATATATAACATGTCTTTTATGTCATAATTTCTGCTTTTCTGTGTAGCTACTTTATGTTCATGAGCAAATTTCAGAGTCTCTCCTGACAACTATTTGAATCTTTTGAGGAGTACTATGGGCAAGATGAGTCCTGGTGTTGTGATGTGGGTTAATGTGCTGGACTATAAGGTCGGTTTGAACTGCAAGGTCAATGGTTCAAGCTCACCAGCTGCTCCTCAGAAACCCTATACAGGGTCTCTATGAGTAAGAACCAACTCAATGGTTCTCAGTAACAACATGGGAAACATATTGACCAATGCAGGAAGCATCAAGGAAAAATTGACGGAATATACCGAGTTCCAAAAAGTGTTATCAATCAGGACTTAAGTAGTATATAATTTTTTTTAAAAGGTAGTATTGAAGGAAAAAGTTCAAACTACACTGAAGGTATTGGTGAAAAGCAAAGCTCCATGAATTGACAGAGCACCAACTGAGATGTTTTAACAAATGGATACAATGCTGGAGGTGCTTAGTCGTTTGTGCCAAGAAATTTTGAAGAGTTATGTATTTATGCTCATTCTAAACAAGGTGATCCAACAGAATGTGGAAATTAGTTAATAATACCAATAATATCACATCTAAATAAAATTTTACTAAAGGTAGTTACAAACAGTTGCGGTAGTACATTGATAGAGAATTGCCAGAAATTGATACCTGATTCAGGAGAGGGCATGGAATGAGGCATATCATTGTTCATGTCAGATGGATCTTGATTGAAAACAGAGAATACCAGAAAGATGCTTATCTATGTTTTTATTGAATGTGTGGATCATAACAAATTATGGATAACAGTGTGTATAATAAGAATTCCAGAACACTTAAGTTTATGAATGCTGAGCCAGTACCTTGAGCAAGGAGAATATGTTCAAGTAGAACAAAGGCATATTGCATGGTTTAAAATCAGAAAAATTGTTATATCCTTTCACCATATTTATTCAATCTGTAAACTGAAAAAATAATATGAGAAGCTGCATATGAAGAACGCAGCATCAGTACTGGTGGAAGATTCATTAGCAACCTGTAATATGCTGAACAAGTTTGATTGCTAAAAGTGAAGAGAACTTGAACCACTTGTTAATGAAGATAAAAAATTGCAGCCTTCATAAAGGGGATAGATGATAATAGTGATCTATGCATAACTCTTGAACAACAGGGTGTCTGGGCATAGATACATGGATTGAGACATAGGGTGAATGGGTAAGGGGGGAAGAGTGAGGCATATATATTTTTTATATTCCACAAATATGTGAGTTTGAAAGAGAAAAAAAACAACAACAAAAACATTCTTTGATGGTTGCCAGAGGTGGGAGGGTAGACACATATTGACTTGAGTGATGGGGAGGGCAATATATAAGAAAAGGAAGGGCAGTGTACAAGAATAGGGAAGTTGGCAGATGTATGATGAAGACACGTGAAGAAATGGGCTATACTAGGGCTCAAGGGGCTAGAGATAAAGGTTATTTTCGTTGTTATGTGCTGTAGAGTCGGTTCCGACTCATATCAACCCTGCACAGGGTTTCCGAGACTGTGAATCTTTACTGGAGCAGAAAGCCTCATCTTTCTCCCGCGAAACAGCTGGTAGTTTCGAACTACTGACCATGAGATTAGCAGCCTGATTCGGTTATGAGTCGGGCTGCCAACCTCAAGGTGAGCAGTTCAAAACTACCAGCTGTTCCCACACACACACACACACAATCTTGGAACAACAATATTCTGCAGATAGATTCATGGATATAGTCACATGTTGAAGGATTATGGTAAGAACAGTAGAATGTGTATGTGTGTACATATGCATATGTATATGAGGGAGACTGGTGTGGCACTGTAGGTTAATGCTTCAGACTGCAAAGCCATTTGAACTGCAAGGTTGGCTGTTCAAGCTCACCAGCTGCTCCTTGGAACCCCTATACAGGGTCACTATAGATCGGAACTGACTTGAAGGCACTTAACAACAACAAAAATATATATGTAGATATATGTAATGTGTATATGTATATATATGTGTGTATATATTTTTATGTCCCACAGACATACAAGTGTGTTAAAGAGGATAATGGTACGTGAGTGTTTACCTTTCCTGCAAACATACTTGTGAATATGATGGTGCATACAGTAGGCAAAATGATGAAAACTTCTTAGATATTATCAAGCATCTTAAGACACTGAGTAGCTGATCTGGGGTCTCAGGACCATAGACTCAGGGGACACCCTGGTGAATTGGCACAACATAGTTCACAAAGACAATGTTCTACATCCTACTTTGGTGAGTAGCATCAGGGATATTAAAAGCTCATGAGCAGCCATCTAAGGTATAGTTGTTGGTCTCTCCATGTGCAGAAGAAAGAAGAGTAGTGAGAATTGAAGTGGTTTGGAATCAACTAGTCCAACAGACTAATGGAACTTGTGAGCATCATTATCCTCAACTCTGAGACCAGAAGATTTTGATGGTGCCCAGCTACTACTACCAACTTCTCTGAAAGGGATACATTAGAAGGTCCTGGATAGAACAGCAGAATGAGTGGAACAAATCTCAAAATTACTTAAAAAAAAAATAAAAAAAATACCAGTCTTTACTAGTCTGAAAGAGACAAGAAGAACCTGAGACTATGGCCCTCAACTACCCTTCAGGTCGGGAAAGGAACACACCCTCTTTCAGTTAAGTAGTATTAACTGAAAGAGGGTGTGTTCCTTTCCCGACCTGAAGGTACATAGGAGAAACAACTTGCAGTCAAGCAGCTGTTGTTTTTAAGTGCCATAGAGTTGGTTCTGACTCATAGTGATCCTGTATAGGCTTTTGGAGGAGCAACTGGTGAGTTTGAACTGCTGACCTTGAGGTTCAGTGCTTACCGTACAGTGCCACACCAGGACTCCAGGCAAGCAGTAGATAGGTATAGAGGGGGAATGTTACTAGTCAGATATGCTCACTATGAATGATGGTATGATCAATCATTCAAAATCAAAGGGGCAACATGTACCTTAGAACAAGAGCAAAAAGGGATGGGAAGGTGGGTGGAAGGGAGCTCCGGAGCCATAGGGAGGAAACAGAATGACTGTTGTTCCATGGGAAACAAGATCAGGGATTTGAGTCCACCAGTCACTACGGAGGGAAAAAGTTGAGAGTTTCTGTTGCTGAAAAGATTTACAGACTCAGAAACCCATAGAAATGAGTCAAAACTAACTCGCTGGCATGTGACAACCTGTCTCGTCGTGAATTGACCTTTTGTTCATTATGGCATGTCCCTTTATATTTCAAGTAATACTCATTGAGCTGGAGTCTAATTTACCTGATAGTGTTACAGTGACACCAACTTTCTTTTGTTTACCATCTGTCTTATATAACTCTCTCATCCCTTTCTTTTTAACCTGCCATTAAAGTATGCCTTGTGTGTGTGTGTGTGTCTTTTTCAACTTGTTTCTACCTTTTAATTTTTTTGTATAGTTAGCAAAATAGGTGTATTTAAGTCTACAGTGTGTTTTTTGTCCCCACACCCCCTTTTTTTTTCTCTTCAGTTTTCAGTTTTATTATATTTTCCTTGTCTTTTAAAATGTTTTGGTTATTTTAATATTATTTAAATTTTCTAGTGAGTTTTAGCTGTACATATTTGTTTCTATTTTTGTCTGTGGATACTTTAGAGTAGAATTTGTTACATGCCTGGCACTCATACATTTTAGTTATTTTCTTCAGTATTTATACAGTGCTGAAAAGAGTATTTTAAATTAATCCTTGTTCAATTCATAAATGACAAGATTCACGATTCTATTCTTTTAATGAACTTTAAAAATTTTCTATTTCAAAGAAGATTAATAATAAGATCTTTAACAAATTCTTTGACTTAAAATGATTAATTAAAGTATTTATGACATTTTTTTCCAAACAATCTATTAACAATTATGTTGTCATTTAAACTTCCAAATATTGACAATTTGGGTATGTTCACTGATTAATTCTAAATGTTGAGATCATGCGCTGGCTTTTAAGAATGATTATTTATTTAATTTTTTGTTTTGTTTTGTTTTCCTTGTGAATTGAGTGAAGGTTTATAGACAAGATCATCAGTTCCACATTCAACAAATAATACAGTCTGTTTCATCTCAACATTTGTAATCCCCTTTGTGGAACAACAGTCATACCAGTCTCCCTAAAGCTCCTGTTTGCCTTCCGCTCACCTTCCTATCCCTTCTCACCTTTGCCCTTAAGTACATGTAGCTCCCTTGATTTTGGATGATTGACGGTTTCATCATTCATAGTGAGCATATCTGACTAGTGTTCCCCTTGTCTACCTACCTACTGCTTGGCTGAAAGGTGTTCCCCCATATACCTATCTGCTGTTGGCTAAAAGAGGGTATGTTCCTTTCCAGACCTGCTGCAGGGCGGTTGACGGCCATAGTCTCAGGTTTCTCCAGCCTTTTTCTGACAAATAAGCCTGTTTGTTTGTTTTTTAAATAATAACTTTGAGTTTTGTTCCACACATTATGTCGTTCTATCCAGCACCTTCTAATGTGATCCCTTTCAGAGAAGTTGGCAGTGGTAACTGGGTACCATCTAATTTTTATGGTCTCAGTGTCATGGAATTAGTCTGTTGGACAAGCTGATTCCAAGCATCTTCAATTCTCATCACTCTTCTTTCTCCTGCACATTGAGAGATCAATAGTTGCACCTTAGATGACTGTTCATCAGCTTTTAATATCTAGATGCTACTCAACAACATAGGATGTAGAATATTTTCTTTGTGAACTATGTTGTGCCAATTGACCATGGTATACCTTGAGAGTATGGTCCTGAGCCCCCAGGCTGAGCTGCTCATTACCTTGAGATGTTTGACAATATCTAGTTTTCATCATCTTGCTTGCCATATGCACAACCGCATGCACAGCGGTGTTTTCTGGAAAGGCAAATTCCTGTTCCAATCTCCTCTTTCACACTCTTGTATATCTGTGGGACATATAAATGTATACATGCACATGCACATCTACATACATATATATGCATATACACCCACGTACACATAGACACACAGTCTACTCTTCTTCCCATAATCATTCAGCATGTGTCCATGTATCTACTCGCAGAGAATTGTTGTTCCAAGGTTATATATGGATCACTATTTTCCTCTATCCTCTTTAGTCCATGTACACTCCCCTGTGTGTTTACTTGTTCCCATCGTACTTGTGCTAACCTCCCTTTCTTGTGTGTTGGCTCCCCGTCACCCAAGTTAACCCTAAAACCAGTGAACTATTCTCCCTTCCCTCCGACCCCTGACAACCATCAAAGAATGTTGTTTCTTTTTTCTCTTTCAAACTCTTATATATTTGTGGGATATAAAAATGCACATTTCTTACTCTTCCTCCCTTACCCATTCATTCTATGTCTCAATCCATGTATCTGTGCCCAGACACTGTTGTTACACGGTTATGCATATAACACTATTTGCAACTATCCCCTTTAGCCAATGTATACCTCCCGGTGCCTTCAACTATCCTCATTTTTACATTTTGACAACTTTTTTTTCTCATTACATAAGTGAAAATTGTTGATTTGATTCCTATCAGTTATTTCAATATTCCTCAGTGCTTTAGAGTCTAATCTTGTTTTAGTGGTGTCTATTGATCCTTGTTTTCTTATGTATTTGTAATTATAAATTATGAACTGTCATTTTTAGCGTGTCACTATCTTGGTATTTCCATGTGCTCTTGATGAAGAGTGTGATCTACAGGGGATTTTGCATTATCTTCTACCTGACATCCAGTTTTGATATGAGACCAGTTTTTATGCTAATTCCATGGCTTAGGAATTTCAGAATCCTAGAACTGAAGTCAGAAACCTCCTTCCTGTCCCATAAATTTCTATAAAGAATATTTTTTCCTCTTCCATTCCAAATCATAGAGAAGCTTCTTTGCCAATTTCCTGTGCCTGTTGTTGGATTTTCTTTAACTGACTCCACAGCACATAACAACAACAAGAACTAAGGATATAGTACCAATTTCTTGATCTTGGAAGAGGTCTTTCTCCTATATCCAGGTATGTGTTCAAAATTGAGTGCCAGGCACTGTCAATACCCACCTTCTCTGTGCCTTCATACAATCTTTTCTGTGGTAATGTCTGAGCTTTCAGCTCTGGGGTTCAAGTTTTTTCTTTAGTTCTGACTCTAGGAATTTGGTTAACTTCTTTTCTTTCACAATTAGGCATTAGAAGGATGCTTGCTATGTTTTATCTAGCATTTCTAGACTTTTTTAGCAGTAGGTATATTCAGGTTGTCTTGTCTACCATATTAGCAAAATTGGAACTCTATTCTTTTGCAATTGACATGTCCTTTAAAACAAATACATTTGTGATGACGTTTTTTTTAGTTCTTTAAAGGTAAATTTGAAAAGCGATAAACGTTTTGGAATGTATTCAGATCTTTAGGTTTCTGTTGCTTGAAAATTGTAATGGAAGTCCATCACTATTTTCAGTATTTCCAAATGTTTTCATTTAAATTCTATAAATTTAAATTCTATAAAACACTGTGCATGCTAACATGTCATGTCTTTTTGCTCGTCACTAAAACGATATCTCATCATGATAGCAGAGATCACATAATACTGATTGGCAATCACAGATCACCATATCTGGGAGTAGACAAGTCATGACCCAAGGCAGAGTATTTTCAAAGACCTCATATGAATGTGAAAGTGAGACAATCATTAAGGAAGACCAGAGAACAATTGATTCATTTGAATTATCGTATTGGTAGAGAATATTGGAAGTACCATGGACTGCCAAAAGAACAAATAAATCTATCTTGGAAATACAGTCAGAATGCTTTAGAGGTGAAGATATGGTGAGAACTTTGTCTCTTGTACTTCAAACATGTCATTAGGAGGGATCAGTCCCTGGAATGAAGGACAATTTTTCTGTAAACTTAAATAAAACTTCTCTTATAAAAAGTTAATTTTTAAAAGACACATACACATCTCTCTCTATATATACATATATAAAATTAACTTTTTAAAAAAGCAGTATGTCCTATTATTAACATTTTTCAATCTTATGGTATATGTGTTACACTTGATGAAACATTATTTTTAACTCAAGTTCATAATTTGTAATGGGTTTCACATTTTGTGTTATAAAGCCCTATACATTTTGATAAATGCATAATGTTATGTGTCTGCCATTACAGCATTATACAGACTAGTGTCACTGCTCTCAAAGCTCCTTTATCTATTCATCTCTCCCCTCTGCTTGTGAACCCCTAGGAACCATTGATATTTTACTGTCCCCATAGCTAGAATCATATAGTATGCAGCTCTTTTAGCCTGGCCCTTTTCACTGAACAATATGGATATAAGGTTTATCCATGTATTGTGATAGCTTGATAGCTCATTTTCTTTTATTACTGAAAAACACTCCATCTTATGTGTACCACAGTTTGTTTATCCGTTCCTCTATTGAAAAATATCTTGATTACTTACAATTTTGGGCAGTTATAACAGAATCTGCTATCAGGTTTTTATGTGGACATACCTTTTCCAATCATTTGGGTAAATGCCTGGCATCAGGATTGCCCACTTGTATGTGAAAGATATGTTAGCTTTGTGAGAGATTGCTAGATGGTTTTTCAAAGTGACTGTGCCATGTTGAATTCCCAGCCACAATGAATGAGTCTTCCTGTTGGTCTATGTTCCCCTCAGAATTTGGCAGTGTCAGTGTTTTTAAATTTTTTATTTATTCTAATAGGTGTATGGAGTCCTGGTGTAATGCTGTAGGATAAACACTTGACGGCAAGCCACAAGTTAGGTGGTTCAGACCACCAGTTGATCCACAGAAACCCTATACAGGGTTGTTACGAGTTGGAACTAACTCACGGACACTTAACAACAACAACAATAAGTATATGGAGCCCTTGTAGCACTCTAGGATAAACACTGGACTACTAACCACAAGGTCGGCAGTTGAAACTCACCAGCTGTTTCTCAGGAGAAAGATGAGGTTTTCTGCTCCAATAAAGATTTACAGCCTCGGAAACTATAATAGGATCACTATGAGTTGGAGTCAACTAATTCAGTGGCAGTGAGTTGTTGTTTTTTTTTAAATAGGTGTAGATGGACTATCCAGTGGCTCTGTAGGAGAAAGACTTAGAAATCTGCTTTCCTAAAGACCACAGAAGTTTGCTATAGGACTCTTCTCCTCTCTTCTGTTTTATAGGTTTGCTCTGAGTTGGAGTTGACTTGACGGGATGCAACAACAATAGATGTGCATTAATATCTCATTGTTGCTTTGATTTGCAATTCCATAATGGCATATGCATTTGAGCATCATTTGCTATACTTATGCCATTTGTATATATATATATATGTATTTGTTGTTGTCAAGTGCCGTTGAGTCGATTCCAACCCATAGAAACCCTGTATAGGGTTTCCAAGGAGAAGCTGGTGAGCTTGAACCGCCGACTTTGCAGTCTGGCGCATTAACCCACAGCACTACACCATATATATATTATTTGTTGAAATGTTTGTCCAGATTTTTTTTCCATCTTTTTTGTATTTGATTTTTGTTTTCCTTTCTTGTTGATGAATTTTAGTTCTTTGTATATTTTGGATGCAAGTCCTTTACCTAAGATATGTTTTGCAAATATTTTCTCCAACTCTGTGGCTTATCCCTTCATTTTACTACTTACAGTCTTTTGCAGAACAGAAGTTTTTCATCTTAGTGGAATTCATCAACTTTTTTCTTTAATGAAGTCATCACCGACCCAAAATCACCTAGCTTTCTGCTATTTAGAATTATATTTTGCAATTATATTATTGCACTGTATGTTACAGCTAAGATTCTAGTAGTCACACATACATGGAACAGTGTGCATTTTGCAAAATTTTCCCTAGAACCTGAAGGTAAATTAATAGACAACCTTTGTATACAATCAGTCTTGCTGCCAGTATCTGGATTTACTTAGCAATTAGTTTCTAGAACTGAAGTACAATCAGAAGACTAATTTGCTTATATTGACTAATCATTTCTCTCAGCTACAGATATAATCATAGAAACAGATAATTTTCTTACTTTGAAAAGGGTCTTAAATGCTATTGTTTTGAAAAGGAAATCCATTCTAAAATACCTCTGCCAAGTGCTCTTTGGTATTTGGCCGTACTTATTTTCAGAGATCAGGTTAAACTTTATCTGAATTCCCAATTGTACCTCTTTGATAGTCAATAACCTTCCATTACCTTTGATGCTCTGGTTGTTGTTGTTGTTAAGTGCTGTCATGTTGGTTCTGACCCATAGCTATCTTCTATAGGGTTTTCAAAGCACAGCTGGTGAGCTTGAACTGCTGATCATGTAGCTCAAAATGACTTTGCAGTCCAGCGCATTAACCAACAGTGCCACACCAGAACTCCTGGTTGTTGTTGTTAGGTACCATCGAGTTGGTACTGACTCACAGCGACTCTGTGTACAACAGAATGAAACACTGCTTGGTCCTGGGCCACCTCACAATTGTTGCCACGCTTGAGCCAATTGATGCTGCCACTTGGCCAAGCCATCTCACTGGGGGTCTTCCCCTTTCTCTCTGACCCTCCACCTTACTAAACATGAGATCTTTCTCCAGTGACTGGTCCCTCCTGACAATATGTCCGAAGTATAAGAGATGAAGTTTGGCCATCTTGGCCTCTAAGGAGCACTCTGGCTGCACTTTTTCCAAAACAGATCTGTTAGTTCTTTTGGCAGCCCATGGCACTTACAATATTCCCCTCCAACACCATAACTCAAAAGCATCAATTCTTCTGCAGTTTTCCTTATTCACTATCCAGCTTTCACATACATATGAGGTTATTGAAAATACCATGGCTTGGGTCAGGCGCACCTTAGTCCTCAAGCTGACATCTTTGCTCTTCAACACTTTAAGAAGGGCTTGTGTGACAGATTTGCCTAATACAATACGTTCTTTGATTTCTTGACTGCTGCTTCTATGAGTGTTGATAGTTGAACCAATAAGAATAAAGTCCCTGATAACGTCAATCTTTTCTCCATTGATAAGAATGTTGTTTATTGGTCAAATGGTGAGGATTTTTGTTTTCTTTACATTGAGATGCAATCCATATCAAAGGCTGTACTCTTTGGTCTTCGTCAGTAAATACTTTATGTCTTCTTCACTTTCAGCAAGCAAGGCTGTATCATTTGCATGTCACAAGTTGGTAATGAGTCTTCCTTCAATCCTGATGCCAAATTTTTCTTCATATACCCAGCTTCTTGGATTATTTGCTCAGCATACAAGTTGAATAAGTATAGTGAAAGAACATAACCCTGTCGTACACCTTTCTTAATTTGAAACCATTCAGTGTGCCCATGTTCTGTTCGAATAACTGCCTCTTGGTCCATGTACAGATTCCTCATGAACACAAATAAGTGTTCAGGAATACTCATACTTTGCAATGTTGTCCATAGCTTTTTATGATGCACACAATTGAAAGCCTTTGCATAGTTAATAAACTACAGGTAAACATCTTTCTGATATTCTCTGCGTTCAGCCAAGATCCATTGGACATCAGCAATGATATTCCACATCCTCTTCTGAATCTGGCTTGAACCTCTGGAAGTTCTATGTCAATGTATGCTTGTAGCTGTTTCTGTATTATGTTTAGTAATATAGAAATAATATCACATGGGATATCAAAGAGATTATCCAATTATTTCCACATTCCATTGGGTCACCTGTCTTTGGAATGGGCACAAATACGGATTTCTTCCACTCAGTCGGCCAGATAGTCTTCCAAATTTCTTGGCATAGGTAAGTGAGTGCCTCCAGTGCTGCCTCACTTTCTTGAATGATTTCCATCTTAATTCCATCAATTCCTGGTGCCTTGTTCTTTGCCAATTCTTTCAGTGCACCTTGGACTTCTTCCATCAGTATCATTGGCTCTTGATCATATGCTACCTATGAAATGGTTGAACATCAACACTTTCCTTTTGGTACAGTGACTCTGTACATTCCTTCCATCTTCTTTTGATGCTTTGTGCATCATTCAATAAATTGCCCAGAGAATCCTTCAATAAGAAAGGTCAAGGCTTGAATTTTTCCTTCAGTTCCCTCAGCTTAAGAAATGCTGAACATGTTCTTCCTTTTTCGTTTTCTGGTTCGTGTAGTGGATTACAAGCTGGGCTACTAATAGCAAGGTCAGCAGTTCTAATCTACCAGTCACTTCAATAGATAAAGATGAGGCTTTCTGCTCCCATAAAGATTTACAGCCTCAGAAGCCCTATACAGGGTCACTATAAGTCAGAACTGACTAGATAGCATACAACTACCACCACCTCTACACCTTTGGTGGGCTCCTAAGACCTGGTGATTTTCTTCTGAAAAACTGTCCATCATATACAATAGTGAATAATTGTTATCAGGACTGCTTGTGAGGGTTGGAAATGTAAAGGTAGATGTTTTATAGCAAAGAGGGAAGTGATTGACTTTTCAGCCTAGGAGCGGAGATCCCTGAGACTATCAACTGAGAAGAGCGGAGAGCGGGACCCTACCCAGAGAAGCAGTGATACTTGAGATGGAGGCAGAGACGATGACGTGGAAAGATGGAGCAGTTGAGACTTTAGACCCAGAGAGGGAGAGGGGCTGTGTGCTGACGACCGGGGGGCAGGGGGGGCAGACTTGTAGTGTATACCCTTTGGTTGGTTGATGATGCATGGAGGGGATTATAACCATAGCAATGAAACGATATACGATAGGATGAATGTAAAACGAATGTTCTCCCATGTAAACTATCACATAATTCACAATAAAACATTAACAACAAAACAAAAAACTGGCCATCATAAACTCTATGAGGAATCCTAGTGTGACACTGTAGGATAAGCATTAGACTGTTAACTACAAGGCTGGCAATTCAAAACCATCAGTCACTCCGTGGAACCCTATACAAAGTCACTATGAGTTGGAACTGACTCGATGATACTTAACAACAACAACAAACAAACCCTATGATGCATAGCTCTACTCTGACACATATGGAGTCACCATTGAGTTAGAATCAACTTGATGGCAACTGGCCATTATTGGCTTGCTTTCTCTGAATCTGTATGTTCCTTAATCTATGTTGACTGACTGATGTAGCATATAACATGTAAGACCCAAATGCTGGTATTCCACTGGATTATACATGTATATAAGCCAGCAACAACAAAAACTTTCATCAGTTGAAGTATTATATACGCTTTTAATATGTGTGGTGGGGGAAGAAGACAGTGCCACTGTGGGGCCTTTTCATTTCCGTTTCTGCACTCTATTACTCACCATCCAATTGAGGTATGATGTGGAGGTCATTCAGAAAACACCCGTTCACATTTAGTGCCATTTGGGTCGATAGTTATTATCTAACGCTATCAAAGGTTTGTTTTTAACAGACTGCTCACCCTGACAGGAATTCTGGTGAATAACTTGTTTCCTCCTCTTATTAAAGATTATAATTACCTTTAAAAAATATATTACATTAAGTTGCTCTGGTAGTGTGGTTCTCTGGGTTAATGTGCTAGACTGAAAAGTCATTTGAACCACAAGGTAGGCGGTTCAAGCTCACCAGCTAGCTGCTCCTTTGAAACCCTGTATAGGGTCACATGGGTCAGACCTGACTCAATGGCACTTTACAACAACAACAACTGGTAGCATATTGATTATGAGTAGAGCTGCTAACCTCAAGTTCAGTAGTTCAAAACTACCAGTAATTCTGCAGGAGAAAGATGAAGCTTTCTGCTCCCATAAAGATATACAGCAGTGAAAATGCTATGCAGGTTTGCTATTAGTCGGAACCAACTCTACAGCACACCACCACCACCATATGTATTTGTATAATACTTCCAATGTGGTGCTGTGGGTTCATGCACTAGACTGCAAAGTTGGTTTGAACCATAAGGTTGGTGGTTCAAGCTCACCAGCTGCTCCTTGGAAACCCTGTAAGGGCCGGTATGGATCAGAGGGCACTTAACAACAACAGTAACCAATGTCATGCTCTGCTAATTTGAATGTTTTGTGAATTTGTGGTAAGAATTGGTTAAAACTTATATTATGAAAATGTCTGGATGAGGGGGTCTTTACACAGGTATGACTATGACAGAGATGGAAGTGTGATAAGAGGAAGTAACTTGCTCTTAGGTGAGGAAGTGATCAATAACTGCAAAGTAAATACTTGTGTATTATGTTCACATAACTAAAGAATCCGTAGATTGAAAAAGTACTTATATATCTGCTCTTTATAACCTTCTTTACTGGATAGAAGGAGCTCTGGTGGCCCTGTAGGATAAGCACTGGTTGCTAACTCTAAGGTCAGCAGTTGAATTCCACCAGTTGCTCTGCAGGTGAAAGATGAGGTTCTCTGCACTCCTAAAGATTTGCAGCCTCAGAAATCTTATATAGGGTTGCAATGAGTTGGAACTGACTCTATGGCGGTGGGTGGATTTTTTTTAATGGAAATAGAAGGCTAATCCTTATTTAGCACATGCATGTTCTAAATGGAAACAATTTCAAATGGAAACTCTTAAATGAGTGACCACTCTAAGGCAAACCCCATGTAGCCCAGCATGGCTGAGCATGTGCTTTTAAAAGTTCTTGGGAAACTGACCCATTTCTCAAATGGGCAAATTGTTTTGACACAGAAAGAACAAAGAACATTTTGTTGCCTAAAGTTTAAATATGAGTAATTTCTGAATTACTGTAAAAACATTAATAAATTCTACTACTATGCTGATTACTTTGGTCTTTTGTTATATAAATTTATTTTGAAATGATCACATTAAGCTATGAGACATATACTCTATTTATTTCTTGACAGTATTTCCCTTTGTCTGTTGTTGCATCTATTCCCATCAATTCTTTCCCTTGTTTTTTCAATATTATTGATAAAAAAAAAAAAGATCTTGAGGTCTTGAGATCTTACTTAAAATAGAATGTGTTTTGCAGTTAGTAGCTATGATGATGGAGCAACTTTACCTCAGTTTTTCAAGGCATTGCTGTTGTTGTTAGGTACCATCGAGTCAGCACTGACTCATAGCGACCTTATGCACAGAAGAACGAAACCATGTCCCATCCTGGGCCAACCTCACTACTGTTGCCATACTTGAGTCCATCAATGCTGCCACCTGGCCAATCCATCTTGTTGGGGTCTTCCTCTTTTTCTCCGACCCTCCACCTTACCAAACATAATATCCTTCTCCAGCGACTGTCCCCTCCTGACAATAGGTCCAAAGTATGAGGAGATACAGGTGTGGACATTCTTTTGTGGTATCTGTCCATTGTTCATTGGTCTCTTGCTGACTGCAAGCACCTCCATTCTGATAACTAGAGGGGATACTTGAATGAATGAATACCCCACATGACCCCTGGAGGGCTCTACTACACATGCGCACAGATCTCCTTGAAATTTAAAGTGACAGTTTCAACATAAAACCAAACTACCACCACTCATCTTTCTGTCGTACTGTGGTGGCTTGTGAGTTGCTATGATTCTGAGGGCTATGCCACCGGTATTTTAATTTTATGGCATAGGGTCTATGAAAGTCACGTGGCTATTTAACTGCTGCATCTCAGCAGGTTTTGAAGAGTTCTTTTTACAGATAATGCATTGTTTAGGAGTCACATTCTCTCCAAATTCTGGCAATTTGAAGTTGTTGTTGTTGTTGTAAAGTGCCATCGAGTCGGCTGATCCATAACGACCTTGCTCAGGGTTTCCGAGGGTATAAATCTTTACAGGAGCAGAAAGCCTCATCTTTCTCCCGCAGAGCAGCTGGTAGTTTTGAACTACTGACATTAAGGTTTGCAGCCCGATTCGTAACCACTACGCAATTTGAAGAGAGAGAGCGAAATTAAGGTCACTGGTCATACCTGTGACAATTAAGTTTTGGTGGTTAAATAGATGAGGTATTAAAAGTATATAAGTTGATAAGAAACTATACATTTAAAAGACAAAAGGAATAACAACAATGAAAAATATTTGTGATAGAGAGATTGAATATTTCCAAAGAAGAGTGTGGCACAGGAGGTAAAAACCAAAAGCTAAGACAGGTTAAAACAGAGGAGGTTGCGACTAAGGCATTATAATATATGTATGTTGTTAAGTGCTGTCAAGCTGGTTCCAACTATAGGGGTACTGTATAGGGTTCCAAGGAGCAGCTGGTGGGTTTGAACTGCTGACCTTGTGGTTTGCAATCAAGTGCTGATACTACAGTGCCACACCTGTATACTATACAGAGAGAGAGAGTCCTGGTGTGGCACTATGGGATACAATGCTGGACTGCAAGATGGGTTTGAAAAATCAATGCTTCAAACTCACCAGCAGCACCTTGGAAACCCTAAACAGGATTGCTATGTGTCAGAACCAACTTCATGGCACTTAACAACAAGAGCATACATGCATGAACACACATACACACACATGCACACACATACAAGAGTGAGTCAAAAATGATCTGCACTCTGGCTGTAGAATTTATTTTAATCAACATTTAGAAAAGACAAATACATAATTTTTTGACATAATCTCCTTGCTTTTCAATACGCTTTGTTCATCTGTCAACAAGCTTCTGTATTCCCTTATTAAAAAATGTTTTAGTCTGAGCTGCGAGCAATGAATGCGCTGCTGTCTTCACTTCTTCATCAGAGGTCAATCTTCGTCCTTGATGGTCTTCTTTCAGAGGACCAAAAGGGAAAGTCAGATGGAGCAAGATCAGGTCTATGAAAAGATGCTTTAACATCTCAAAGCGAAGTTTTTCAAGGTGTTCACAGTGTGGGCAGAAGTGTGTGGATGTACATTGTCATGTAAGATCATAACACCCTTGGATATCCGTCTTCTGGTCCTCTGTGTCTAATCCCAAATTTAGACTTCTGCTCTTTAGTGAACATTTAACTGTAACAAGCACTGTTGATGGTTGAACCTTTTGCCTGATAGTGTTCCAATCCTGGCCCTTGAGAATCCCAGACAACCGGAAGCATCAATTTTCCAGCTGATGGTTGAATTCTGAACTTTTTCTTAGTCAGCAATTAAAGGTGTTTTCCATCCCTTACTCCGTCACTTACCCTCAGACTCATAGTGAAGAATCCATGTCTCATCACCAGTAACAATTTTGTCAAAAACTTTTACTTTCCTTCGTGTATTTGTCCAAATTTTGCTTATAGATGTCCAAATGCTTCTGTTTATGTTCTTCTGTAACTTATCTCCATTTACATCTCACACAAACTTTTCAAAACTCAAGTCTGTTGTGGACTATTTCATAGGCAGAGCCATAGCTGATGTGCAAATGATTTGCCACATGATCCACTAATCGTTTCATGTGCATGCTCATTGTTTTCATCAACCATGGGCATGGGTGGGAGTCTTAATATAAGGAGTGCAGATAATTTTTGACTCACCTCATAATTATGACTATAAATTCTAGTTTTTGTGTGTTCAAGTCAGACCCATGGCTACCACATCCATGTGTGTCAAAATAGAACTGTGCTCTACAGGGTTTACAATGGCAGATTTTTCAGAAGTAAATCTCCGGCCTTTCTTCCTAGGCATCTCTGGGTAGATTTGAACCTCCAACATTTTGATTAGCAGTGAACTATGTTAAACATTTGCAACACTCAGGAAATTCAATTCTGACTATGTATTAATAAAACAAAGCTCAATCCCACTGCCAAGTCGCTGCCATTCATAGCTTGATGATATACCCAACTGACAACCAAACCGAATGCCATCGAGTTGATTCCAATTCGTAGCAACCACATGTAGGGTTTCCGAGGCAATGAATCTTTACAGGAGCAGAATTTCTCCTCTTTCTCCTTCAGAGCAGCTGGTGGATTAGAGCTGCTGATGTTTTTGCTTACAGCCCAAGCGTAACCCACTAAGCCAGCAGTAAGAATGAAATACCAGGAAGGGTGGTTTTCTGAATACTGAAAAGATAACTAACATATCTTTAGCACTTTGCATTCTTTTCTTCCTAGCTGTGGAAACAATGGTGGTTGGGGTTTTGGAGTATTTTTACACCATTTGTAGATGTTGCTCTAGCTGATTTACCTCAACATATTTCACACAGTATAGGAATTTCACATAGTATAGGATACCCTCATAAGTATATATGTTCTCCCATGTAATCGTGTGCATGTTTTTGATTGAAAGCCATGCTATTATAAAATACCTGTTTACATTGCTAAATCAATGAATGTATTTATAGCCATGGGAATTATTTAGTGTTGTTTGATAATCGCTTGTTTTGTTTATACTGAAAAATCATTAACTAAGAAGCAGATAAAACAAAAAGTGGTTTGTTAAATTCATATTACCTACTGTTCTTTCTTTTTTCCCCCTGTATTTTCTTTAAATTAATCCATTAAAATGCACAGATGTTCAATTAAAACTATAAAAATTTTCCATGGCTACAGCTGTTTTGAAGCTACATTGTTGAAAATTTAACATATCTAGTAATGATTCCCTCTCAGAAGAAATTAAATTAATGACTCTTTGCTAGATTATTTTCCATTTGATAAATTAAACAAAATTAGAAGGAAAAAAAAACCCAAGACTTATGCTGCCTGCTACATTTATTAATTAGCATGATAGACTAGCAAATATTAATATGAAAAAGCAACAAAATGGAAAATGCTTCTTAGTTTTCAGATGAAATACCTTCAGGACTGTACTTTATCTTATCAGCAAATGGCTACACAGTATAAATTATTAAAATTTCACCTGTAAATGGAAGACAGATGACAAATTTTGTCATCTCAGATAATAGAAATGGTAGAGATGTGATTACACAGGGCTGATACAACATTTTTCTTTATATGTTTTTTTCACCACTTGTATGATAGTGAGTGACCCTTAAATAATTAGTAGAAAAATATGGTCTGGTTGCTTGTCGTTTTACTGATGGCACAGTGGCTAAATAGGAACTCTGGTAGCATAGTGGTTACGAATCGGGCTGCAAATCTTAAGGTCAGCAGTTCGAAACTACCAGGTGTTCCGCGGGAGAAAGATGAGGCTTTCTACTCCTGTAAAGATTTACAGCCTCAGAAACCCTGTACAGAGTCACTATGAGTCAGAACTGACTCCCGGCTCATAACAACAGCAACAGTGGCTGAATACTCTCAACTGCTAACCAAAATGGTCGGCAGTTTGAACCCACTCTGTAGAAGAAAAATGTGTCAATCAGCTTCTATAAAGATCACAGTCTTGGAAATTCTATAGGGCAGTTCTACTTTGTCCTGTGTGGGTGTAATGAATTAGAATTGACTCAGTGACAACAGGTGGGTTTGGAATTTAGTTCATTTTAACTTTTAAAGGTATAGCTACTCATTTTTTTCCTATGCCTAAAACTTACTGTTACTATCTGTGCCAGTGAGTCAGTTCTGATTCACATAGGGTTTTAATGAATAACTGGTGGGCTTGAACTGCCAGTCTTGTGATTAGCAATCCAGTGCTTGTCCTACAGCACCACACCAGGGCATACTAATTTTTAAAAAGTTTAGAAAATGGAAATAAACCAAAAAAATGGATACTAAAAAAAAAATTACTTGTATTAGCCACCTAGCAGACATAGCAAA
>NW_006408632.1:6676383-6683767 GCF_000296735.1 Chrysochloris asiatica
AAAAAAAAAGCTAAAGAGGAGAGAGAGAAACTCTGTTAACTGATGATGTATGGAGGGGATTATAATCAATGTAATGAAACAAGTCATATGAATGGTTGAATGTGAAACTGATGATGTGCCCTGTAAACTTTACTCAATCCACAATAAAAACCTTAAAAAAAAAAATTACTTGTAATCAATCTTCAGCAAATGACCTTTTATCACATGTCAGTATATATTCTTAGTCTTCCTGTTGTGTTTATGTTTTCTTTTTTTCAAAATTGAGAATATGGTGGCTATTTTGTTTCATAAATCCACCTACTTAAGAATATAAATATTTGTCACTTTATTGAAATTATTTCTTCTACAATTTTTTTGTAATAACTGCAATGTAATAAATTGAGGAAATGTTGAATATTAGGTTTTACATTTTAGATGAACAGTCTATCTTTTCATATTTGTCTTTTGAATATATTATTGCAGATACATTTTGCTGTGAATGATAGACAGTTTGAAACTTTTTGCATACATTTCTAAATTATCTTCCAGAAATGTCGTAATAATTTTCATTCAAAGTGGCAGTATTATTTAGGCCTTTTTCTCTCCCCCGTCTTCTGTGTTAGGTGTTATAAGTTTTTTAAAAACTCTAACCTAGAAGATGAAAATCAGACTTTTCTTATAGTTTTAATTTATATTTCTTTAATTTCTAGTTACGCTGAAGTTCATAAATTTATTGATGCTTGTAGTTATCTTTTTTTTTCTACTGTCGGTTTCCCATTAAGATACTGTTGTTGTTCAGTGTCACTGAGTCAGTTCCGAGGAGCAGCTGGTGGATTTGAATCGCTGACCATGAAGTTCATACTGATTAAGATATTGTGTGCCATATGTATGTACTTTTTAAGCTTATGTTTTGCTTATATCCCCCATTGTTTATTGCCTGTCTTTTAAATTTGCTTATAATTTTTGGATATCCTCAACTCTTTAATTTTCTCTTGAGTAACTAAATTGATCTTTTCTGATGTGCCATGCTTTTGTTTTCATGTATTCCAGATTTTTCTACCCCAGGATTGTCTCACTTCTAGTACCATTCATAATTTCTTTTCTGTTTTAGAATCTGGATTTATTATGGGTGTATGGCGTGAGGTAGGGATTTCTTTTTTTTTTTTTTTTTTTTCAATTTTGGTTAAAATGCTACTTTTCTATCTCCTACTAAACATGGAGAAGATGGCATGTAAAAGATTGACAAAACTAGACAGGCACAACTTATAAATTGCTCTTTCAGTGAACCCAGAAAAGAAAGCATTAGTTTTGCCACATTGGTTGGGTTTGATCCTGAGGCTATTATGTGTGTGAATGTGTGCATATATGTGTGAGCATGCACAGGAGCAAACAAGCGAGTATATTTTATGGTAGCACAGTTAAGATTTTAGAACCACACCAAATGTGTCTCTGTGATCTTATTAGCTTACAACAGCTTATAAACTTGGAAAGTTTTCTTCAACAAACAATTTTCATCTTTAATCAATGATCACACATGATCAAGCTATAGCAGACTACAGTGTTTTGACTACAGGGGCTTTAATGTACTGCTGCTGTTGGTGCCGTTTGTCCGTGAATCAGTTCCGACTCATGGCAGCCATGTAAAGGGTTTCCGTGACTGTAAATCTTTATGAGCAGAAAGCCTCATCATTTCCCATGGAGTGGATGGTGGATTCGAACTGCAGACTTTGTGGTTAGCAGCCCAATACATAAGCCACTGTGCTACCAGGGCTCCTTCATTTATCTACAGGGCAGAATGTTTCCATAGACAAGAGACTGCCAATGAGCAAATGTGGTAGTTAGTGGCTCTGCTGAAGCAAAGTTCATGGCACCACTACCTTTGTGATCCTATTGTAATTGTCACTATATTTTTTGTACCTCCGTAGGAAATGTCTTCCATGTATTCTTTATAAAATACTAAGTTGCTGGAAATTCTTATCTAAATAACAAAATGTAATGGCTGAGAAAAATTGTACCCTAGATTTTCTCTTTCCTCCCTACCTTAAAAATGTCCACTACTTTCTTCATCAAATTTTTATCACTTGATTTGGGACAGGAAACAGTAACATGAAATTTCCAATACACCGCATTAGGCTTATGATTTTTCACTGGAATCATCAAAGTAAGGAGGCTTAGTATTTTTCAGTTTTTCAGCCATTTGTAATTTATTTCAGGATAAGTATTCGCTCTTTTTAGGTTATTTTGTCAGGGTAACCTTAGAGTTTGTTTATAATGTGGTAGATTTCCCTATTCATATTTGTAGATTTTTACTTATATTACACACTTGTTAGATTTGAAGTCTTAGGAGATGAGGCTTGTGGTTTTACTCTTTTTCAAGTTCTCAGATGGTTTATATAGCCACTGAACTGTAGAAAGCTCTAGACTACTGTAGTTGAGTTTAGAATTAACCCCAAATTGATGGGTTCATTGCTTGAAACAGTAAGATTTTTGTAAGTGCCTAGCATTGTGTCATGTACAGAATAGGCATAAATTTACACTTTATTGTACTGGCTATTAAAAATGGAATTATTACTAAGTGGATGTAGAGTTGCTCTTTTCCACATGTTTTAACTATTTCTAAGGAAACTTTCATTTTAATACATATATTTCACAATGTATGTTTTATATTATTAATCTCTATGAGTTTAACATTTAGAGGACAGTGTTTATTGACTTTTCAGTGTGAACAGCTCATCATTCTATTAAAGATTCAATATTCTGAATATTCCAGGAGCATAAATGTCCACAAGTACTCCCTGCATTAGCTAGCAGAATGGCTATATATTTGCACAGCTGTTAGATGGCTGTCTTAAAATTAAAAAAAAAAAAAAAAAAAAAGTTCAGGTGTATGAAATTATTCAAATTATGTAAATATTCAGAGGTTTATACCAAAATAAGAAGATGCCACCTTGTGGTACAAAAAAAGGATTTTTTAAATTTTATTTTTATTTTTTACTATGTGCATAATATGTGGTTGACACACGTTTTGAATAAATAGGAAAAGCAGGTAAAATGCTCATACTCATATTCAAGTGTCTTAATTCAGTAACTGTATCACAAATATAAAGATCTCATGGGGAAAATTAT
Organism: Chrysochloris asiatica; assembly: GCF_000296735.1. Taxonomy (NCBI): domain Eukaryota; kingdom Metazoa; phylum Chordata; class Mammalia; order Afrosoricida; family Chrysochloridae; genus Chrysochloris; species Chrysochloris asiatica. Next base: position 6,679,489 of record NW_006408632.1, read on the forward strand.
GTGGAAAGACGTTGTTTTATGCAAGCAGGGGTCTATTCAGCAATACAAAATGACCACATTGAAATTAAAATGGAGCATTTAAAAGATGTTTAATATAAGGCGTCCTGGTGTGGCACTGTACAATAAACACTGGAGTGCTAACTGCAAGTTTGGCAGTTGAAATCCACTAGCAAATCCTTGGGAACCCTATACAAGGTTGCTATGAGTCAGAACCGACTCAATGGCATTTAACAGCCAAAACAATATAATAAGTTCAGAACATATACTTTAAAAGTGAGATTGTATTGCATTTTCAAGAATGATTGTTGCATTTTTTTCCTTTAGGTAAAAAGTAAAATTTTAATATGACTTAAATTTAATTATTTTAAAGATGATGTTTTAACTCTGAATAATATTTCATGTATAGTAAAATGATGTTTTATTACAAAGATAAAGATTTCTTGAGATAGAATGTGAGAATAAATGTAGTACCTAGATAAAAATTTCCTACAACTTTCAAGTATGAGTCAATCTTGAAAATCATGTAATTCAATACTCTCTGCTTTAGAGATATGGAAACTGAGGCATGGAGATGTTAAATGATTTGCACATATTATCAGTGTTTGGCTTTCTTTATTTTGTATTCCTTCTATTTCCCCATATAGCATTTGAATTGGTCTCTTGTAGTAAGAAGCTTTGTTTCTCAGAAAAAGAATAGAAAACATTTCTCCCCTCTGAACCTTTCATTAAATGTTTATTTTCTTGCATTTTTCCATAAGCATTTTTATATTGCCATTTTCTCCCCTTATTAGAATACTTAATATAGTTCCAAATAGTACATAATTGAAAACAGTTTATCATATCCATTTTTATTTATTAGTATAATAGTGTCCCTGCGATCTGGTAGCAGGAAAGTACTGTAGTATTTTATTGTAATTTATCCATTTTTAAATGTTCATTTGGGCCTATGAAATTGCATAATACTTTTTAGAAATATGCTTTCAGAATATGTATTGGGAAAACCTTTAAATATCAGAATGTTTCAGAAAATTTTGCAGCTACATTGTAATGGAATAGTTCAAATTCCATATTTAAGAACCCCAGTCAGCTCATTATTTCAGAGTTTGAATATATGTGCACATGTGTGCATATATAAAAAAAAGAAATAAAAGACCTTGTCCAAAGACATTTGTCAATGAAATATGACAAAGGAAGATACCAGCAATCTTTATTATTAAATTTTAGAACAGAGGATCGAGATAGAACTGTGAATAAGTGTATCAGGAATAGTGTCATAGAATTATATTTATATTGGGTCTTCAGGAATTTTTAAATTTTAGGTATTTAGGTGGGGATGAAGATGGACATTTTAGGTGACATGGTGTAGCCAAAAATGATTTCTATCTGCAACGCACTGAATTAGAACTTGTATGTAGAGATGAATGAAGCTTCAATAAGGTTAAGATGATGTATGTGAGGGCAGTGATGATGAAATAAGAATTTTTAGCGCTTTTTGGTATGTAATGGAAAGCCATGGGCAATTCTAATTAAGAAAGTGATATGAATGAATCAAGATTATGGATGAAGATTAAATAGAAAAGTGTATTTTTGTGAAAATAACATGTTGTTTTTGTGATTAGGTACCATTGAGTCAGTTCCAAGTTATAGCGACCCAGTGTACAACAGAATGAAACATTGTGTAGTCATGTAGCACCATCACAATTGTTGCTATGTTTGAGCCCATTGTTGTAGCCACTATGTCACCAGTAAGTGTTCTTCTTTCTTGTTGATCTTCCACTTTACCAAACATGATGTTTGTCTCCAAGGAGAGATCCCTCCTGACAATATGTCTAAGGAGCATTCTGGCTGTATTTTCACAAAACTGGTTTGCTTGTTCTTTTGGCAGTCCATGATAACTTTCAATATTCTTTGCCAACACCATAGTTCAAATGCACTGATTCTTCATTATCCAGGTTTCACGTGCATATCATGTGATTGAAAATACAATGTTTTGAGTCACATGTACCTTTGTCTTCAAAGTGACATCTTTGCTCTTTAGCACTTTAAAGAGCCTTTGGCAATAAAGTTGAGTATGCAATAGGTCCTTTGATTCTTACTGTTTCCATGAATATTGATTATAGATTCAAGAAAATTGAAGTTTTTGACAACTTCAGTCTGTCCTCCATTTATCATGATGTTATTTATTGGTCAATTTGTGAGGAATTTGTTTTCTTTACACTGAATCACAGTTCACACTAAAGGCTGTTGTCTTTGATTTTCATCAGTATTTCACAATCTCTGTGCTTCCAACAAGCAAGGTTTTGTTACCTGCATATCATAGATTGTTAATGTGTCTTCCTTCAGTCTAGATGCCAAGTTCTTCTTCAAATAATTCAGTTTCTTGGATTATTTATTCAACATACAGATTGAATAAGTATGATGAAAAGGTAAAACACCTGTACACATTTTTCTTGATTTTAAACCATTCTGTATCCCCTTGCTACGTTTTAACAACTGCTTCTTGGTCTGCATACACAATCAAGTGCCTTTACATAAAGTACAAGTAAACATCTTTCTGGTGTTCTCTGCTGCTAGTCAAGATTCATCTGACGTCGGCAATAAAATCTCCCATTCCATGTCCTCTTCTGAATCTGTCTTAAATTTTTGTCAGTTCCATTTTGATGTATGGCTGCAACTGTTTTTTGAATTATCTTTAGCAAAATTTCCCTTACATTTGGTATTAATGATATTGTTCAATGATTTCCATATTCTGTTAGATCACCACTCTTTAGAATGTGCATACATATGGATTTCTTTCAGTGGTTAACCAGGTTGCTGTCTTCCAAATTTCTTGGCATAGGAGTGAGCACCTCCAAGGCTGCATCAGATTGTTGAAATGCTTTAGTTGGTATTCTGTCAATTCCTGTCTTAGTTTTGTCATTGTCTTCATTGCAGTTTCACTTCTTTCAGTACCATCAGTTCTTGATCGTATGATATTTCTTAAAATGATTGAACATCAAATCTCTTTGATACAGTGACTCTCTGTGTTCCTTCCATCTACTTTTGTTGCTTCCTGTATCCTTCAATATTTTGTCGATAAAAACTTTCAGTATTGCAACATGAGATTGAATTTTTCTTCAGCCCTTCATCTTGAGAAATGCTGAATGTGTTCTTCCCTTTTGATTTTCTAACTCCAGGTCTTTACAAATTTTATTATAATACTTGACTTTGTCTTTCAAGCTGCCCTTTGAAGTGTTCTACTTAGTTCTTTTCCTTCATCGTTTCTTTCCTTTGCTTTAGGTTATCTACATTCAAGAGCAAATTTTATACTTTCTTCTGACAACAATTTTAATCTTTTCTTTCTTGCCTGTTTTTCAGTGAGGTTTTGCTCTTTTCATGTATAATATTCTTGATATCATCTCACAACTCTTTTGTTCTTTGGTCATTAGTGATTAATGCATCAATTCTGTTCTTGAGATGGTTGATGGTCTCATAAAATCATTGGGAATATACTCAAGGTCATATTTTGCCTCCCATGGACTTATTTTCATTTTCTTCAGATTCAAACTGAACTTGCATTTGAAGACTTGATGGTCTGTTCCACAGTCAGGCTCTGACCTTGTATTGGCTGATGATATTGAGCTTTTTCATCATCTCTTCCCATAGATGTAGTTAATTTGATTTCTGTGTATTCCACCATCTGGTGAGGTCCATGTGTGTAGTTGCCATTTATGTTGTTGACAAAAGGAACTTGCAATGAATAAGTCATTGGTCTTTAAAATTAGACTATGTGAACTCTACCACCTTCTTTGTCACCAAGACCGCATTTTCAATTATTGATCCTTCCACTTTGTTTCCAAAATTTTCATTCTAATCACCAGTAATTATCATGATTAGATCAATTTCACTGAAGAAGTTGGTTGTTGTTGTTGTTAGGTGCCATCGAGTAAGTAGCAACTCATAGCGACCCTATGCACAACAGAACGAAAGACTGCCTGGTCCTGGGCCAACCCCACAATTGTTGCCCATTGATGTTGACACTTTGCCAATCCATCTCTTTGGGGGTCTTCCTCGTTTTCTCTGACCCTCCACCTTACCAAACATGATATCCATTTCCAGGGTCTGGTCCTTCCTGACAATATGTCCGAAGTATGAGAGATGAAGTTTGGCCATCTGGCTGCACTTCTTCCGGCACAGATCTGTTTGTTTGTTCTTTTGACAGCGCATGATACTTTCAACATTGTCCTCCAACACCATAACTCAAAAGCATCAACTTTTCTATGATATTACTTATTCACTG
>NW_006408632.1:6687382-6694974 GCF_000296735.1 Chrysochloris asiatica
ACTGCCTCTTTGCCTAAGTAAGGGTTCCTCATGAGCACCATTAAGTGTTCTGGAAAACTCGTTCTTCCCAATGTTATCCATAGCTTATCCTAATCCGTACAGTCAAAACCTTTGCATAGTCAATAAAGGACAAGTAAACATTTTTCTGGTATATTTTGCTTTCAGCCTAGATCATCTTATATTTATGTGTTCATTTCATTTTTGACAACTTCTAATTTTCCTAGATTCATACTTAGTAATTCCATATTTTGATTATTAATGGATGTTTTTTCCTCTTTGAATTGTGCCCCATCAGGAAACTCCATTTACGTTACCATGGTCAACTCTACTTTGAAAAGTCAGCTCTTCCCCAGTCATATTTTGAGTGTCTTCCAACCTGAAGGGTTCATTTTCTGGTACTGTATCTGACAATATTTTGTTGTTATTAACAATGTTTCCATAGTCTACTACTATATGTCATAATATTCCACAGCTATTCATAAGGTTTTCAATGGCTGAACATTCTGAAGTAGTCCACCTGTCCTTATTACAAGTCTGTCTTGTCTGGAAGCTCTGCTGACACCTGTCCACCATGGATGACACTGCTGGTATTTCAAATACTGGTGGCCTAGTTTCCAGGATCACAGTAACATGTAAACCACCACAGTACATCAAACTGACAGACAATTGGTGGGATCTTACTTGTAGGCATATGCATTTCATCTTATCACAGACAGCACTGTACTTCAAGATCGATCTTACAATGCTCTTTTGACAACGAATGCAATGTTATTGCTGTTGAATTTGCCATTCCCACCATAGTAAACAATATGATTGTCTAATTCCAATACCAGTGCATCTGAGTTTACTAATTCTTAGGGTATGTGCAGGAGAGAGACAGAAGAGGAGGTTGGAGTGATTTGTTCCTGTTTGTAGATGGAAAGGGACCCTGAGGCCAGGAATGTGGGTGGCCTGTAGAAACTAGAGAATGCAAGAAAATAGATTCTATTCTACAACCTCCAGAAAGCAGAAGATCATCTCTGTCGACACCTAGATTCATTCCAGTGAGACTTGAGTCAGTGTTCTGACTCCAGAATTGTATTATAATAAATTTTTGTGTGTGTTTGTTAAGCCGTTAAATTTGTGGCCATTTGTCCCAACAATAAACTAAGCACAAAAGCAATGATAAATACCAGAGATAAAAATCATGTTGATGATGATGAAGCGATTGATGCTGCTGATGCTGGACACGGTTATTATCCTCTTCCTCACTGTCACATTGCAGTTACCCTTTGTGGAGGGCTTAGTATCTTTCAGACACTCTGTGAAGTGCTTATATGCAACCTAATCTCATTCCCCTTTTACCGTCACTGTTGGTAAGCATTTTCTCCATTTTGCAGATGATAAACAAAGATTCAGAGGAATTTTGAGTACATTCCTCAAGGTTTTGCAGTTTGTATGTTGCGTAGCCAAGGTTTGCACTGTTTTAGGTGAGGACAAAATCACATCTTCTTCACTGTAGGAGAAAATGGAGGCAGTGTTGCCTCAGGATGAGCATGTTGGCTCTGAAGCCCAGTCTACTGCTTAGAGTGCTGGCTCCTGGTCTTACTGGTGGAAATAACCTGGTGACATCCAATCTATTTGACTCATAGTAACCCTATGTTGGGTTTCCAAGACTGTACATCTTTATGGGAGCAAACAGCCTCATCTTTCTCTTGTGGAGCAACTGGTGGGTTTGAACTGCCAACCTTGTGATTAGCAGGCCAATGCTTATTCCTCAGTGCCACTGGGCCCCTTACTGGTAAGAACAATGCCTATGATACAGTCAGTACTCAATACATGTTAGCTGTAATTATTATTTTGGATTCCTAGTATGGTGCTGTAGGATCATTACTGGACTGCGAACCACCAGGTCTGCAGTTCAAATTCACCAGCTGCTCCTCAGAAACCCTATGCAGGATCACTGTGAGTCAGAACCAGCTTGATGGCACTTAACAACAAAAACAATTATTATTTTGGAGTCCTGTTATAGAACTATTGGATAAGCACTGGACTGCTAACCATAAGGTTGACGGTTCAAACCTACAGTGTGTTCTTTGGAAACCCTGTACAGGGTCACTGTGAGTTGGAACCCACTCAGTGGCACTTAACAAGTGCCACATTATTACTTATTGTTATATTGTGGTGCTGTAGATTCAGCACCAGACTCTGAACTACAAGGTCATCAATTCAAACCCACCAGCTACTCCTCGGAAACCCTATACAGGGTTACTCTGAGTCTGAACCAACTGGACAGCACTTATCAACAACAACAACAGTATTATTATGCTAGAGGACTCCTGATGAGGCATTATAGGATTAGCACTGGATAGGGAATCACCAGATTGGTAATTCAAGCCCACCTGTTGCTCCTTGGAAACCCTAAACAGAGTTGTTATGAGTCAGAACTGACTTGATGGCATTAAACAACAACATACAGATAATGGAGTCCTGGTGTGATGCTGCAGATAAGCACTGGTTTGCTAATGGCAAGTTTAATGGTTCAAACCCACCAGCAACTCCTTGGAAACTTTATACGGAGTCACTTTGAGTTGGAACTCACTGATTAGCATTTAACAGCAATGACATACAAATAGCAGAGAAAGAGTAGCCACCTGATAAGGAGAATGTTTTTTAAAGTGTGTTTGCACTAAATCTGCATTGTCTATGGTGCCCCTTCAAAACATACATTGAGACCCTAACATATGTTCTTGGATAAAGGAACCCTGGTGGTGGAATGGTGTATTTAGCACTTGGTTCCAATTTGAAAGTCACCGGTTTGAACCCATCAGTGGCAACACAGGAGAAAAGACCCAGAAATCAACTTCCATAAAATTTGCAGCCCAAGACACTCTACGGGATAATTCTACCCTATCTTTATAAGGTCTCTATGAGTCAGAATGGACTCCAGAATGAAGTGGAGAGGTATTTCAACATGGCACACAACACCAATAACATGCTTGTGAATATGGCCCTGTTTAGAAAAAGGGATTTTATTTTGATGTAGTAATGCAGTCTTATTAGAATAGGGTGAGTCCTAAACCTACTCCTTTCGGAGTGACATCTTATAAAAAGGGAAAACACATACACACATGTAGTCACAGAATGGGGGAAAGAGACCCATGTGAAGAACCATCTACAAGTTAAGGAATACCCAAAACTACCAACAAGGAAAGATCTTCCCCTATAGCCCATGTTGATTTGGACTACTGGTCTCCAGTACTGTGAAACAATCAACTAATTCTTCTTTAAAGGCACCAATTTGTGGTGTTTTTGCTACGTCAGCATTAGGAAACTAAGACTTTGACCTTAACTACAGGAGCCCTGGTGTGGCGCTGTGGGTTAATGCTCCAGATTGCAAAGTCGTTTGAACTGCAAGGTTGGTGGCTCAAGCTCACCAACTGCTCCTTGGAAACCCTATACAGGGTCGCTATGGGTTGGAACCGACTCTCCAGCACTTCGCAACATAAACTACATGCTTTTGGAATTTGTTGAAATACTGCTCCACCTCATTAAACATTGATTTAAGAATTCTTTCATTCATACATTTACCTCGCCTGATCTTTTTTTCTAACTTGGGTTTATGTTTTACTCTTCTAACTTCTCCCCATTTCTACCCAGTGTTTTGAACAAATTTTCTATAATTCTTACTCTTTTGAATGGCCCTTCCTTGGTGTGGCACTGTGCAAGAAGCACTGGACTGCTAACTGCATGGTTGGCAGTTCAAACCCACCAGCCATTTATCAGAAACCTTAAATAGGACTACTGACTCCTTGTGAACAATTACTTTGGTTGAGGAAAATAAATATCTGACTGAAAAGAATACAGTCCCTTGAGTGTAAGTGATGATCCCACTGTTCCACCACTGTCAATAGATTACATTGGTAATATATGCAATTTGCAACCCCAAAGTGTCAGTATCTCATAGATGAGACCCATGTCCTTCTTGCTGAACCAATCCACAGGTTACTTTAGAAGACTTGTATTATTGCTAGGTACTATTAAGTCAGATCTAACACATAGCAACCCTATGCACCACAGAACACAATATTTCCGTGTCCTGCTGCATCCTCATAATTGTTGTTACACTTGAGCCCATTGATACTGCCACTGTGTCAGTCCATCTCATTGGGGATCTTCCTCTTTTTCGCTGACCCTTCACTTTACCAAGCATGATGTCATCTCCAAGGACTGGTCCCTCCTGATAACTTGTTCAAAGTATGAGACATGAAGCCTCACCATACTTGTTTCTAAGAAGCATTCTGGCTGTACTTCTTTCAACACAAATTTGTTTGCTCTTCTGACAGTCCATGGTACTTATAATATTCTTTGTCAGCACTATAATTCAAATGTAAAAAGAACACCATAATTCAAAAGACCTCTATGGTCTTCCGTTTTCATTGTCCAACTTTCACATGCATAGGCAGCTATTGAAAATACCGTGGCTTGATTCTGGCACACCTTAGACCTTCAAGTGAAGTCTTTGCTTTGAACACATTAAAGAGGTCCTTTTCAGCTTCCATTAGTGTTGATTGTGATCAAAGCAAATGGCTTTGACAACTTGAATCTTTTCTCCATTTATTATAATATACTTATTGGTCCAGTTTTGAGGTTTTTTGTTATCTTTACATTAAGGCTAAAGTTTTTATCTTCATCAGTAAGTTATTTTAAATTCTTTTTACTTCCAGCAAGCAAGATTGTATTATCTGCATATTGCAAGCTGTTAATGAGTCTTCCTTCAATCCTGTTCTTGTTCGTCTTCATATCCAGCTTCTCAGGTTATTTGCTCAGCATACAGACTGAATAAGTATGGTGAGAGGATACACTCTGATGCACACTTTTTCTGAATTTAAACCATTCAGTATCTCCTTTTTCTGTTCTAACAACTGCAACTGCCTCTTCCTCTGTGTACAGATTCCTCATGAGCACAATTAAATGTTCTGGAATACCCATTCTTTGTAATGTTATCCATAAATTTTCAAGATCTACGCAGTCAAAAGCCTTTGCATAGTCAATACAGCACAAGAAAACATCTTTTATTCTCTGCTTTTAGCCACTATTCATCTAACATCAGCAGTGATGTCCCTAATTCCATATCCTTTTCAGAATCCAGCTTGAATTTCTGGAAGTTCCCTGTTGGTGCACTGTGGCAATCACTTTTGAAGTGTCTTCAGCAAAATTTTACTTGCATGTGTGATTAGTGATATTTTTAATGATTTCTGCATTCCTTTGGATAACCTAGAAGATTGATAATAAGTTTAAATGTATGTCCCAGGACGGTATGAAGTTACTGGATCACCACAGTTAACCTTTGATTATGCAATATGGCAGCATTTCTAATTGTCCCCCAAATCTCATTCCCTTGGTCATTGCAAGGGCATCATTTATCTCTGCCCTTAGATAAGGACTGTCGTAAATGTATTTGCAGCAGCTAATGTCAGTATCTTCCCAGTTAGCTTCCTGACCTTCTGCTCACTCCTCAAATTCCTCAGCTTCTCTTGTCCTTTTCTCTACTTTTTTTCTTATTCTCTTTTTAGCTCTCACTTTTCATCTCCTTATGGACTTTATTTCTTTAGCTCTGATTTTTAAAGATAATTTTCTCCATTTAAAAAAATCCCTCTCTCTACTGCAATGTTATCATTGATTTTTGTCATTCTAGCCATCACCTCACTTGGCTCAAAAAATTCCTAGAGATTCATGCTTATAAATCCTCTGGCATGTCAACTACATGTTTATTTGATTCTTGAAATCAAGTCTTCATTCATAGGCTTTATGATATCCTTGTGTTTTCTCTTAGTCTGATATCATTCTTCTCCCACCTCCAAATAATAGTAAAGATTGCCCCTATATTTTAAAAATCTATTTTCAGTATTGTTTGGTTCCTTTCCCTCTCTAACCTTACAACCACTGCCTTTCATGTTTGTCATCTGAATTTTAATTTTATTTTCTTATGAAGTTGTAAATCTATTGTTAAATAGATCCATCAAACTCTTTTTTTTTAAATTCAATTCCCTTCACTGCTTTAATGCTGAGAAGGTACTCATCTATCTTCAGATAAGTTAAATATTTATGTAGATTTCTTCTAGATCATTAAGGTTCCTTTTTGCTTTCTTAATTATTAATACATTTAACTTCCTTTTGCTTCTCTTTGGTATTAAATCTTTCTCATTATTGTTGTCACATATTTGAATTTTGGTTACTTATGTCTTCTTTCTTGAGTAAATTTGTTTCATGTCTAATATATATATATATTAGCTCCTTTACATACTTATTAATTAGATTTTGTATACATGTTTTGAACCAAGTTTCTCATTTCTACTTTCATCTTTCACATTTCATTCTTTCTGATTTTCTTAGGTTGCTTTGTTTATAGAATTTAACATTCTGAATTTGCCTTTGAGTTGCAGGTTTTTAAGCAACGCTTAAGTTGTAATATGTAGTAGTTTTTAAACTTATTTATGTTATGCAAAATTTCATACATACAAAAACAAAACAGAAAGAAGATAGTATAATCAACTCTAACATCCTCAAACTTCAACAATTATCAGCTTCTGTCTTTTTCTTTTTTTTTTTTTCTGTAGAATTTTATAGCAATTCCTGTTGTTGTTGTTGTTATGTGCCGTGGAGTCGGTTCCGACTCATAGCGAACCTGCACAGGGTTTCCGAGGCTGTTAATCTTTACGGAAGCAGAACGCCTCATCTTTCTCCCGCGGAGCAGCTGGTAGTTTCGAACTGCTGACCTTGCGGTTCGCAGCCCGATTCATAACCTCTACATTACTAGAGCTCCTTGCCTAGACATTATGAAATACAGCAATATTAACATATGTTTTAATTTTGGGTCATCCAATATTCCAAAAACTGTAGGTATATATTTGTGTGTGCTTATAAGTATGTATGTATATACCCACACAGATACACATTTTCAATGTTTGAAAATCTTGTAGCTTGATTAAAATATTTGCAGTTGAACAGCATGTCTTACTATTCTATTTGCATTATTTCTGGTCTGATCATTTAGTAGGTTTTCTCCCATGGGATGGTGTCTTATCCAAGTTTTAAAATAACATATTTTGTTCTTCAAGGTAGCATGTTATTCCATTGTGTGTGTATACCAGAGTTTGTTTATCCATTTGTCAGTTGATGGGCACTTTGGCTGTCTCCATCTTTTTGCTATTGTAAATAGTGCTGCTATGAACATTGGTGTACATATATCTACTCGTTTTATGGATTGTATTTCTTGTGGGTAAATACCAATTAGAGGAATTGCTGGAATGCATAAACATCAATATCTTAGGCATTAGTGAGCTGAAATGGACTGGTATTGGACATTTTGAATCTGACAACTACATGGTTTGCTATGCCGGGAATGACAAATTGAAGAGGAATGGTGTTGCATTCATTGTCAAAAGAAATATCCAGATCAGTCATGAGGTTCAACGCTGTCTGTCATAGGATAATATCCATGCACCTACAGGAAAGCCCAGTTAATACCACTATTATTCAAATTTATGCACCAACCACTAAAGCCAGTGAGGATGAAATAGAAGAATTCTACCAACTTCTTCAATCTGAAA
>NW_006408632.1:6698934-6706301 GCF_000296735.1 Chrysochloris asiatica
TTTCTCTTCATTGAGAGTAATGTAGACTGTTGTTTTTGTATATATGCTCTTAATTATGTTAAGGAATTTCCCTTCAATTCTTACTTAGTTTAGTGTTTTTATCAGGAATCAATATTGGATTTTTTCAGATGCCTTTTCTGCATCAACCGATATGATCATGCAGTTCTTTAGTTTTTCTTATTTATATGGTGGATTACATTGATTGCATGTTACCACTCTTGTAATTACCAAATCTCTATGTTCTCATGTCCTTCATGATCTGTTCAATATTGAAAGCAGGACATTGAAATCTACCTTGACAATTTTCTTTCTGTCATTTTTCATTTTATTTCTCTTTAAAAGTTTTTACTTAATATATTTGAATGTTGTATGATTTGACACAAAATTTTATGACTGCTGTATCTTTATTAAGGAGCTCTGGTAGCATAGTGGTTACAAATCTGGCTGCTAATCTCACAGTCAGCAGTTCTAAACTTCCAGCTCTTCCACTGGAGAAAGATGAGGCTTTCTACTCCCGTGAAGATTTATAGCTTCGGAAACCCTGTACAGGGTCACTATGAGTAAGAACTGACTCCACGGCACATAACAACAACAACAACAATATCTTAATTATCATAATTTTTATCAATATAGAACAGCTCTCTTTCATTCTATTTATGCTTTTTACCTTAAAGCTCACATTGTCCAAAGTTAACATTACCACCCCTACTGTCATTCAATTTGTATTTGCTGAGAAATCTCTACTCATTCTTTTATTTTTAATGTTTGCATGCATTTCCAAATTAGAGATATCATAGTAGCAGCTTATAGTTGGAATGTGTCTTTTACTCAATCTTGTACTCTTCCAGCTATTTCCAATTTTTTTCAAAGTTGATAAACTTGGTCTTACCTTTTATATATATATATATATAGTCCTGCATATTCTTTCACTTTTGTATTGCTTTTTATTATTTGCTGTGTTTGTCTTGGCTGTTTTGCTTTAAAAGATTATGCTTTCATCTCCTGTAGTGATTAGACGAGTAGGTATTTTGATACTCTATTCTTTTTCTAGTATAGAGCAGCAGTCTATTTATTCTGAACATTAAAATTATGAAAAATATATTTTGTTTATCAACAAGGAATATTTTTTACAATTATTCCCTTCACTACTTATTTATATTAAAAATACATGATACTTAGATAAAACTTAAAACCAAACTCACTTCCACAGAATCTATTTTGACTCATACCGACCCTATATAGGGTTTCCCTAGACTGTAAATCCTTATGGGAGCAAACAGCCTCATCTTTATCCCTTGGAGCAACGGATGGTTTTGATTTACTGACATTATGATTGTCAACCCAAATCTAACACTACAGCTCCATCAGGGTGCTATGGAACTTTTTGCTATTGTTGTTAGATACCTTTGATTTGGGTCTGACTCACAGTAACCTGTCCACAACCAAACAAAACACTGCCCGGTTCTGTGCCATCCTCACAATTGTTGATACATTTGAGCTCATTGTTACTGTCACTGTGTCACTGTCTTCCTGAGGAAGGGGGTCTTCCTCTTTTTCGGTGACTGTCCACTTTAACAAGTATGGTATACTTCTCCAGGGACCTGTCCCTCCTGACAACATGTCTCACCATCCATTCTCACTTATAAAAAGCATTCTGATTGTACTTCTTCCAAGCAGATTTGTTTGTTCTTATGGCAGCCCATGGTACTTTCAGTATTCTTCTCCAACATCATAACAAAAATGGATCGATTCCTCAACAGTCTTCCTTATTCATTGTTCAAATTTGCAGGCAAAAGAGGGGATTGAAAATATCATAACTTGGGTCAGGTGCACCTTAGTTCTTAAACTGACATCTTTGGTCTTAATACATTGAGGAGATCTTTTGCAGCAGATTTGTCTAATGCAATACATGTTTTGATTTCTTGACTTGTGCTTCTGTGAGTGTTAATTTTGTATCCAAGTAAAACGAAATCTTTCGTATTTCAAATTTTTTCCCGTTCATCATGATGTTATTTATTGGTCCAGTTGTAAGGATTTTTCTTTTCTATACATTGAAATGCAGTCCATGCTGAAGGCTGATACTGATCTTCTTCAATGATATCTGAGTATCACATGTGTTTATGGGTCTTCTTCCTTCAATTGGGATGCCATCTTCTTCTTCATATGATCCAGCTTCTCAGATTACATGCTCAGCGTACAGATTTAATAAATATGGTGAAAGGATACAAGTATGGCACACACTGTTCCTGATTTTAAACCACTCAATATCCCCTTGTTCTGTTTGAACTACTGCTTCTTGTTCTATGTACGGGTTCCCCATGAACACAACCAAGTGAGAATACCCATTCTTTCCAATATCATCCATAGTTTGTTAGGATCACACAATCAAATGTCTTCGCATAGTCAATAAAGCACAAGTAAACTTCTTTCTTGTATTCTTTGTTTTTGGCCAAGATGAACCTTGTCTGCCATGATGCTCCTAGTTACATATCCTCTACTGAATCTGACTTGAATCTTTGGCACCTCTGTGTCAATGTACTACTGTAACCACCTTTGAATTTACTTTGGCAAAAATTTACTTGCATGTGATTTTAATGATATTGTTCAATGATTTACACATTCAGTTTGGTCATCCTTCTTTGGAATGGGCACAAATAATGGATATGTTTTAATTAACTGGCCAGGTAGCTGTCTTCCAAATTTTCCGGGAGAGATAAGTAAGTGCTTCCAGTGATGCATTTGTTTTTAAAAACATTTCAATTGATATTCCATCAATTCTGAGAGCCTTGTTTTTGCTAAACCCTTCAGTGTTGCTTGGACTTTTTCCTTTAGTACTTGAGTTCTTGATCATATTCTACCATTTGAAATAACTTTGCACTGGCTAATTCTTTTGGTTTTGTAACTTTGTATTCTTATCATTTTCTTTAGAGGCTTCCTGACTCATTCAATATTTTGCTTATGTTGTTGTTTTTGCTAAGTCCCGTTGAGTTGGTCTGATTTACAGAGACTCTGTATAGGGTTTCTGATGAGCGACTGGTGGGTTTGAACTATTGACCTTAAAGTTAGCAGTCCAATACTTCTCCTACTGTGCCACACAAGGATTTTGCCTTCAGTATTGCAAGATGGGGCTTGAAGTTTTTCTTCAGGTCTTTCACCTTGAGAAATGCAGAACCTGTTTTTTCACCTTGAGAAATGCAGAACATGAGTTTTCCTAACTCCATGCCTTTACACATTTCATTATAATACTTATCTTCTTGATCTGCCCTTTGAAATTTTCTATTCATCTCTTTTACCTCTTCATTTCTTCCATTTGCTTTAGCTTTTCTAGGCTCAAGAGCAAGATTCAGAGTCTTTTCTGACATTTATTTTGGTCTTTTCTTTCTTTCCTGTCTTTGATTGATTTAATTGCACAATTTTCTGATCTTTGGTTACTAATGTCTCATGCAACAAATCTGTTATTGAGATGGTGTCTAAATTCAGGTGGGATATATTCAGTGTCATACTCTGGTGTGTAAATTTGAATAATAGCGGTCTTAACTGGTCTTTCTTTTTAAATTTCTTCAGCTTGAGCTTGCATATGAACAATTGATGGTCTATTCCACAGCCTCCCCTGAACTGGTTTTGGCTGATGATTGAACATCTTCATCGTTTCTTCACACAGATGTAGCCAATTTGATTTCTGTGTGTTCTGTCTGGTGAGGTCCATGTGTATGTTGTTAAAAAAATAGTATTCAAAATAAATAAGTTATTGGTCTTGCAAAATTCTATCATGGGTTCTCTAGGGTCACTTCTATCACCAAGGCCACATTTTCCAACTACTGATACTTTATCTTTGTTATGAACGTTCATATTCCATTTACCAGTAATTATTAATGCATCTTGATTGTATGTTTGATCAGTTTCACGCTTTTGAGTTTGAACCACCAACCTTGCATTAAGCAGCCCAGTGCTTATCCTACAGCACCACACCAGAAGTTGCTAGCGTCTTCGAATTCATCATCTTTGACTTTAGTGGTTGGTGTGTAAATTTGAAAAATAGTAGTCTTAACTGGTCTTTCTTTTAGGATATTATCCTATCACAGACAGCACTGTACTTCAAGATAGATATTGAGATACTCTTTTTGATGGGGTATATGATGCTACTCCTCTTCTATTTGTCATTTCCAGCACGGTAAACCATAAGATTGTTGGATTAAAAATGATCAATACCAGTCCATTTAAAGTCACTAAGGAGCTCTGGTAGCATAGTGGTTATGAATTGGGTTGCTAACTTCAAGGTCGGCAGCTGGAAACGACCAGCTGTTCCACGGGAGAAAGATAAGGCTTTCTGCTCCCATAAAGATTAGCAGCCTCGGAAACCCTGTGCAGGGTCACTATGAGTGGGAACCGACTCCACAGTACTTAACTACAACAACAACAATGTCTATAATGGAATCCTGGTGTGGTGCTATAGGATAAGCACTGGAGAGCAAGGTCAGATTGAATCACAAGATCGGCAGTTCAAACCCACCAGTAGCTCCTCAGAAACCTGTACAGCATCACTATGAGTTGGAACTGACTTGAATGCATTTAACAACAATCAATGTTGTTAGATACAGATCTTTATGATTTCCATTTCATTTTTGACAGATTCTAATTTTCCTAGATTTGCACTTCGTACATTCCAGGCTTTGATTATTAATGGATGTTTGTAGCTCTTTCTTCTTATTTTGAGTTGAGTCTCGTCAGCAAATTAAGGTCCTGAAGGCTTTACTCCATCCATGTCATTAAACTCATCTTGACTTTGAGGAGGCAGCTTTTCACCAGTCATATTTGGAGAATTTTCTAAGCTGAGGGGCTCATCTTCTAGCACTGCATCAGACAGTGTTCCGCTGCTATTCATAAGGGTTTCAGTGACTAACAATTCTGAAGAGTTCTGCTTCTCCTTTTTTCCCATTCGGGCTTATCTGGAAGCTCCACAGAACCTGTCCACAATATGACAAACTGACAGATAAGTTGTGCCCTTGGGTCTTAGATGTTGTTGTTGTTGTTGTTAAGTGCTATCAAGTAGGTTCTGAGTCATAGCGACCCTGTATAAGGTTTCTGAGGAGTAGCTTGTTGGTTTGAACTGCTGACCCTCTCTGGTCAGCAGTCCAGTGTTCACACCAGGACTCTTTGGACTTAGATAGATGATATCAAATTATTTTTAACTGCAGGCATATTTTTTTTTTCAAGAATTATTATTGACATTTATATTCAGATTTGAAAAATTTATTTGTAACAATATTTAGACCTAACACTTATGATTAATTATTTCAGGGCTCATCACAGGTTTTTTATCCCAGTCTTTCCATTTATAAACTTTTTGTTTTTAAATTCAAGTGCTAATTGCTTTTTCTATTTACTTTTTACTTAAGATTGGTCTTCCTAAAACTTTCTAAAAATTTTTCTTGTTTCTACAAAAACCAGGACTCTTTTCAAAATATGCTTTTTGCTTTACAATAATATTCACAGTTCCCATGCAATTTCGTTTCTCTGGTGTCTCGAATGAGAGCTTTTTCCAAATTCCCTTTTGGAATTCAATGCTGTTTTTCCTCTTGTGTTCATTTTCTTTTGTAATTTCCAATTATCAGTGGGCATTCATGTAGTATAGTTCACTGGGGTGAACTCTTCTACTATCCCACTACCTACCAGAAGCAATGGAACTATTCAACACTACAACTTTTAGGAGTCTTTGAGAAGAGAATTTTTTCAGATCTTTTCCTTCATCATTTGTGGGTGCAGTATCTCCTAGGTTACAATGTACTTTAATCATTCTCCTGCCCCCTCCCTTAGACTATGGCTTCCTGAGACTTTCTTTACCTTTACAATAACAATGAAAGTTGTTGTCAAGTCTATTTAACTTAAGGCAACTTTGTGTGTCCGTTCCATATGGTTATCAGTAGCTGATTTTTCAGAAGTAGATCACCAAGACTTTTTTCTGAGCCAACTCTTGGTGGACTTGGGTATCCAAACTTTTGGTCAGAAGCTGAGAGCTTAGCCGTCTGCACCCACCTATACACTCTGCTTTTCTGTCTTGATATTATAGAAATATGTGCGCCATGTTGTTGTTAAGTGCCATTGAGTCATGGGCTGGGAGTGTAAATCTGCCTGCCTTTTCAGCAGTAGGGCTACTCTGTTTCTTGTTTCTTGGGTCCAAATCGATGAGCTGAGTTGTGTGTCAAACAATGGGAGCTGACAAAGAAACAAAGCAACATACAAAAAAAATCTACTGTTCTTTGAAAGAGGTCAACTTTTCTGCTTTATGATGTGGTGTTTGGATTGGCTAACACTGTCTTCTTACTCAACAGCCTTATTATAATCAGGCACATTTTTTTCCCAAGTTTCTGACCCTTGTTTTGTGTCACTCTTACTTTTCAGTGTTACCGTTTCCTTTTCATAAGTACACTGTTGGGCTTCAGAAGAGGCAGTGACAGGGGATGGTGGCCAGATGCCACTTTATAAGAGAAGGCTAACATTATCTACATTTAATGGTTAGAAATAACAAGGCATTTATTTATCAGGACTACTTCCACTTACTTATTCCAACATCCTTGTGATTGATTTTCTGAGGGATCAATTTAATTCAAAACCTACTAAGTGCCAGATATTTGAAAAAGCAATATACTCAATATTCAGTTGAATTTAAAATGCTCCAGGGTATTACGATCAGGGCTATACCATAGTTTGGTTGAAAATTCTTTGCTACACAGACTGTTTTTCTCCCTGGGAAAACAGTTTATTAAAAAGTTTATAAGAAAATATGAAATATAAGTCTAACTTTGGAGTGTAAATGGACGTTCAGAGGCTGACTCAAAAAGTCATGGTGTTCTTGGAAGAAGGAAAACCATGGTGACATAAGTGAGGAATGAGATCAGGAAGTAGTAGTAGGTTTATGAGCCCTAATTCATGCAGACAGTGAACTGGAGTAGGGAAAGGAGAATAGCAAGGACATCAGATATTGTTCTGGTTGTTAGGTACCATCGAGTTGGTACCGACCCATAGAGACTTTATGCACAGCAGAACGAAACACTGCCCGATCCTGGACCAACCTCACTACTGTTGCCACACTTGAGTCCATCGATGCTGCCACCAGCCCAATCCCTCTCGTTGGGGGTCTTCCTCTTTTTCTCTGACCCTCCACCTTACCAAACATGATATCCTTCTCCAGTGACTGATCCCTCCTGACAATATGGCCGAAGTATGAGAGACGAAGTTTGGCCATCTTGGCCTACATGGAGCACTCTGGCTGCACTTCTTCCAAAACGGATCTATTGGTTGTTTTGGTGGCCCATGGCACTTTCAATATTTTCCTCCAACACCATAACTCAAAAGCATCAATTCTTCTA
>NW_006408632.1:6706401-6707828 GCF_000296735.1 Chrysochloris asiatica
ATATCATCAGTCAAAACAAGGCGAGTGGCAGACTGTGGAACAGACCATCAATTACTCAAAGGCAAATTCAGACTGAAGCAAATGAAAACAAGTCCATGAGAGCCAAAATATGACCTTGAATATACCCCACCCTAATTTAGAGATCATTTGAAGAATAGATTTGATACATTCAACACTAAAGACTGAATACCAGAAGAGTTGTGGGATGACATCATACATGAAGAAAGCAAAAAGTCATTGAGAAGACAAGAAAGAAGGAAAAGGTCAAAATGGATGTCAGAAGAGATACTGAAACTTGCTGTCCAGCATAGAGATGCTAAAGCAAATGGAAGAAATGAGGAGGTTCCAAGAGCTAACAAGAAAATTTCAAAGATTAGCTCAAGAAGATAAAGTCAAATAGTATAACAAAATGTGCAAAGATCTGGAGTCAGAAAACTAAAAAGGAAGAACACGCTCAGCATTTCTCAAGCTGGGGGAGCTGAAGAAAAAATTCAAGCCTCGACTTTCGTTATTAAAAGATTCTCTAGGAAAATTATTGAATGATGAAGAAAGCATCAAGAGAAGATGGGAGAAATACACAGAGTCACTGTACCAAAAGGAAATGGTTAATGTTCAACCGTTTCAAGAGGTAGCATGTGATCAAGAGCCAATGATACTGAAGGAGGAAGTCCAAGGTGCATTGAAAGAATTGACAAAGAACAAGGCACCAGGAATTGATGAAATAAAAATTAAAATCTTTCAAGAAAGTGAGGCGGCACAGAAGGCACTCACTCATCTCTGCCAAGAAATTTGAAAGACAACTATTTGGCTGACTGATTTGAAGAGATCCCTATTTGTGCCCATTCCAAAGAGAGGTGACCCAATGGAATGTGGAAATTATTGGACAATCTCTTTGATATCCCATGTGAGTAAAGTTTTGCTAAAGGTAACACAGAAACGACTGCAAGCATACACTGACAGAGAACTTCCAGAGGTTCAAGCCGGATTCAGAAGAGGCCGAAGAACAAGGGATATCATTGCTGATGTCTGATGGACCTTGGCTGAAAGCAGAGAATATCAGAAAGGTGTTTACTTGTGCTCTATTGACAACGCAAAGGCTTTCAATTGTGTGGATCATGACAAGCTATGGACAACACTGCAAAGTATGAGTATTCCAGAACACTTCATTGTGCTCATGAGGAATCTGTACCTGGACCAAAAAGCAGTTTTTCAAACAGAACATGAGAACACTGAATGTTTTACAATTGAGGAACATGTGCGACAAGGTTGTATTCTTTCACCATACTTATTCAACCTGTATGCTAAGCAAATAATCTGAGAAGCTGGGTTCTATGAAGAAAATGTGTCATCAGGATTGGAGGAAGACTCATTAACAACCTGTGATATGCAGATGATACAATCTTGCTTGCTGAAAGTGAAGAGGACTT
>NW_006408632.1:6721412-6729376 GCF_000296735.1 Chrysochloris asiatica
AATTCCTGGTGCCTTGTTCTTTGCCAATTCCTTCAATGCACCTTGGACTTCCTCCTTCAGTAGCATTGGCTCTGGATCATATGCTACCTCTTGAAATGGTTGAACATTAACCATTTCCTTTTGGTACAGTGACTCTGTGTTTTCCTTCCATCTTCTCTTGATGCTTTGGGCATCCTTCAATAATTTTCCCAGAGAATCATTCAATAACGAAAGTTGAGGCTTGAATGTTTTCTTCAGTTCCCTCAACTTGAGAAATGCTGAGTGTGTTCTTCTTTTTTGGTTTTCTGATTCCAGATCTTTGCACATTTTGTTGTACTATTTGGCTTTATCTTCTTGAGCTGATCTTTGAAATGTTCTGTTCAGCTCTTGGACCTCCTCATTTCTTCCATTTGGTTTAGCATCTCTACGCTTGAGAGCAAGTTTCAGTGTCTCTTCTGACATCCATTTTGACCCTTTCCTTCTTTCTTGTCTTCTTAATAACTTAATAACTTGATAACTTTTTTGCTTTCTTCATGTATGATGTTCTTGATGTCATCCCACAACTCTTCTGGTCTTTGGTCTTTAGTGTTTAAAGTATCAAATGTGTTTTTCAGGTGATCTCTAAATTCTGGTGGGATATATTCAAGGTCATGTTTTGGCTCTCGTGGACTTGTTTTCATTTTCTACAGCTTCAATTTGAATTTGCATATGAGTAATTGATGGTCTATTCCACAGTCTGCCCCTGACCTTGTTTTGATTGATGATGTGGAGCTTTTCCATTGTCTCTTACCACAAATGTAGTCAATTTGATTTGTATGTATTCCATCTGGTGTGGTCCATGTGTATAGTCCTCTCTTATGCTGTCTAAAGAATGTATTTGAAATGAACAAAACATTGGTTTTGCAGAAATCTATCATTCGTTGTCCAGCCTCATTTCTATCACCAAGACCATATTTCCCAACTACTGATCCTTCCTCTTTGCTTCCAACCTTTGTATTCCAATCACCAGTAATTATCAATACATCTTGATTGCATGTTTGATCGATTTCAGATTGAAGGAGTTGGTAGAATTCTATATCATCCTCGCTGGTTTTAGTGGTTGGTACGTAAATTTGAATAATAGTGGTATTAACTGGGCTTCCTTTTAGGCACATGGATATCAACCTATCACAGACAGCGTTGTACCTCATGACTGATCTGCATATGTTCTTTTTGACAATGAATGCAACACCATTCCTCTTCAATTTGTCATTCCCGGCATAGCAAACCATGTGGTTGTCAGATTCAAAATGGCTAATACCAGTCCATTTCAGCTCATTAATGCCTAAGATATAGATGTTTATGCATTCCATTTCATTTTTGACAAGTTCTTATTTTCCCAGATTCATACTTTGTACATTCCATGTTCCGATTTTCAATGGATGTTTATAGCTGTTTCTCTTCATTTTGAATTGTGTCACATCAGCAAATGAAGGTCCCATGGGCTTTTCTCCCATGGGCTTTGCTCCATTCGCTTCATCATGGTCAATTGTAGTTTGAGGGGCCGCTCTTCCCTAGTTGCATATTAGATATCATATCAGATATTAGCTCAATTAAAATCAATGAGATCTTCATTTTAATAGGGTGAGGCCAAGCTGCAGCAACTTCAGAGATGCAGAGGAAATGACAAGTTTACAATTTGGAGTGAAGAGCCAGAAAATAAATACAAATGCAAAGTTTGAGCTTTGTTTGGTTCTTCTGATCTGTCAGGTATTTACAGGTACAATGGTCAAAGTAATGGATATTCAAAAATGAACCAGTTCTGTTTTCAATGTTTGCAAATGTAACTTTTACCTGCTTTAGGTTACCATTTGTGCGTTTGGGTGTGTATTTATCAAATAAACCCACTAATTTTGCATACTTCTTTGTAGTAGTACTAATATATTTGTATCATATGAATAGCCACTTATCATGAGATACTTGTATTTCTCATGATAAGAAAAATGAGGCATAAATCTGATTGGGTGAAAATCTTGAAGTATTCCTGTTATACCTACTTCGGTAACATTCAATTTTTTATTTCCTAGTAAACTCTCTTGTTATACAACTGTATAGATTCTTGCTCAAGAAAATCCATGTAACTATCAGAATATTCATGATAATTTACTGTTTAAAATAGAAGTCATTTTTTATATCTTTGGTACATTTTCAGTAAGTCTTACTTGCAGTGGATATGTTTCTTTTATGTAATTCATATGGTTGTGACTAAAATATATGATAAGAGATACAAAGTAGAATTATTTCCCTAAAGTTTTAGGGAACTAATATTCTATTCAGACAACCAAATGGTGTTATCCAAGTGAAAATATTATTTATCCCCCAAAGGAATTTCTGCCTATTACCCATAATTCAGTTAGATAGCTTTCCTTCTCATGTTTGAGTTTCTTCTCCAATATCATTTATCTTTTTTTATTCAACAGAAAAAAAAAAAATCCTAAGCTTTACTACCAAGAAGCCTTCTACTAATGAGACAGTAATCAGTAAAACAGAAACATTTTAATACACACTGGAATTGTTTGACAACTTAAAGTAACCATCTTATAAACTCATGATACGTTTATAGTTTTCTGAAATTGAGAAAGAAATCTTCATTTGTTGTAGTCAAATCATTTTTAGAGAGGTACTTGATATATTTATATATATGTATACTGTTGTTATTAAGTGCCATTGGGTCGGTTCTGTCTCACAGCGACCCTCTATAGGGATTCCCAGGAGTGGCTGGTGGATTTGAACCACTGACCTTGTGATTCAAACCGACCTTTCTCTTATCCTACTGCACCACACCAGGAGTCCATGTATCCATATACATTATATACAAAACGAGGTTTAGTAACTTGGAGGTATGTATTATGAGAAACATTGTTTTCACATTCTTAGTAAACATCTTTAGTAAATACTTAAGCTTGAACTGTGAAATTCACTCCAAAAGTTAATGCTGAAATGCTTAGTGATGTACTTGTTTTAATTTAAAAACATAACTTGTTGACTATTATATAGTATTTGTTTCTAAACTTAAAAAGAAACTCTAATAAAGATTTTAAGTCCACTCCAATCAACTGCAATGAATATGCAGAAGCTGGTTTTCTTTGTCCACTTTGCCTTGAGAGGAGGTTCTTAAGGTACTGAGGACCAAGATGTACTTGAAAGTGGCTGAGCTTTACTTGTGCTTAGATCTCTTAAGTTACTACTCAACTTTCAAAACATGCTTTCATTTGATAAGGAAGCTTTGGAATCTGAATTTTAACGTGTAGCTCAGTGCATTTAGGTGTGCAAATGCAGGAAGTTCCTGGGATTATGAATGAGTTCCATTCCTAAATTCTATTCCTAAGCCTTTAAATCAAATGTTGTTGTTGTTATTAAGTTCATTGAGTCTTAACAACAATAATTCTGACTCAGACAGATCCTTTATCGGGTTTCTGAGGAGCAGTTTGAACTGCTGACCTCGCGTTTCGAAGTCTGATGGTGATCCTACAATGCATAGTTAGTCAAATATTTGGCAAAGTTCATAGCATACAGTGTACCTTTCTTTGCATAAAAACCCATTAAAGAAACACTTCCAGATACATGAAAGCATCCTTAACATAATAATAATCTCTTGATGCCCTTCTCAGAATAGCATCCATTTGTTATAAGGAACCCTGGCATGCACGTCAGACTTTTAATATAATAGATATTATAGGTCGGTGGTTCAACCCAAGCAGGTGCTCCTCAGTAACCTTATACAGGGTGACTATGAGTCAGAACTGACTCGATGGCATACACCACCAACAACAACAATAGTTGGTTTGTAACTATGAGTTGCATGTAAGTTGCATGTAGCCTAGGGACAGCCTACATGCACATTGTATATTATTTTGCTTTTACAGTAATTATTTTCATTTATGAAATTCTAAATCTGATGTTAAATATTGAATATTTTGGTTAAGTGACAGCTTGTGCTAGCTTTAGGATATTCCTGCTTGATAATTATTCATGAGAAGAACAGCTGAAAACAAACTAGTTATACACCTTGGCAAATTACTGTGATTGTAATTCTGTGAAATTTCCCCATGGCCATGTGACTTTATTATAAGTCCTCTAAGGGTGCAGATGTCCAGAACGTTGTCATTGTCACAAATGTTATTCTTATATCCAGAGTTTTTGAGTTACTCTTTTCTGCTTCAGCGCAAACGTGAGAAAGGAGTTGAGACATGCAATATGTATGATAGAGCATATGCAGTTCTTTCGGTGCATACCCTCCCTGGGTTTGGAGTACGCATGTTGCTTACACACTGCGTTCCTGTAAAATACAGAAGCAGTGGCATTTCTATGAAATCCTGATAAGATGAAAACATTTCCTACTAAATGTTAAGAAAAAGGGAAAATAGCCCCAATTTATCATGCTTAAAAAAAAAAAAATCAGTCTAAAACCAAATGTGATTTCTCTACTCTCCTTCTCTCCCTTTCAGTTTCTTCCCCATATGGTTCCTGAAATGTTCTTCCATTTAAATGGATTTTAAAGCTCATTCCTTATAGTTCCTAGAGCATTCATTGCTTTTGAGAGAAAAAAAAAAAGAAAAACATTTTAGCATGTGCTATTTTTGTTATTCTAATTAGCAAAAACAGCTGGTCCTGTGCAGTTCAGACTCTAGTCTTTTTCAACACATTGTTCAGATTTTTTTTTCTCCTCTTCTGTCAAGCTACAGGCTACCACCTCTCCTCTTCCCACACAAATCAACCCCCAAAACACCTGCACACACAACCTTAAATATCACCTACATCTGCCATGAAAGGAAGAGGGAGACCGCCTCTCTTGCCTGGTTGCTGGGCAGGGCTCATGCACAAATTATCCAGAAGATGATCAAAAATCATTTGAAAGACACTCACTACATCACTGGTTTTCCATTCACCAGACACTTTACTCTGGTGTCTCGAAAGGGCACCTATCTTACAGGTTTTTTGCTGTTGTTGTTTTGCTACTTCTTAATATTTTTCTTTCTTTTCTTTTCTTTTTTTTATCAATCTCTTTTGGCAAATGGGAGTAGCCTCTTGTACCCTCTTGTAGAATCAGAGATTGAAAAATTGGATAATCAAACCTTACTCACAATTTGATATCTATCAAAGGCATGTGACTGCCAATGATCATTGGAGCTGATCAAAGTCACACTCTGTTACCATGGCAACAGATCCCCATTTTGTTTATATGGAGGGGTATCCACCACAGGAGAATAATGCTGAGGCAAATTAAATTTGTGTTGTTGGATTAACATGGGGGATGGTTAGTTCTCTTTTTACCTGTATAATATTAGGAGTGGGTTGAGTGGGTGATTATGAATTTGATTTTTATAAAAGTGGGTGGAAAGGGATAGATGGGAATAAAATATCATATATAGGGTGATATTATGGAAGAGTCCTGAAAACATTGAAATTTGATAAAAGTACATTTATAAAATGAGGTACAGGGTAAGGTAATGGTTTTTATTTGGTTTGTTATTGACATATTTCATAAGCTTAAGACTCTTCAAGATCTTCAGCTTCTCTCTTTTCCAGATTTAAAAAAGATTACAAGAGAATGTGTCTTTCAAGTTTTTTATTGGTGTTTCCTTTGAGTTGGAAGGAATTCTTAATCTTTTACCATGAATCTGCCAGGAAAAATGTAATATGATTATTTCATTTGAATTTCCAGTGGCTTCTGACCTCCTTTTGCTAAACTTTAGGGTGGAATGAAACTGTGTTTTTGCTTCCTAAGATTATCTAGCCATGAAGCTGATAAACCATTAAATTTTTCCTAGCATTTATTGACACCTCATGTTGTTTTAAATTTTTTGGAACAAATTAAACAAAACCTTTGAAAAACTTTATCTTTGCCAAAGAAAAGGGAGCACAATTGAGCTGTGTTATTTTAACTTTGTATCACGTTCCAACGTGGACGCTGTCACATCACAATTCTTTCTCTGTGCACAGCTTCTGTGCATCCAGCCCCATGTCAATAGCCTGCACCATCCCCCTCATCCGACAGGGAGCCCTCATGTCCCTGGTCTACACCAGCAGCCACTGATAATCATTTCCTCACATTTGTGAAATAAACAAGACTCTCTATCAGATGTCCAAATATCAGTTTCTTTCTGTTACACTTGTTGTTTTGGCCTTCTACCTCTTTATACTTCTTCCATTAGTATTCAAAATATGGATTCCACAAATATTTGAAGTGACTGACTCTTTCAAGAGCTGTGTTGACATGTAAGATGTGATCCCAGTCTGGGAGTTTATAATCTTGTTACGGAAAAGGGAGAGAAACCAACACTCACTGACAGCCTCCTATGTGCCAGTTCCCCTGCTCAATGCTTGATGTATTTATACATCCGTGAGTCTTTACACACAGCAGAGGAGGTGACTGGCATTGTAATTATGTGAGTGAGGACACTGAGTCATGCAGAGGTGAAGCGACTTGCATAAGTCCATGCAACGACAGAGCAAAACTTAAGGGCTGCCATGTCTTACTCTGAGATCTGTGCTCTCATTTCAAGGCCACATTGTTGTTAAGTGCCTTCGAGTCGGTTCTGACCCATAGCAACCCTGTATAGAGTTTCCAAGGAGTGGCTGGTGAACTTGAACTGCCAGTATTGTGGTTCAAACCAACATTAACTGACAATGCCATACCAGGACTGTAGGATACAACAAATACAAGCATACCCGTCACACAAGATGTGGTAAAATGATGGTCATATGAGTGTGAATAGCAACATTTGCTTCAGAAAGGAAGGAGAAGGAAAGGCCTCATCTACCCAGTCATCCCTGGGTGGTACAACTGGTTAAAGTTCTTGGCTGCTAATAGGTTCGAGGTTTGAGTCCACCAGAAGAAACTTGAAGAAAAGATTAGCTACCTAGTTCAGAAAAATCAGCTAGTGTAAACTCTACGGAGCACAGTTCTATCCTGGCACACACATGGAATGGACTCTAAGACATGGAACCAAGGTTGTGGTGGGGGTGGTTTGCTGTGAAGTCAGTTCCAACCCTGTATAGGGTTTCCAAGGCTGTAAATCTTTATGGGAGCAGAGAGCCTCATCTTTCACCTGTGGAACAGCTGGTAGTTTCAAACTGCTGACCTTGAGGTTATTAGCAACTTGACTCATAACCACTATACCACCAGAGCTCCTTGGAACCAGGATGTTGTTGTTGTTGTTAAGTGCCTTTGAGTCGGTTTTGACTCGTAGCGACCCTGTACAGAGTTTCTGAGGAGCTGCTGGTGAACTTGAACCACGGACCTGTGGTTCAAATGACTTTGCAGTCCAATGCATTAACCTATAGCACCACATCAGGACTCCCGGAACCAGG
Source organism: Chrysochloris asiatica (assembly GCF_000296735.1). Taxonomy (NCBI): domain Eukaryota; kingdom Metazoa; phylum Chordata; class Mammalia; order Afrosoricida; family Chrysochloridae; genus Chrysochloris; species Chrysochloris asiatica. The sequence continues at coordinate 6,728,745 of NW_006408632.1, forward strand.
ATAATAGGCATAATTCTGAGGAGGAGGAGGAGGAGGTAGCATTTAATTAGGCCTAAGAAGTACAGAATTCATCAGGGAATGACTGAGCCTTGAGGACCACTTGCCCTGTCATCTAGGTACGCCACACATATTTAGGATATTTGGAGTCATGGTAAGGTGCTGTAGGATAAGCACTGGATTGCTAACTGCAAGGTTGGCAGTTCAAACCCACCAGCAGCTCCTCAGAAAACCTACCCAAGGTCACTATGAGTCAGAACCAAGTCAATGACACTTAATATGGTATTTATGATTTATGCTTAGAACAAATAGGGATGAAATCTTATGTGTCCTTCCCTCTTGTATTTCTCTTGGCTTCCACTTGAATAATATGCACTTATAATTTTTCAATACCTGCATTGCTAATAAAAAATAGCTATTCTAGGTGGAATACAGTGGCTGATATATTTCTAGATGGAATACGGTGGATGATATAGTTCTAGGTGGAATACGGTGGATGATACAGTTCTAGGTGGAATACGGTGGATGATACAGTTCTAGGTGGAATATGGTGGATGATACAGTTCTAGGTGGAATACGGTGGCTGATAAAGTTCTAGGTGGAATACGGTGGATGATATAGTTCTAGGTGGAATA
>NW_006408632.1:6729476-6841803 GCF_000296735.1 Chrysochloris asiatica
GGTGGATGATATAGTTCTAGGTGGAATACGGTGGATGATATAGTTCTAGGTGGAATACAATGGATGATATATTTCTATTTTATTGAGCTATGGACCTGCAGCTTTTGCTACTCAAATTAAAACAATGAAGAACTAATATAGCCAACCTTCTAAAATGATGTATTGTCCATGTTCATGGAGGATACTGGTAAATAAAATATAGACACAACCCACTAAGAACTGCTTTACTGTTTACTCAAATCTTTCTCCTACCGAGGTTTCATAAACTGTACACATTACACTGAGATTCTCTGATGATTGCTAGGTACTATTAAAGACAGAGCAGTAAAGCGTAGAAAATATGTCTGATAATCTAGTAGAGAGAATGAATCAGGAATCAGAGGAGACTCTATCCCAGCCATTGAGTTGTGTAAATCTAATAAGGCAACCATCTTTCACTTCCTCAGTTTCCTCATCTGTTACACTGAGAATGCTAACAATGCAAGCATCTCTAGAGTCATCAGCAAAGAAGTGGTGAACAGCTCACACAGCCTTTAAGCAGAGTTGATATGAATTGATTATAACAACTTCATGAAGAAGGCCATTTTTTCTAATAAAATTATCTTGTCATCTGTAAGAGGTCCTATGTAGGTTTTTCTTCTTAGGAAAGCAAAGGCTGCACAAAAGTTCTATGCTTATCGAATACCCGTCACCATGGCGGGAACCTGCAAGCAGGGGGGAGCCTTCACACTGACCCTTTCTCCCAGAGGATGATGCCTTTAGCCCAAGACTTCAGGGAAAATACATTTGGAATTTTTTCTTGAAGCATATCCTTGGAGATTTCTTCTTTAAAAAAAAAAAAAGAAATGCCCCTCAGTTGCCTTTCTCCTTCCTCAGAGAATAAGAGCAAAGCTGCTAAGGTCAGGGAGTGGAATTCTTTAACCAAAAGTGTTAATGATCTTATTATTTGATAGTCACGTGGATTTAAACAATGTAATTCGTTTTTCTTTTTGGTTACAAGAAAAATAAAGTCTAGCCAATGGCTTCCAGAAGCTAAGTTGACCAGCTGGCAAACAATGCTCCTGCTATAATTATTGTTGATAGGTTGTCTGTAAGGAAGGGTTTCACACCACATTCCAAACCACTGTCTAAGCATTGTACAGACTCTTCTGGCCTTGTTTAAAGAAGAAAGGAGACTGGATCCTAGTGCTTCAGTTTGCAACTTGAAGCACGCATTGGGGAATTTTGAAAACATCTCCTTCAAAGTCTTCAAGAGGAGGTTGCCAGGGAACCATTTAGAAAGCACAGCTTTATAGTTACCAGTTGCCATCCCCACTACTACCCCTGCCCCCAAATGGCTTTGAAATCTTTGGAGTTTTCAAAATGGGCCTTTTAGTGGAATGTCAGGGAAGTGGGATTCAGGAGCAGGGAGCCCTCATGCACCGACCTGTGTGTTGTTTGGGTGTATGGAGTTTGCGGTCAGTTAATGATAAAGGCACAAAGTGAACACCCATCTTTGGCACTGTATTGCTTTTCCACAGAAAGTCATCCAATTAGCAAGGGCACCAGGCTCTTCTTACTTTAGACCAGGGGATCCCCACAAATTTCAGCTTAATCAACTTTTTCTCACATGGTTCTTAGCTAAAGTATTGAAGTTTCATTAATTGCTCAATTATTAAGAAATTGCTAAATAGATTTTGTGTGAAAATGAAGTTTCCTGGGATACTTTTGCATCATTAGAATTTAAGCCAGTGTCCTGGGGGGAACTCTGTCTACCTCTAAGTTTCTGAGTGACTTTCCTACTCATTGCTCTTTTTACCCAGCACAGAGGAACACATTCAAAAAACAAATTTCAATTTGTTAAAGCCTGATATTATGCACATAATAACTGGATTCACCAATAAACGGACTTGAATTTTAGGGAGTGGATTGGAAACCACTCTGTTTTTAGAAATGGGCTTCTTATGTTCCTCTATTCCAAATTTCATACTAGAAGGAAAGTTATTTTGCAGGTATGGTCCTTTTGCCTGGAGGTTGATTTTAATTTACCTAAAATGGTGGTTTCTTTTCCTTTTTTCTATTAAAGTTTGTTTTTTTTTTCCCTTGTTCAAGTCTAGAGTTTTGAAAAACTGTATCAAGTATTTAGATCCTTTGTGATTTACAGACTTTATGTTTATATTCAACCTGTAGTAAAACAGCAAGTATTTCCCTTACCAGACATGGAGAAATATTGCCACAAGGTACATGAAAATGACAATAGTGTATAATGTATTCCTAAAGCCTCGGGAAAACAAGAGACCCTAGATGCTTTTCTTTATTTTTTCTTCCCCCTTTTCCATTTATTTACACGCCCCTCTCTACTTATTCCTTTTCTTTCTTCCTTTTTCTTCACTCCAAGAAACAAGATAAAATATTTGGCATGTCCGAGGGAACCTTAATGAACAGTCTAGTTTAATTAATGATGGTAACAAAGAAACGAGTATAGTGTACAGGTAACAGTAACAAGGGATCTGATGTATTTCAGTTCCACTCTACAGATTGTGTAGACAAGGAATGCCCCTTATTGGTGCTCCTTTGGATAGGAGGAAGTTAAAAGTGTAGACTTCTCCCAGACTTTAGTTAAAAGTGGTCTCCCTTTGCATTCCTGGCTGAAAATTTGTAGGCAAAATATATTACATATACCTTGAGAAGAGGAAATAGTTCACATTGACTAATTTTATTTGATTTCTTATTAGTAAAATAGGAAACTTGGTAGTGTAGTGGATTATGAGGTAGATGCCAACTGCAAGGTCATCAGTTTAAAACCAGCCGCTATGTGGGAGAAAGATGAGAGTTTCTGCTCCTGTAAAGATTCCAGCCTCAGAAACCCTATACTAGGTCACTATAAGTCAGAACCAACTAAGGGCACACAACCACTACCACCACCATTAGAAACAAGAATGTTCACATTCTTGTTTCTGTAGAATTCATCATGCATCCTATTGTCAAGATGTACTGTCATGAACAGAATAAATTTGCAATAAAGACTGAAGTCTTGGGATTTAGTCCTGTGCTTCCAGTAGCTATAATCTGCTAAGATACTGAATTCCTTTGGTCTCCAGTGTCTGGTATATGCATATGTATGTAAGGGGGGGAGTAATATTTGATGGGCCAAAAACGAAAAACTGGAAAAAAATATAAGTCGTTGAGTTTCCTTCCAGATTTGATTGTAATTTTGTGAAGGATATATAATGGGCACCACTAATAGTCAACATTTCCCATGTGCTGAATGGCAAAATGCCACCATTTTTTTGTTTGTTGTACTGTGTTATTTTGTGTGTTTCTGTGATGGTAGAAGCTTTGCCACCATTACTTTAAATGCCAGGAAACTCACCGATGGTGCACAGGTTTCAGCAGGATTTCCAGACCATGACAGACTCAATAGAAAGACATGGAGATTTACTTCTGAAAATTAGTGGAAATTTTCAGTGGAAAATCCCACACATCACAACAGAACATTGTCTGATATGTTGCGTTTGTTGTTAAGTACCATCAAGTTGGTTCCAACTCACAGAGGTACTGTATCAGGTTTCCAAGGAGCGGCTGGTGGACTTGAACTACTGACCTTGTGTTTAGCAGAAAAATGAACTCCGTAGATTGTCAGACATTTAAAATCCACAGTTGCTACAACAATGAATTTGAGCATATCAATGATTATGAAGATGCCACAGGACTGGACAACATTTTGTTCTCTTCTATATGGGATCACCATGAGTTGGAGTGAACTTGCTGGTAACTAGCTTCAAAATAGTAAAATGAGACTGAATGCTAGACAATGAACTATGAAACAGTGATAAAGACCCTAAGGATTATCCAGTTTTACTTCATAAAGCATTTCAAAATTGTCAGACTTAAAAAAAAAAAAAAAAAAAGCCTTTTTGACAGTTATTGCGTTATTTCAGGTAGTGGATTAACTCTACATGCTGTTCATGTATCAGGTTAGTCACTGTTGGCCATGTCTCTTTCTGGCTTCCCAGTAAATCATAGGTCAAGTGAAACCGCATCCATTTCTCTGGCATTACAGCTAACTTTTGACTATTCAAGGATGAACCTGCCACATTTATGACATGCTAATCAATCATACTAAGGGTCTAAGATAACTTATTTGGCTCATCTGTTGTTTCCTTTAAATTTATTTTTATATACTCATGAAATGTACAATTCAGCTGGACACTTGGAAAAAATGCCTAATTACAGGTTCAATTACTATGACTGCATAAAAAATTATTCTCAACCCACTGGCATAAAGGAATTATTAATTAGTCTCATTGAGTTAGTGGGTCAGAAATTCAGACAGAGCACAGTGGGGACAGCTTTTCTCTGCATTACAGTGATTGTATGATTTCCACAGGACTTGAAAGCTGGGGAATGGAATCCTGTGAAGTTTACTCACTCATATTTCTCATCGTAGATGTTGACTCTAGACTGAAACTTAACAGGGACAATCTGTGGTCTTTCCATGTGACCTGTGTCCTCATGACATCGTGAAAGAAAGCTAGGCAGAAGTTGTGTCGGGACCTTTACCTAACCTTGACGTCACATAACATTGCTTCAGCTGCCCAAGTTCAGACCAAACCCATTGACATCAAGTAGATTCTAACTCAGCAACACTATAGGGAACTCTAGAACTGCCTCTCAGGGTTTCCATCGTTACTGAAGCAGATGGCCACTTCATTTTTTCTCATGGAATGTCTGGTGATTTCAAACTACCAACCTTTGGGTTAGTAGCTGGACATTTGACCACTGAACTATTGGGCTACTTGCCCACGTTCAAGGGAGGGAACATAGACTAACGTCTTCAGGGGGAAAGGGAAGATTCTAAAAAAATATGTGAGTCTGCAAACAGTGCTGTAGCCATTTCTGAAAAAATACAATCTACCTCAATTACCCCCACCAAAATGGTTGTAAAATATATACAGTTAAGTAAATATGCAAAGTAAAAAGTAACTCATATTAATCAGATGCCTTGCTTCTACTTAAGAGGAAGGGCCATTTCTCTAGAGGAGAAAGGAGCTGGAAATAGTTGTATGCAGAGAGTCACCTTTAACAATTTAATCACATGGTGTGTGAATGCTAAAATCATAAATTATTCCAAATAAGATACAAAGTACTAAACGCATACTACAAAATCAGATGCAGATGTTTTTTAGACTAATTGCTCTTCTAGACTTTTCAGGATCTGAGCACGCTTGGATTGGGTGTTGTAGTTGCTGATTTCTCTTTTTCTAGTTCCCCAGAATATACAATGGCAAGGGTAATGGAAATATACTTGACTGCTAATAGAAAGGTTGATAATTTGATCGGACTCAATGGCACCATGTGTGAAAGACTTGGTGATCTGCTTCCTGAAGATTACAGCCTTGAAAACTCTATGCAGTGGAGATTCAACTCTATCATATGGGGTTGCTATAAGTCAGAATCAACTATCAGGCACCTAATTGTTGTTGTTGTTAGGTGTCGCTGAGTCAGCTCTGACTCACAACAATCCTACGCCCAACATAATGAAACACTGCCAGGTCCTGTGCCTTCCTCACTCTTGTTAGGCATAAGCAATACAGCCACTATGCCAGTCCATCTCATTGGGGTCTATCTCTTTTTCATTGATCATCCATTTTACCAAGTATTATGTCCTTCTCCAGGGACTGGCTCTTCCTGATACTATGTCCAGATTATGAGACATGCATTTTCTTCATCCTGGCTTCTAAGGAGCATTCTGGTTGGTTGTTTTCCAAGACAGATTTGTTCTTTTGGCAGTCCATTGTGGTTTTTAAGTGTTGTCAAGTCAGTTCCATTTCATCGCAAACCTGTATAGGGTTCCTGAGGAGCAGTCAGTGGGTTTGAACTGCCAACCTGTGGTTCACAGTCCAGTGCTGACCCTACAGCACCACACCAAGAGTCTTTGGCAGTCTATGTTAATTTCAATATCCTTCTTCAACATCATAACTCAAATTCATCAGTTCTTCTATAACTGCCTTATTCATTGTCCAACTTTCACATGCAGTATGATGAGGCTATTGAAAATACCATGACTTGGGTCAGGTGCACTGTAGTCCTCAAACTGGCATCTTTGCTTTTTGAATAATTTAAAGAGATCTTGTGCAGCAGATTTACCTAATGCAATACGTCCTTTGGTTTCTTGCCCACTGCTTCCATGAGTGTTGATTGGGGATCCAAGTAGAATGAAGTCTTTGACAAGTTCAATCTTTTCTCCATTTATCATCATGCTTTTTATTGTTTCCGTTGTGAGGATTTTTGTTTCCTTTACAATGAGGTACAGTTCATACTGTAAGCTCTAGACTTTGATCAGTAACTATTTTAAATGATCTCCTCTTCCAGCAAGCAAGGTTGTTAATGAGTCTTCCTTCAATCCTGAGGCCACATTCTTTACATAATCCAGATTTTTTAATTGCTTGCTCAGCATACAGATTGAATAATCATGGTCAAAGAATATAACCCTAGTTTATAGCATTCCTGCTTTTAAACCATTCAGCATCCCCTTGTTCTGTTTGAATGACTGTCACTTGGTCTATCTACAGGTTCTTTATGACCACAATTCAGTGTTCTGGGATACCCATTTTTCATGATATTATTCATAGCTTGTCATAATCCACACAGTCAAAAACCTTTGCATAGACAATAAAGAACAAGTAAACATCTTTCTGGTGTTCTCTGCTTTCATCCAAGATCCATCTGACATCAGCACTGATATCCTAGGTCCACATCCTCTTCCGAATCCAGCTTGAATTTCTACCAGCTCATGCTAACTATTTAGGAAGACAATGATATCAGAAACAAACATTGAGTCATTTATTCAACACCTATTTCTTAATAGCTACTATGTTCAAGGCATGCTAATTATTATTTTTCTGTGCAAAATACATACGTTAATAATGAGCAGTGTCTACATTCAATAGTAATGGAGTAACAACAGCTCTCATCAATTGACCACATATACTTGGCATTGTGCTCACACCTGGTACACAATGTTATCATCCTTAGCATTTGAATGAAGGCAGGAATCATTATCACCCATTTTACAGTTGAACAAGCTATTTAGGAAAGCAAATTGCTAGCTTAAGTTTTTGCAATTAGTAGATAAAGACCTTGGCACCAAAATTTACTTGTTTGGAAAGTAAACTGTATACTTGTATTTCTATTAGGCTACACTGCTTCATCCAAGAACTATCTCACTGGTGAGGGAGGTGATAACAAAGTTCTATTTACAAACAAGTGCAGTATAAGGTGAAATTTGATAAGTATCATTAAAAGCCATGGGAGGTAAGAGAGCTTGCTTCATACAGCAATTAGGGAAAGTGTCACGGAAGAGGTGGCATTTGAATTAAGAATTGAAGGATTAGTAGGACTTCTAACATGTGGAGTTGGTGATAAATTAAAATAAAAGATCAATAAACATGAGAAATTAAGAATGTCAATGTATATAAAGAGAAAGAAAGAAGGGGGAAATTATGTTTCACAATGATTGTCTGAGTGAAGAGAATCAAGTGTTAGAACAAAATAACCAGAATAAGGAGACCTTGGAGGTAGTTGGGGACCAGCAAAATCCTATGATTTAGAGTGATCATGTTGGGGGCATTATGAGTTTAAAAAAGTGGGAATACAAGCGGATTCTGTATCATGTAGGGTCCTCTATGGCAGCTCAACTGGGTGTTCAGTAAGTGATGGAGAGCAACTGAAGGTGTTTGAGGAGGGGTGTGGCAGGTAGCAGGAAGACAATACAGCTCAGCTATCTGTTGTTGTTAAGTGCTAAGTGCCGGAGTCGGTTCCGACTCATAGGGACCCTGCACAGGGTTTCCAAGGCTGTAAATCTTTATGGGAGCAGAACGCCTCATCTTTCTCCTGTGGAACTGCTGGTAGTTTCTAACTGCTGACCTTGCGGTTCACAGCCTGATTCGTCATGCAGGAAAGTGTTTGGAGACAGTGATGCTAGGAGATTCGAAACAGTCCAGAAGATAGTGATGAAGTTGCAGTGAGATTGGTAATGAGGGCCGTTAAAGAGAGAATGAAGCTTGCTGGCATTTCCATAAAAAGCTAGCTGCAAGGATGGAGCAGAGAAGAGTCATTTATTATCATACGTCTATTTCTCACCAACTGACCAGTACTCTTTCAAATTATACTTGCTTTTACCCTTGGAATATCTTTAAAAAAAAAAAAAACTTTATTAAGTCATACTCTCTAGAGTCTGTACTGAACATCTGCATCTAATTTGGAAATGTGTTGTCATGGCTCCTGTTAAGACTGTTCTGCGTTTGGAAGTTCATTTTCTATTCCGTTTATTTCGATTAAATGCTTTGCTATTAGACTTCTTACAAGTAATACCCCTTGAATACAAAGTCAGAAGATAATATGAGAAGCCGTGAAAGTACTGAATTGGGGGTCAGTGTTGTTAGGAGCAAGAGGCAAAGATGGATAACAGTGAATATTGTAAGCAATTCTGTAGAGGAGGTTTATCTAATTTTTACCCAGAAATAGTTCAGATTTACAAAAAAAAAAAAAAAAAAAAAAAAAAAAAAACGTAAGAAGAAAAAAAAAAAAAAAGAAAGAAATGATGTGCCTGGTTCATTCTGTTAACATTTCCCTGTCCCTGTGCCCCTCAAGGTAGGTCTGTGCACATGGAGAGGTTAATATTAATATTGCCTTTTTACAGCTAAATTATCTGGCTCTAGAACCATTCAAAGATTCTATTAAAGACCCCTATGGAGGATTGCTTCTTCAAATAGGCATTTTAATTCACCCGGGTACAATAAGGTGTTACCTTCCTTTCATTAATAAAATGGGAACTCATAAAGTAAACCAGATTATCTTGAATTTATGATCAAGTAATTTTGTTTCTCTTAGCCTGGATAATAATTGTGAAACATCATTTTCCCCCTTCTTTCCCTTTCCCTTCATACACTTTGACATTCCTAATTTCTCATGTTTATTTATCTTTTTTATTTTAATTTGACAGGGAAAGCTATCTAGTACCCCAGGAGGCAAACACTGTGACTCAAGAATTGGTCCTTTCCATCTCCAATTTAATGAAATAATAAGCCAGTAATTGATTTATATTTATATTTACATTTGCCTTACAAATTCTGCAATTTTTTCACCTTTATTGTAATTCCATAAGTAGTCACTAAATTACTTCTGATGAACTTTATTTTTCCCTTCCATTCCTGATGACAGAAACCTTTTATTTTAGTCTGGGGGTTTCCATAACATTTTCCCTTATCTCAAATTTAAATTTCATTTAAAATTTTTATTGAAATATTTCTCTCTTTAACTCTCTAGTACCTTTATTAAAATGTGCTCAGAACAGTCTTGCTTTGCGTCTTCCTACTGTCTACATAATCACATCTCAGGTGTTTGGAGGAAGGCAGGCTTCTTGTGTTAATAATTTAGAACCCAATTTGGAGTTGGTAAGACAACTAGCCAGACTTAAGAGCTTTCCAGCTGATTTTTATAAAACCCTTTCACCCAAACTACCATCTACTGGGGCCTTCCTTTATTCAGAGACATGCTGCTTTACCCATGCTTATTAAAGAGCATGTACTGTGTGGATCAAGGAGCTCTGGTAGTGTAGTGTTTACGAATCGGGCTGCTAACCTCCAGGTCGGCAGTTCGAAATTACCAGCGGTTCCGTGGGAGAAAGATGAGGCTTTCTGCTCCCGTAAAGATTTACAGCCTCAGAAACCCTGTGCAGGGTCACTATGAGTTGGAACCTACTCCATGGTACTTAACAACAACAACAACTGTGTGGATCATAACAAATGATGTATCTGGTAACAAGTTAAAGAAGTTTCCTTTCCCCCATCACCCTCCAACCCTGCAGTTACTGTCAACTGAGTCTAAGTCACAATGAGCCCTTTGTGTCAGAGTCCAACTGTGCTCCATAGAGTTTTTTGGAAGTAGATTGTCATGCCTGCAAGGAGCCTCTGGGTAGACTCACACCGCCAACCTTTCAGTTAGTAACCAGGTTGTTAAACTATCTGCACCAACCAGGGACTGACTAGAATTAGAAATAGCTTATTAGAAGAAGATTTGAGGTGGGAAAAGGGTATGTTACCAAGCAGGCAAGTGACATCAGAAATTACCACTTGAGTTATTATTTATTTATTTATTCCAAAACTCCATTCTGATGATGTCACTACCTGGCTTCAGACCTGTGACAACTGCCCTGACCTTTACTAACTAACAACTTGGTATTGGGGAGACATATAAAATAACTACATATTCCTAATTGTATTAAGATTAATAAATGAAACCTCTGGAGCACCTACTTTGTGCTACGTGTTTTCCTATACATTATCTAACTTCATCCCACAGTTTGGTGGTGGTGTACTGTTGTTGTTGTTAAGTACCGTGGAGTCGGTTCCGACTCATAGTGACCCTTCACAGGGTTTCCGAAGCTATAAATCTTTATGGGAGCAGAACGCTTCATCTTTCTCCCACAGAACCGCTGGTAGTTTCGAACTGCTGACTTTGAGGTTGGCAGCCCAGCTTGTGTGGAGTCCAGTAAATCTTTTATTGGAGCATAAAGCCTCATCTTTCTACTGTGGAACCACTAGCTGTGTCAAGCTGATGACCTTGAGGTTAGCAGTCCTTCTTATAACTAGTATGCTACCAAAGCCCTTGAATCTCACAGTTTACGTATTAATATTCCCATTTTACAGATGAGCAAATTCAAGCCGAGAAGTTTAATTGTCAAACTGCCATCGTTAGTAAGTGCCTTTGCCAGGACTGCCCCTGGTCTGTCTAACTTCCAAAACCATGGTGTCATTTTACATTGTTACACTGCCTCCGCATGCTAGAGTAGAGGGTCATTTATTATTATTATTATTTTGTGTTAGGACATGAACATTTGAGGTATTTGAGAGCTTATGTATGTTGAACATTCGGCTCCAGCAATGAAGTGAGATAGACTGTTGAAACATAATCCTAATATAATAATCTCAGGAAACCTGACATCTGGATTTGGGTGTTCTTAAATTAAAAAACACAATTCCCATGATATCACTGTATTCATTCTTTCATCCATTCATTCACTTCACATAAGAAACTTCAACTGACTGTGATGTGCAGGGAATCGCTGTCTTGGCTCTTTAGGATTCTATTAGGTCTAATAACAATGAGAACAAAAGAACTCAGCAAAATGCAAAAACCCTTCAAGCTGTAATTTCAGTAGATTGTTGGTAATTGTTACAATAGCACCTCTCTTCCTCCACTTCATTACCTCTGGAGTTTATTTATTCTAAAACTCCAGTCTGATGGGGTCACTACCTGGCTTCAGACCTGTGATAGCTGCCCTGATTTAGTCAGTCCAGAGTTGTTAGTCCTTTAGAACCTCCCACCATCCTTCCTTTTCTGTTGCATCTTGAGCCACTGCTCATCAGAAGTCAGCCCTCCACACTCCTTGTGTTTCTTTCCAATGCCAGGCACATCCACATGTCTATCCTCTGATCTTGCTGCTTCCTCCTCTTGCTTACGCTGTCATTTACATGATGAGTCTCTATGTTTATTTTTCAGAATCTTGCCTGAATGGTATCCCCACTCTGAATCTTTTCCTTATAACCTCCCCTTAACAGAAAGGAAACAAATCAAGTTTATCTTTCTATATACTTCATGTTACACCATTTGATATTGTGTTCTTGTTGTTAAGTGCCTTTGAGTTTGTTCCAACCCACAGCGATTCTATATACTACAGAATGAAACACTGTCCAGTTCTGCCTCATCCTCACAATCTTTCCTATGTTTGAGTCCATTATTACAGCCACTATTTTATAGAACACTGTAATATAAAATTATTTGTGTTGAATTGTCTCGGACTAAAGTATGACTCTTTCCAGAATACCAAGACATAATGTTCATCTTTTTATTCTGAATACTCAGTCCTCTGGCCTATATTTGAAAGTTGTTTGAAGAGAATAGAGCAGAAGGAGTGTGCACAAGTATTATGGTTGTTAGTTGCCATCAGCTCAGCTGTGACTCATGACAACCCTCTCTTCAACAGAATAAAATGTTACCTGATCTACCACCACTCCACTTGTCTGCTAGTTTGTCATACTGTGGTAGCTTATTGTTTGCTGTGATGATGGAAGCTATGCCACTGGCATTGGAATGATTAGTAGGGTCACACATGCTGGGCAAGTCTTAGCAGAACTTCCAGACTAAGTTACACTAATAATAATGACCTGTCAATCTGCTTCTTAAAAATAAATTAGCCCCAGAAAACCTTATGAATACCAGTAGAACATTGCCTGATATAATGCCAGAAGATGAGCTCCTTAGGGTCAAAGATAGTCAAATACTACTGGGAAATAGCTGTTGCCTCAAGTAGAGTCAAGCTAATGATTTGGATGTAATAAAGATTTGGGGATCTTTACTTACTGATATAACATGACCCAAAAATGTTTAGAAGCTTCAAATATTCATTAATAATTGTGATATGGAATGTATAAAGTATGAATCAAGGAAAATTGCACATTAAAATAATGAAATGGAAAAATATCCTAGGCTGAAATGAATTGGTATTGGCCATTTTGAATCAGTCATTCATGTGGCATGCTGTTTGAGAATGAAAAATTGAAGATGACTGACAGCTATTAATTGTCAAAAAGAATATCACAAGATTTATCCTGAAGTATAATGCTGCCAGTGATAGGACAATATAGATATACCTGCAAAGAAGACCAGTTAATACAACTAGTATTCAAATTTACTCACCAACCACTAGTGCCAAATATTAAGAATTTTTACCAACTTTTGCATCTAAAATTGATCAAACATGCAATAAGCTACATTGATAATTTATGACAATGAGAATGTGAAAGATGGAAAGAAAAAAGAAAGATCAGTAGTTGGAAAATACGGTCTTGGTGAAAGAAATGATACTGGAGAGCACATGATAGGATTTTGCAAGACCAAAACCTTATTTATTGTGAGTTGTTTTGTTTTGTTTGTTTCCTACCACATAAACAGCAACTATGTACATGGACCTCCATGGATGTCCTTGTAACATAGGAAACAAATCTACAATGTCTGTGGAAAGAGGCAATGGAGAAGCTCCAGGAGCCAGGGGCCAGGCCCAGAACCAATGGCAGGACAAATAATCAATTGTTCATATAAAAAAGCTCAAATTGAAGCTAAAGAAAATCCCGACAAGGCCATCAGAACAATGTATGACTTTGAGTCTATCCCTGAATTTAGAGATCATCCCTGGAATAGATTTGAAGCATTCAACACTAATGACTGAACCAGACAAGTTGTGCAGTAGCATCAAGAACATCATACATAAAGTAAAAGATCATTAAAAAGACAGGAAAAGACCAAAATGAAAATCAAAAGAAACTCTGAAATTTGCTTTTGAATGTAGAGTAGCTAAAAGACATGGGAAAAAATGATGAAGTAAAAGAGCTGAGCAGAAGATTTCAAAGGGTGTCTCAGATGTACAAAGACAAGAACATGCTTGGCATCTCTCAAACTGAAAGAACTGAAGAAAAAAATTAAAGCCTTGAATTGCTTATTAAAACATTCTTTGGGCAAATATTGAATGATGCAGGAAGCATCAAAAGAAGATGGAATATAAAAGTCAGAGTACCAAAAATAATTGGTCAGCTTTCAACCATTTCAGGAGATAGCCTACGATTAAGAGCCAAAGATGTTGAAGAAAGACTCAAAATTACATGGAAGGCACTAGTGAAAAACAAGATTCCAAGAACTAACGGAATACCAATTGATATGTTTCAACAAATGGATACAACACTGAACACTCATTCAACTACACATGAAATTTGGAAGACAGTTACCTGGCCAACCGACTAGAAGAAATCCATATTTGTGTCTACTCCAAAAAAAAGTAATCCAACAGAATGAGAAAGCTACATAGACAGGGAACAGATAGAAACTCAACTTGGATTCAGACGAAGACACTGATAGACAATATTTATGATGTCACATGGATTTTGGCTAAAAGCAGAGGATAACAGAACAATGTTCATTCATATATTATTGATGATGCAACTTTACTTAGCTGTGTGATCATAACAAGTTCAATATAACATGGTAAAGAATGGGAATTCCAGAACACTTAAATGTGCTCATGCAGAACCTGTAAATGGGCTGTTGTAACAACAGAACAAAGGGATACTATGTGGTTTAAAATCAGGAAAGGTATGTGTCAAGGTTATATTCTGTCACCTTATTTATTCAATCTGTATGCTGACCATATAATCTGAGAAGCTGAAGGATATGAAAAGAATGTGGCATCAGGATTGATGAAAGATTTATTAACAACCTGTGGTATAAAGAAGAGACAACCTTACTTGCTGAAATGAAGAGAGCTTAAAATACTAATGAAGATCAAAGAGTAAAGCCTTTAGTATGGATTACACCTCAACAAAAGTGAAGCAAAAATCATCACAACTGGACCGATAAGCAACATCATGTGAACCTGAGAAAGCATTGAAGTTGTCAAGAATTTCGTTTTACTTGCTTCCAAAAGTAATGCCCATGAAAGCAGCAAAGAAGAAATCAAAGAATGTATTGGGCAAATCTGCTGCAAAAAACCTCTTTACAGATATCATTTTGATGATTAAGATGAGCCTGACCCAAGCCAAAGTATTTTCAATCACCAAGTATACGTGTGAAAGCTGGACAGTGTATAAGGAAAACAGAAGAAGAATTGATGCCTTTGAATTAGGGTATTGTTGAAGCATATTGAATATAACATGGACTGCTAGAAGAAGGGGCAAATCTGTCTTGGAAGAAATATAGTCAAAATGTTCCTTAGTCATGAGGATGTTAGACTTGCCTCACATACTTTGGACATGCTATCAAGAGGGATCAGTCCTTGGAAAAAAGCATCAGAATTGATTTTTGTTGTTGTTGTTAGGTGCCATCGAGTCAGTACTAACTCATAGTGACCTTATGCACAGCAGAACGAAACACTGCCCGATCCTGGGCCAACCTCACTACTGTTGCCACACCTGAGTCCATCAATGTTGCCATTTGGCCAATCCATCTCATTGAAGGTCTTCCTCTTTTTCTCTGACCCTCCATCTTACCAAACATGATATCCTTCTCCAGTGACTGATCTCTCCTGACAATATGTCCGAAGTATGAAAGACAAAGTTTGGCCATCTTCGCCTCCAAGGAGCAGCATAAAAGAAGAAGCCCCTCAACGAGATAGATTGACACAAGTAATTACAGCAATGAGCTCAGATGTAGCAATGATTGTAAAGGTGGTGTTTCGATCTGTTATACATGGGATCACTATGATTCACAACTAACTTGAAAGCACCTAACAACGACTGGTCTACTTGAATGTTGGTATGTTCACATCTTCTAATAGTCATTGGATAATGTTCTTTTGTGATCCATAGATCACCAGGCTTTTCTTCCTAGTCTGGAAGTTCTGCTGAAACTTATCCACTGTAAGTGACTGCTGGTATTTGAAATACCAGTAGCAAAGTTTTCAGCATCAGAAAAATATCCAAGCCATTACAGTACAACAAACTGACAAACAGATGTTGAGGTATGGTGACAGGGACTGATTTTTCAGGAAGAGTGGGAGAACCTTCCCAGAGGAGGTTGTTTGTAAATGGGGCTAAAAGACTGAGAAGTGACTCAACAGACAGATACAAGCAGAATTTAGTGAATGGGGAAAGGGTATCATGATTAGAGAAAACGATGTATGAAGGCTTGAAAGGACAAGGCTAATAGGAAACTGCAAACAATCCAGTGTCTTTGAAGTTCATCATGTGTGAGAATGGAGATGTGGCTGTAGACCAGGCTGAGGTCATGGGATGACTTTGTATTGTGGTGGGCCTATAGATGAGAAGATTTCATTCTTTGACGGACCATTCAAGGTGTGGCAGACACTCAACTAGAAATGGTAATTGTCAAGTTTAGTGCTGTCCAGTCAGTTCCGACTCATAGTGACCCTCTATAGGGTTTCTGAGGGCAACTGGTGGGTTTGAACTGCCCATCTTGAGGTTCACATTCCAGTGCTTATCCTAAAGTGCCACACCAGGTGTCCAGATATGGTAGTAAGGGGTACAAATGGACTCAAAGGGGCTCATTAGAAGATGCTGCAGTCGTTCTGGATAGAAACTGTTCTAAAGAGGGGTCTCTCTAAGGCAGTGGTACAGTGAGTGATGCATGCTTACAGTTTGACTGCAACTACTCAGGTTGTACCAGAAGTGTCTGCCTAAGTCTGTTCTTTAGGATCTTGTTCCACATTTTCCTGAGGCTCACAGTCTGCTTGTATTTCCTAAAGTTTAATTTTATCTCCTACAGTGTCTCCCCATTTTTCCAGTTCCAGATACCCACACCCCTTGTTACTTTTTCTTTGAACCTACAAGAAAATCCTGCCTCAGTTCTTTTGTTCTTCGTGCTCCCTGTATCTCAACACACTCCTACCATCCATCTACCCTTCTCGGAATGTCTGTCCACATTGAACCCTTCTCAAAGAACAGCTCTTTTGTCAATCTCTCCCTTCTTACCCTGCTGTATTTTCATTCTCAGCACTCTTGCATTACCTGTATATATTTGGATGACATATCAACACTCATGGAAGCAGCATTCAAGAAATTAAACATACTGCATTAGGCAAATCTGCTGCATAAGACCTTTTTAAAGTGTTGAAGAGCAAAAACGTCACCTTGAGGACTAAGGTACGTCTGACCCAAGCCCTGGTATTTTCAATAACCTCATATGCATGCAAAAGCTGGACAGTGAATAAGGAAGCCCTTAGAAGAATTGATGCTTTTGAGTTATTGTGTTGGAAGAGAATATTGAAAGTGCCATGGGCTGCCAAAAGAACCAACAGATCTGTGCTGGAAGAAATGCAGCCAGAGGCTCCCTGGAGGCCAGGATGGCCAAACTTCATCGCTCATACTTCAGACATATTGTCAGGAGGGACCAGTCACTGGAGAAGGATATCATGTTTGGTATGGTGGACGGTCAGAGAAGAAAAGGAAGACCTTCAGTGAGATGGATTGGCAAAGTGGCAGCATCAGTGGACTCAAGTGTGGCCACAGTTGTGAGGTTGGCCCATGATTGGGCAGTGTTTTCTCTGTTGTGCATAGGGTGGCTATGAGTCGGTACTGATTCGATGAATCATAACAACAACAACAATATGATGCATGAAGGAGCTCTAGTAGCGTAGTGGTTATGAGTAGAGCTGCTAACCTCAGGGTCAGGAGTTCAAAACTACCAACTGTTCCATGGGAGAAAGATGGAGGTTTCTGCTCCTGTAAAGATTTATAGCCTCGAAAGCCCTATGCAGGGTCTCTGTGAGTCTGAACCGACTCCATGACACACCACCACTGTATGATGCATGAACAAAGTAGACATCAACTGGTTCTTGAAGTCCAGATGGTTCAACTGGTTTGCCCTTGGCTGCTAACTGCATAATTGGAGGTTCGAATCTACCAATGGAGCTGAAGAAGAAATGTGTGATGATCTACACCTGAAAAATCAGCCAGTGCAAACCTTGTGGAACACAGTTGTACTCTGACACAGAAGGGGGTCTCCATGATTCAAAGTAGTATTGATGATAACTTTTTTAAAAATATGATGATAACCTTTTAAAATATGGCACTTGGCAAGAAAATTGTGCCATTCTTTTTGGTAGAATTTTATATAATTATAGTCTGAAAAATTAAAGTATTGAGGCAAATAATAGATATTTAAATTAGATAGCAGTTCCAAATATACCTTTTTATTTAAACAATTTTTTAACCATAATTTCTTATGGTAACTTATTCGCAACATACCAGTGGGTGTTTAAGGAGTCCTGGTACCACTGTAGGATAAGCACTTGGATTGCTAACTGCAAGTTCCACAGTTCAAACTCAACAGCGGCTCTTTGAGAGAGAAAGGCGAGGCTTTCTGTTCCTATATAGGACCACTATAAGGTGGAATCGACTCAGTGGGCCAGGAGCTGTTGTTGTTGTGTGCCGTGGAGTCGGTTCTGACTCATAGTGACCGTGTACAGGGTTTCCGAAGCTATAAATCTTTACGGGAGCTTTAGAAAGCCTTATCTTTCTTTCTCCCGCGAAACAGCTGGGAGTTTCAAACTGCTGACCCTGAGGATAGCAGCCCGATTCGTAACCACTATGCTACCAGAGCTCCTTCGTGGCTATGGGTTGCTGTTGTTGTTAAGTGCCGGTATAGGGTTCCGAGGAGCAGCTGGTGACCTTGAACTGCCGACCTTGTGGTTCAAACAGCTTAGTGGCCATGGGTAGTGGGTGTTTAACCACCACTAAATGAGCTCTGGTAACGTAGTGGTTACGATTCGGGCTGCAAACTGCAAGGTCAGCATTTCGAAACTACCAGCTGTTCCGCGGGAGAAACGTGAGGCTTTCTGCTCCCGTAAAGATTTACAGCCTCGGAAACCCTGTACAGGGTCGCTATGAGTCGGAATCGACTCCACGGCACATAACAACAACCACCTCATTGGAGTTCTGGTGTGGCGCCGTGGGTAAATGCGCCTGACTGCAAAGCTGTTTGAATTGCCAGGTCGGCGGTTCAAACTGACCAGCTTCTCCTTGGAAACCCTATACGGGGTCGCTATGTGTCGGAATCAACTCAACGGCACTCAACAACAACAACCACCTCATTGGGTTTTTTTTTTTTGTCTTGTGGGCAGGACATGCCCCAGCAGCCTTCCACACCCTTATCTTTTACATGGACACTAGTTCATTTCAGTGGGAAAGTTAGCAGGACTCTGGCTGTTGATATGTATTGAATAAGGACACTGAATGTGAGTTGTCAGCCTTTACCAGCATGATAAAATAGTAAGTAAGTAATGTTTGTGAAAGTTTGGCGTGTTGGAGGCCTCCTTGCTTAACCACAGCTGAGCAGCACCATCTGCTTGGGAACTGCCAATTTGTTGTTTGTTTTACACTGAGTTTATTAAAGTTACCCAAGGGAGAGTAGGAGGTGCCTTATTTGGAAGCGTTTCCCTTGAAACCCTGCATGATATAGTGGAAAGAATACTTTGACTAGTCTTTATAAGACCTAGGTTCTAGTCCTGCCATGTCCACGGCTTGCAAATTGCAGGTTTATTTGAGTTTTGCTAACCTCAAACATAAATGGAGAATAATGGTTTCCTTACTTAAGTTCTCTGAACTCTTGTGAGTATCTTTCCAAATCATATAACCTTTTCGTTAGGTGCCATCAAGTCAGTTCTGACGCATAGCAACCTTACGTACAACAGAAGGAAACACTTCCCGGCAATCCTTAGAATCATTGCTATGGCAAACTATTAAAAAACAAAAACAAAGCAGAAACAAAAAACATTCTGACTTACAGCAACTCCATGTGTATCCGAGTAGAGCTGTGCTCCACAAGGTTTTCGAGGCTGCTTTATCAGACGTAGGTCATCAGACCCTCTGTGGTACCGTGGGGGTGAATACAAACCTCTAGCCTTGCAATAAGCAGCTGAAAACAAACTCGGACACCCAGGAAACTGGCAAACTGTAAGTGCATCGTGCAATTTAGTATATATATATATATATATATATATATATATATATATATATATATATTTAATATTGTTATTTTGGCGTTTAATGGTCAGATAGTAGTATCTTCAGAGTCCTACTGGATAAACCGAAAATTTTCCCCGTTGTAAATCGTTCTATTGGCCCTGTTATAAAAGGACAAATTCTTTGAATGTGTGTAACAACAATCCCTGAAAGTACCAGCCCAGGGTTTATTCAGAGGTTTCAAAACCCACCAGTTTTCTCATTGTTTAAAAATGGGACTCATGAGTAAAATACATATTCTCATTTTTAAACTGACCATTCATTGAGTTACGTACTTCTAAAATTAACTCACTGGCATCAAAACTTGCCTGCAAGTATTTAAATAAGGACACAAATATAGGTTAAGAAAGTTTTATGAAACTTTACAATTCCTCTTGGGATTATTTACATTTATTTCTTTCTCAAGAATTTAGACTATATCATCCAGATAATATATTTTCTTGGTAAAAATTCCGGTAGTAAGTGGAAACGTAATTTGTGAGCTCTCAGTTTCTCTACTGAAACGCTGATATTTTCCAACGGTACTTCAATTTAACTCAATGAAATAATGATCTTTAATTCAATTCTCAGTGTTGTTTTGGATATAGTGTTCCAATTAATAAACACCTACAAGAAGTCTTTGCTGCAATTCTGAGATATTTTTATTTTTTAATATGAAGGAATATCAAAGGCGTTAAAATTATAATATTTTCCAAAGTATTGTATTGCTAATTAGGTTTCATTATTTTGATAATTTTGTTGAGAAGTTGTTTTTTTCTTGTTACTATCTTTTCAGTAATTCTTAATGTTTCTGTGTACTTCATAAACATTTTTCCTCCCATTTTTTGCTAGCAAAAGTGCCCTTTATTGTGTCTACTGCAGAGGCATTAACAGGAAGAACAGTGTTTAACGTATTTTCAGTGGTTCTCTTTTTAAAAAATGCAAATATTTTCAATTTTGTGTTTTGAATCTCAGGTGAGGAGTATAAGAGAGAATATAGAAAACATTACTTTGGGGCAAGCTCCTATTTTGGTTCCAAAGATTCAAGATCAAGGTTTTTTTTCTAGGATTTTGTAGCATATGGAAATTGACATCCACTGAAATTTGGAAAAACCAAAATAGATAGAACAGATTTATTTTCACAATACCTTGAATAAGCTAGTTTTTAGAGGATTTCTTTTTCCCTCATATTAAAAATTGATGCAACTCACTATAAAGAATAATAAAATTTTAGAAACATATGAAGAAGAAAAGAAAACGTAATGAGTAGATTCCACAACCCACAGTTAACTACTCTGATGCTTTAATATATTTACTTTTAGTAATTTTTTTTTTAGTGTTTCTCAAAGCTATATATTTTTTGAAATCAGCCTTTGATTTGTTTTTTTTTATATTTTGCTTAATCTTTTACCATTATATTATGAACATTTTGTTGAGTAACAAAATTTAAAAGTCACTAAATGTTCAATAGTATTTTAAACACCTGTATATTATTCTTCATAAAGGACATAATATATTTTAATAAAACAATATTATCATTAAGTTGCTTCAAAGTTTTATTAATTATAACCCTGAAAGGAACACCCCCATACATAAATTGTTGTTATTTTAATTGTGTTTTTGGAATCATCAAAAACTTTTTGTGTTCCTCCTATCTATTCTCTGTATGTTGCTGATATTAACCTTTAAAGAGGCAGGTTTTTAATTATTAATTAAAATGTTAGAAACATTAATTTTGCTTATGCTGAACATTAATTAGAATGTTTTCCAAAAAAATTATAGCTATTTTTCACTGAATTCATATTTATGAACTTTTTCTTTTGGGCTAGGGATTCTTCTGAAAGATACATATGTTCTCTGCCCTCACCAGAAACACAGTGTTAAGTCTAGAGATGGTCTTATTTCTTCTTAAACTGAACTCTAAAATCAGTTTGGCAAGGAAAAAAAAGCAAACAAAGTGAAATACTTATTGAAAAATGAATTGATAATCTTGCAAAATTCTGCCTCCTTCTGAGGCACAAAGACCTGCTTTGTATTTTCTTTTGTCATTTTTAGTGAACACCTGTAATATGCATTTGTTGATGGATTTGTGTGTTTTTTTTCATTATAATTCTTCTGAGTATTTTATATTTTTGTTACACTTTGAGAATCATGCTTTTATTTCTCTTTTCCTATTCTGTTATTATAGCTTTAGAAAAAAACCGATTTATTTTTATGTATTTAGTTTCTATTTAGCCGTTTATTTGCACTCTTGTTTTAGTTGTAGATGGACATGTTGTATTCCTTGGAGTCGATTCTAAGTTACAGCAACCTTATTGGGCAGAGTAGAGCTGCCTTATAGGGTTTCCTAAGCTGTAATCTTGATGGTAGCAGACCACCAGGTCTTTGCTTTCGCAGAGCAACTAGTGGATTTGAAGAGCTGATCTTTTCAATTAACAGTTGAGTTCTTAACTAGTGTACTACCCAGGTTCCTTTAAACACACACACACACACAACAAGCATAGCTTTGAAGTACCACTTTAGCACTTGGATGTTACATGAATTTGGACACATTATATAACTCTTGATCTCTATTTTATAATATGTGAAAGAGACAATAAATTCACCTTACAAAATTGTTAAGATTTAATGAGCTATGTATTAGAGAATTTAGCACTATGACAGACACATAGCAACCATTCAATAAATGATAGATTGTTACTGCCATTTCCATAAGTTCTTTTAATCACTTACTCCTTGATTTCAATATAGGGTAGTGTCTTCCCTTATAATTAATCATTTTCCTTTAGAATTATTGATACAATATTATTCAGAGAATAAAATTGTGTTAGCATTGTTATCATTATAACTACATGACAGTTTTTACCCATTATGATTTTTTTTTCTTCCACTTGCTTCTTTTTTGCAATTCGTCTTTATCTAATATTAAAGTTGCTACCTTTGCTTTGTGATTTGTGATTTGCTTTGTGATTGCTTGATATTAAAGGATACGCCTTTTTAAAAATTTTGTATCTGCTCTTTTGCTTTAGGTATATTTTTATTGATTGTATACACCCACAATGATTTGCTCCAACTTCAAATCTTTGTTTTAAAAGTAGCCCTTATTTGTAATTTATGTCATAATTTATACACTTGATATTATTCACACATATGTTAGAAGTGTGTTTGTGCATCTTTTTGATGGTTGTGTGCCATGGAGTCAGTTCTGACTCACAATGACCCTGTATAGGGTTTCTATGAGTCGGTTCCAACTCCATGGCACATAACCACCGCCAACATCACAGGGTTTCTGAGCCTGTAAATCTTTATGGGAGCAGAAAGCCTCATCTTTCTCCAGTGGAACCGCTGGTAGTTTTAAACTGCTGACCTTGAGGTTAGTAGCCCGACTTGTAACCACTACGCTACCGGAGCTCCTTATTTGTCATTTATGTCATAATTTATATATTTGATATTATTTAACACATTTGTTTGAACTGTGTTTGTGCTTCTTTATACTTGTTACTTTTTTTGTTGTTTTCTTTTTCCTTCATTTTCACCTTCCTCCTCCCCCCACCCCTCCTTTCTTTTCTACCTTCCTTTTTTTCTTCTCAGGAGCTCTGGTAGCATAGCGGTTACGAATCGGGCTGCTAACCTCAGCGTCAGCAGTTTGAAACTACCAACTGTTCCGTGGGAGAAAGATGAGTCTTTCTGCTCCAGTAAAGATTTTTCAGCCTCGGAAATGCTGTACAGGGTCGCTATGAGTTGGAACCAACTCCATGGCACATAATAACAACAACAACAATTATTTACAAGGTTAAATTTTTTACCACAATAACTGCTTTTAAATTAAAATTAAACGTTTTAAACCTATACTTCTGCAATGACCATTTTGAAGAATTAGCTGCTTTTGATTAGCTACTCTGAAAGATAGGGAGTCTTGGTGTGATGCTGTGGGCTGATGCATAAGACTGCAAAGTCATTTGAACTGCAAGGTTGGTGGTTCAAGCTCACCAGCTACTCCTTAGAAACCCTATACCGGGTCGCTCTGGGTCAGAATCGACTCGATGACACTTAACAACAACAACAAGATGTTACCTCTGTTTACTATTTTCTTCAAAACATTTCCCATTTTGTGTTAATATAATCTAATCTGAGGTGTAAAGATTCAGATAATAACTAGTAAATAATGATTGCTATACGTTATGTTTTTTCTCTTGCAACAACTGTTGTTTAAAAGTATTCATTTTACTAATCAAATTTTTTTAATTCAAGATTTAACCTGTTTATTTGCCATCACATTTTAACTCTAAATATCTCACAACAGTTAAAACTTCTGGTAGTTCTCCATTAACCTAAACATATCTTTGAGCAATTTCTTTTCAAAGAGGGTTGTTGCTGTTGTTGATAAGTGCTGTCGAGTCATTTTCATCTTGTAGTGGCCCCATATAGGGGTTCCAAGGAGCAGCTGGTGAGTGTATCAGTCATAGAACATATCAATTCTAGATATCTTTATATTGTCCTTGTAGATGTTCTGCCACTGTGTGTGTGTGTGTGTGTGTGTGTGTATATATATATAATTCTTGAGTCACAAATCGATTCACTCAATTATGTAGCTTTGGTAGCATAAGGTTTCAAGAAAGGTTGCTAACGCCAAGGTCAGTTGTTCAAACCTACCAGCTGTTCTGCAGGAAAGATTGATAGCTTCAGAAACCCTATGCAGGGTCACTCTGAGTTGGATCGAACTCCATGGCACACCACCACCACCTTGTAGACATTGCTTCATTATCACCTACATTTAATGATCCTTTTCTTTGTTACCAAGTGCTGCTATAACACGCTACCATTAAGTGAGTGGCTTTGTAAAACAGAAATTTATTTTTGTACACTTCTAGGGCTGAAAGTACAAATCAGTGTCTGAACGCTCTCAGTTTCCTCTCTTGTTAAATTGTTCAGGACATTCCTTTGTTTCTTGGTTTGTAGACAATCTTCACAGTATTCTTGTGTGTGTGTGTGTGTGTGTGTGTGTGTGTATAAGTGTATGTTTGAATGTCTATGGCTAATCTGTTCTTTTTAAAACTCAAAAGTGATTAGATTTAGAAACCACTGTACTTGGATATGCTCTAATTAACATAATAAAGGCAACTATTACCAAGCAGGATTACATCTACAGATATTGGGCTCAAGATTCCAACAAGTTTTTGTGTTTTTTTAAAAGTTTTTATTATGAATTATGTGATAGTTTACATGGGAGAATACCAGCTTTACATTCATCCTATCATATTTCATTTAATTGCAATGATTACAATTCCTTCCATGCATAGTCAAACAACCAAAGGCTACACCACACAAGCCTGCCGCCAGCTGTCAGCACACAACCCCTCTCCCTCCCTGAGTCCAGAGTCCTCAGCTGCTTCATCTCTCCATGTCCTTGTCATAGTCTCTGTCTCCATTTCTGGTGTTACTGCTTCTCTAATTAGGGTCCCACACTCTGCTCTTCTCACTTGATTGTCCCAGGGACCTCCGCTCCTGGACTACAAAATCAACCACTCCCCTCCTTTTGTTACAAAACATCTATCTTTACATTTCCAACCCTCACAGTCAGTCCTGATAGCAATTGTTCACTATTGCACCACAAGAGTCTTATACCCATCTCTTTTCATCAGCCCCATTCCAACAGATTGGAAACCATTCAGTGGAGATTCTACCTTCCCCCGCCCCCGTTTGGAACTAGGCTCTCTCTTGAAAACTTGTAAGCCAGTCACTTCTTACCTTTGTAGCCCTCCATTAGGGATAGCCAATGTCTAAGTTGCCCATCCCTGTCAATCCTGTGTACCAAGGGGGTGGGACTGATGCTCACAATAAAGATTTGTCCCCTCTTTTGAGCTACTACATCCATAAATATAGGTCAAGTTCATCAAATTGAAGCAGATTACTCTTTTTTTCCTCTTTCTTCTTCTTCTAGTTGAGTTCTGATCATCCAGCCATTGAAACGAGGTCAAATGAGTACTATCTGCAGGTATGGGTGTTCTTGTGCATCTCCCCTTACTTTGTATCAGCTGGATGCTTGACTCTCTTCTCTGGTCCTCTGTGGCCATGTCACTGTCTCAGGGCCCAGGAGTCTCTGGATCTTGCCATACTGCTGGCCAACCAGGTCTCAACCCAGGTTCACAGGAGTGTGCTGAATGTGGTTGGACTTAGCTCACAACTTCATTGCTGTTTTTCCCCCACTTCCCACTATTGGTGATCAACATGGTCACCAGTCAGACCACATGCCTGCTCTTGTATTTCTCTTGAGTCTTAGTCTTGGAAGGAGGTTTGCTCTGAGGGGACCTGATCACTTGCCTTGTTGGACCCCGGGGTTTTTGAGGACACAAGTTAACCCTTTATAAAGTCCAAGAAAAGGATAAGACCAGCTAGATTTAAAAAAAAAAAATATTTGCATGTGACCTATAATTCTTTTTTATACAAATAGAATTATAGGTTACTTGCAAAAAAGTATATATATATATATGTGTGTGTGTGTGTGTGTGTGTGTGTGTGTGTGTATAAATTATATTTTCCACTCCTCTCTCTCTTTCTGTTTTTGTTTTTTTAAAACAGTTTGTACGTGGGACCTCCTGTCATTTGTTGTCTACAGCTGTCATCTTGTAAATCCTTATTTTTTTGTCGTTGTCCTTTCCCTCCACCCTCTGCGAGCACACTTCATGTTGACTTCTATGTCACTGACCAAGTTTTTCAACACAGTTCAATGCATTGCTTCTTTAAGATGGTACCTCATTCTTTTCTTAATGCATTCCGCTTTGCTGTCATCTACACATGCATCTCAACTAACTCCTTAATCAAATCAGTCTGTTTCCTGATAATTCTCTCATTCAGCTCCTGCTTCTGAGGCCATACTTTCTTTAATTTGATGGAGACAGCTAAGGAGATCTTCCATCCCCCTTTTAGTTAACTAAAAATTGTGCTCTTTCTCTGCTGCTCAAAGACTGCTATCTTATGCTTTTATGTTGGGGAATCCTTAAATGAACTGTTTTTTGGTTGGTTTTCTTATCTGGGAATGAGTCATAATCATCTAATCCAAGTGTGGTAGCCTCACCAACATTCATTGTTGTTGTTAAGTGCCATCTAGTCTGTTCTGACTCATAGTGACCTTGCATAGGATTTCTTAGGAGCAGCTGATGGTTTTGAACTGCTGACCTTGTGGTTTGAAGTCCACTGCTGATCCACACCAGGAGTCCATGTTTCATATAAGAATATTACATACAATTATTGTATTCCTGTTAGAGAAGCTGTGGAACTTATCATACGTAATGAATAAAAGACTTGAACAAAGGGGAATTGGCAAGGAGTGTTAATAAGCAGAGAAGCTGGGAGTTTGGGTCAGCTGGTGATATTTAGAAAACCTTTGTAATCCTGTTTATTAACTTGTTTATTTCCCTCAATTAATCCATCGGATTTTTGAGCTCTCAGCTTTGTATGGAGAATAGCATTTCAGAAAAAGTATCTTTAGACTTTCAAGTTTGAGAATTCCAGGGGAGTCCTTTTTAAAGAGCTCTCTCATTCATGCATTCTCTTTTTGTATTCACACTTTTATCTCAGTTTAGAATCCTGCTTAGCTTGTGGACTGTCATTGTCATTTTATGGCAGACTGGATGTAATGTTGAATGTTAGCTTCTAACATAATTAAATTTTGCCTACTGTTGTACTTTCTTAATCTGGGGCTCCTTTAAAAAGCAGTTTTGAGCACCTACATTTCATTCCTTGGACTCACCACCTTGGTAGAAATCAAAAGACACCTTGCTATTTCCCAGCATTGAGAGAAATCATGAATGGTGGGAAATATGAAGCCAAATCCATAGCTAAGAGGGAACTTTTGAGAGTGGTATATAAGTCAGGGTTGGCAAGCAGAACTAACAAGTCAGGGGTTAGTGTGCTCTCAATCTATCTTGCTCATGCCAATGGCTCCTGGGAGCTCACTGGGTTGAGGTAAAATTGAAGGCCACTAGAAGCTAGAAAAAGAGCTCTGGTTGCATAGTGGTTATGAGTCCGGCTGATAACCTCAAGGTCAGCAGTTTGAAACTACCAGCCTTTCCATGGGAAAAAGATAAGGCTTTCTGCTCTCGTAAAGATTTACAGCCTTGGAAACCCTATGCAGGGTCGCTATGAGATGGAATCAACTCCAAGGCACACAGCCACCACCACCAGAAGCTGGAAGGCCTGGCACTAGGCTGCAAGGTCAATTTGAGTCACAAGGTCAACAGTTCAAACTTACCAGCCACTCCTTGAAAACCCTATAAAGGGTTGCTATGGGTTGGAAGCAAATCAATGCCATTTAACAACAACAACAACAACACAAAAGCTAGAAGGACTGCTGAGACCAATAGCAAGATGAATAGCCAGGCAGACTCGAGCAAAGAAATTTGGTTCAGACAAACCAACTCTGACCATGACTTACCATTAAAGCCTTTGGAAAATAAGACTATGGATGAGTCATTTAAAAAGTTCTGTACTTGGCAGAACCATTATGCTTTGCCGTCAATAACCTTATGATTAAAATAAGGTCTTTGTTCAATAAGAGAGCTGGCTGAACACTTTATAGTTCCAAATGCCCTCACATTTATTCTAAATTAGCTTGTTCACACTTTAATGGATGAAAATTTCCATTTTAGGTTTTTATATATGATTATGCATAGCAGTAAAGGCCTCTTTTTGGGAAAGGTTTTACAATGTGATTTTATTTGTTTGCTAGTAAAATTTATTACCGTAATACTTTTACCATCCTCATTTAATCTCCAGAGTTCTCTTTAAGAAAAGTTCACCATTAGTTGAGCTCCTCTTACTGAGGTGCAGAAGGATAGACAATCCAGTTATCATAATGTGTATGTTCTTATTTGTTTTCTTTTAAATATTTTATTCTAAGGAGCTCTGGTAGCATAGTGGTTACGAATCGGGCTGCGAACCTTAAGGTCAGCAGTTCGAAACTACCAGCTGCTCCGCAGGAGAAAGATGAGGCTTTCTACTCCCGTAAAGATTTACACCCTCGGAAACCCTGTACAGGGTCGCTATGGGTCGGAACCGACTCGACGGCACTTAACAACAACAACAACAACAAGGATACTGAAGACATTTTTACAGAAATAAATCATTTCACCATATTAAGATTTTAAAGCATTATAAATTGTGTCTTTTCAGTCACTCGTGTGAGAGCAGAAAAAGGGGGGCAAATATCCCCAGACTAATCATTTTGAGGGCATGCTTCTCTTTCGTATCTTAAAATTTGAGACAAAACTGGTTTAAAAACATAGATCACGTTTATTTCCTCTTGAACTACTGACCCTCTTAGAGTGACTTTGAATGTGAATATACATTTCTAAAACAATCATTATTATTTCCAGAGAGCATGTTGTTGTTGTTGTCATGTGCCGTGGAGTCGGTTCCGACTCATAGAGACCCTGTACAGGGTTTCTGAAGCTGTAAATCTTTACAGGAGCAGAAAGCCTCCTCTTTCTCCTGCGGAACAGCTGGTAGTTTCGAACTGCTCACCTTGCGGTTCACAGCCTGATTTGTAACCACTACGCTACCAGAGCTCCTTGAAATAAATAAATTTTAGACACGTATACAGGGTCACTATGAGTCAGAGCTGACTCAGTGGCACTTAGCAGCAACAACAACATAATGAGTATAAAAGTAAAAACCCATTTTATCTAAAGTTATATGTTTCTTGAGTTAATTTAGTGTTTAAAATATGTTTGTGAATTCCATAAATAAAGCATTCAGTCTATTGCCTTTAAAACACATACAAACAAGCATTATATTGAAGTTTTTGGTTTTGGTTTTGCCTATGGATATCTCTTTATTCACAGAAGTATATGGATTTATTTATCTTAAAGCTCATAGCATGACCATTATAACCCTATAGTTCATTGCTATTGAACTTTACATGGATTCAGTGTATCCCATGACGCATACCCATCCCAGTCATACACAACAATGAAACAAAGACAACCAAGCAAAAACAGGTCCATTACTATTGACTCTGGCTATTGAAATTGTAGGACAACTCAAATTAATTTAAATTTTCAGTTCTCTACCTTTTTTTGCCTCTGAAATGATTGATCAATCTGATTATTCCTCGAAATGAGACTGAATGTTGATTTAATGCACACTCTTGGGTCACGGTCTCTCCTTATGTCTTATCTAATCACACCCTTCTATAAATTCCTAATTTATGCTGATATTTGCATGTTGTTACTACACATAATGTATTGTAAGCTCAAGTTTGTATGATTGTGCTTTAAGATATAGTTAATATGAAAGGTGTTATGAAAATAAAATCAGATTCTATACTACTGTTCACCCATATATACGTACACAAATCATCAGTCCAAATTCATATTCCTCTAAAAATATTTGTAAATGTTACTCCAAATACACATTTGGTAGATTCATTATTGAATCTTTATATAAAATTCATCTTCTATAAGCTGTTCAGAATCTTTAGAATTCTTCAACATGTCTTAATAATTGTGTTTGAGTAATGTTTTACATTATAGGAGTTTTAAAAAGGCAGGTGCAATGTGACATATCAGAAGAAGCAAATTAAACTCTTGTAAAGCACAGCTGGAATGCTAAAAATGTGTATTTGTAATTTAAATATGTGACACCATCACACTGTAAAATCAGTTCATAATTAGAAAACATCTGTTTTTTCCAATATGATGCCTAATAGTATATTTAAATAATTTAGAATGCAATAAGAAAAAAAAAAAAAAGTAAAGGAACAATAAGTGATTCATGGACATTTCTTTCCTTTTGTTTTAATGCCCTATACAAGATCTCAGAATAACCTATCATTTGGAAGCTATTTTTGGATACAGTGTAATCATCAATGATGAAATGCATATGCCAGACATATGTACTGGTGTGACCTTATTGTGTCAGTCAAAAAAACTACACAACAAAAGCAACTGAAATCCAGGTTCTATAGGTTGTGGTGTTAAGAAGGATTTACACACTGTTATTTCTCCCATCCACCCCTGCCCTCGCTCTCTCTCTCTCTTTTTTTTAATCAAAAGGCATTGAAACAAATACAAGTTGATTCTTTTAACAGGAATTTATATGAGTTTTCTCCAAATATTGTGAAGCTGTTGAGTTGTACGAATTCTGGAAATATACTTGAACCAGGTAAACTATTGAGTTAAAACTTATCAGGATCAATTCTAGTTTAGCTAATAAAGTTTGAACAAAACCACAATTTCTCAAATGAAGTTAACATGGTAGATTAGCTACACATCTGTCATCAGTGTGCACATAGGAAGGTATTTATATATGTGTGATGAAAACTCAAATGGGTATTTTTATTCTAACTGAAGTGTGCATGCTGAATAGTCTCTTGGTTTATTGGCAGTAAATCGTATAAGCTTTTTTTTTAAAAAAAAAAAACCCACAGTCAAAGTATTTGTTTCAGGTATGAACAAACCAAATGTATCTTGGGAGGCTCTGTTTTTGGTATTACCGGATTTTGTCTGGAAAGATTTGCAAACTCAAAGTAAACAAAATTTAAAAAACAAAACATGTGCAGTAGCTAAGAAAGTGAATTAAAAACAGTCAGAAAATAGGTCAAGAGTGCTTCTTAAACCCAGGCACTGAGCAATGGTGAGGAAATTAAAATGCAGCAAGGCCTGCCTGACAAGGAACTTTGCTGAGGGAGGAAGGTTTCTCATAATGTCCGGACTTACCTTTCTATTTTAAATACAGTTTTATCACTTTAATGCTTGCATTGGGGGTGGGGGTGAAAACTCACTGTTTTGCAGGGTGATGGTACACAAAGTTAATCTACTACCATTTATATTCATCTACTTTGAATCGCCTTTTATCCACCTTTCCTGCTGCGGCCCACCACTCGCCATTCATCAGTTTATGCATTGTGCGCCAGGGCAAATAATGACAGAATATCTAGCTAAAGAAGGGGTACTTAATCAGCAATCAAGATTCAATTTGTTTTAATTTTAGCAGGTGTTTGTGAGGTACATTGATGGGAGAGATAATATGTGCTGCTTTCATTAGCTCTCTTGTTTTTGTGCTTGAACATTTAAGAGCCAGATGTTCGGAGGTGAGCTGATCAGAATATTAAGTCTCCAGAGGTTGGTTTCCATAGTGTTTTACATTCCTTTCTTTATCTCCCTCGATTCACCCTGAGCTCTGAGGTGCAAGTGCTTGCAATGACAGACTCTATCTCAGCATACTATTCAACTAAGGCTTTAAATTAGCGGCTAATTCTCGATAAAAATACTTTCGTTTAATAATCTGTCATTAATTCTTGGACTCCGGGTCAGCATCATTCCTCATTCAAAACTCTTTCAACTGATAATCTGTTTTAGAAATTATTTGTGTAGCAGCTGGTATTTCATCAGGATATTTTCCTGAAGTAAAAACATGGGAATCACATAAGCTACAAGGGTAATGACCTCATCGTCATGTTAAATCAGTATCCAAACTTGGTCACAACAGGACCGTGATGACAGCATCGTGACATGCACAATCATGGCAGGGCCATTTGAAATTGATGGCTTTGCTGAGGTGGAAAGTTATTACCTCTCAAAAGAAAGCATGAATATTCTTATCTGAAGTTATTTTGTAATATAATTTAAGATTACTATGTTAGAGTTTGCAATAAACCATTAATAGGACTTGGAGAAGATTTAATTAGTAGTTAGGCTTTGATTCACGTTTTTAACTCAGTTATAACAGAGATTGGCTTTTATTTAATAATTTCTGCATTTCATTTTGATAAGCTGAACCTCTTTCTCTCTGTCTCTCTCTCATTTTGGTTCTCCTGGATTTTAGGGAATAAATTCCCTTTCGGTTGGAAAAACACACCAATAAAGAGTTAATTGAATTGGCATTGACTAGAAGATCCTTTCTCCCCACTATTAATAGATCTCTGTTTACTTTGATGTTCAAGGATTGTACTGTTTTACAAGCATATTTTCTTAATTGTGTCACCTTGTGCTATAAGTATGTCAGAGGGGAAACATTTGCAAGTGATTAGATATGGACCTTTGTGTCATGAAATGTATGAGGTACATACCCTTATAGGATATAATTGTGATCTTTTAATATGCGGCCATTGACCCAGACTTGTTATTATCTATTATAGTTTATAATAATGTATCTCTTTATGATTAAATGATGATGCCCGGCAGAACACTATGATTAGCATTTCAGTTATTTATAGATTATGTCAGAGCAGTAATAAACATAAAATGCTTTTAATGTGTGGCTAATGAAATCTGGACATGAACAAGTTTATGAATTGATATAATTCATTTGAGTGTTCTAACTGAGCTGCTGGTTCTCGTCATAATTCAAAAGCTTAGCAGGGTTCACCGATTAGGTGGTAGACTAATTTGCTACAAAAAGTCAATGGGCTTTCATCGTCTTGGGCCATCATACCCAGCATGGCTGATTGCATAAGGACTATACAAAGTAATTCTCATAAATATATTTATTAAGCTTAATATGTTTTGTGAGGTTAGGACAGAATCTACTATTGTACAATATATGTAGAACAGAAATCAAAATGTTAATTAGAGAGCCAAAAGGATATATACAGCAAAGTCATAAAAGGCCAGAGAATTATTTGATTATTAAGGAGGGAAAACGCAAGTGATTCTGGAGTGGATATTGATGAAGACTGCAAAGCTAGGTTTCATATATCTTTTCCCTGGGAATACTTATCAAATGCAGGTTAAATTTGGTTGGACCAGTAATGACTGGAAGCTGCCAGTTCCACTTTTGTGCCTGTTAGTACTAGTGTGTTCATCTGTAGAGCTTAGTTGAAGTCCAGAAGGACTTGGTTCTAATGCGTTTGGTTCTAATGGATTTTAATCCATGGTGATGTTAATTCATTTGTTGGAAAGGTCTGATTTTTGTTTGCTGGTTGTTGGGGTTTGCTCAAATGAGTAGCCATGGTTTTTTTCTTTGGAAACAGAGTCCAAAATGATCTGTTAGGTAGTTAGAGATCAATTTTTATATCCAGACATAGACCACTCACCTTCAGCCTATAGAAAACAAATTCTGAACTCCCAGGAAGCAGCGTCTGACCCGTTGGCCTTCCATCTTTGTATGTAACACT
The DNA here is from genome assembly GCF_000296735.1 of Chrysochloris asiatica. Lineage (NCBI taxonomy): Eukaryota > Metazoa > Chordata > Mammalia > Afrosoricida > Chrysochloridae > Chrysochloris > Chrysochloris asiatica. The sequence continues at coordinate 6,763,143 of NW_006408632.1, forward strand.
GCTAAAAAGCTGTATCTGCTTTATTTTAAAAATTAATTTTGGATGCTCTGGTGTCACGCTGTAGGGTAAGCACTGGACTGCTAACTGCGAGGTAAGTGAAACTCACCACCTGTTCCTAGGAAACCATATACAGGGCTTCTATGAGTCAGAACAAACTCGGTGGCACTTAACAACAACAATATAAAAAGGAACAATGTATTGAGTTTTTAGCTTTAGCTTGAATGTGAAATATCTGGTTTCTGCACTGTTCCAATCTGCCTAATTTATGTAACACTTCCTTTTTATTAATTCAGCAATATCCCTTAGGAGGCAGAACTAAGCCAAAGTAGAATATGATTTAAAGTGTCATATTTTGACTCAGGACCATTTATTATAATGGTTGTTATTGAGTGTCATCGAGTTGGTTCCAACTCATAGCACCCCTTTATAGGGTTTCCAAGGAGGAGCTGTTCAAACTGGCCTTGCAGTCCAGTGCTTAACCAGTAGCGCCATACCAGGATTAGTAGTAATAGTTGCTTCATAATTCTTTAATTTAAAAAATAATTAAAAAACTTAAAAGTCTATATGATTTTAGTAATTAGTAGTCATAGTAACAGTACTACTGCTGTTGTTAGGTGCTGTTGAGTCAGTTTTGGCTCATAGAAACCCTGGATAGGGTTTCCAAGGAGCGACTGGTAGATGCTTATCCAGTGTTTATCCTACTGTTCTACACGAGGACTCCATAGTACAACACAATATGAGGGTGAGTCAAACATTATCCACACTCTGGCTGTTCTGTTATGTTGTTAAGTGCCATCAAGTTGGTTCCAATCCATAGCATACATTTATAGGGTTTCCGAAGAGCAGCTGGTGAGCTTAAACCACTGACCTAGTGGTTCAAACTGACATTGCAGTCCAGAGCATTAACCCACAGTGCCATACCAAGACTCCATATTCTGACTATTGAATTTATTTTAATCAACTTTTAGAAAAGGCAAATACATAATTTTTGACATAATGTCCTTGCTGTTCAATATACTTTGTCCATCTGTCAACAAGCTTTCGTATTCCCTTATTAAAAAATGTTTTAGACTGAGCTGGGAGCCATAAATGCACTGCTGTCTTCACTTCTTCCTCAGAGATGAATGTTGGTCCTCGAAGGGCTGCTTTCAGGGGACCAAGCAGGCGAAAGTCCAAAGGAGCAAGATCAGGACTCTAGGGAAGATACTTTAACACCTGAAACAAAGCTTTTGCAGTGTCAACAGTGTGGACAGTGGTATGAGGACATGCATTGTCATGCAAGATCACAACACTCTTGGGTAGCCTTTAATCCCAAGCTGAGGCTTCAGCTCTTCAGTGCGCGTCTCACTGTAACTAGCACTATTGATTACTGAACCTTTTTCCTGATAGTGTTCCAGTGCTGGACCTTGAGAATCCCGGAAAACTGTAAGCATCAATTTTCTAGATGATGGTTGACTTTTGATGATGGTTGACTTCGTGGGCAATTGAGGATGTTTCCATTCCAGACTCTGCCATTTACTCTCAGGCTCATAACAATGAATCCATGCCTTGTCACCAGTAATGATTTTTTAAAAGAAACTTTTACCTTACTTTGAGTATTAGTTCAGATTTTGTTTGCAAATGTACACGTTCATGCCTGCACAGCAGTTACTTTGAATGGAAAGCACTGATAAGTCAGTGCAGCCAACAGAAGTTTTAATGTAACCAGAATGCAAATAATTTTTGACTCATTCTCATACAACCAAAATTGTATATAACATCAGCCTTCCAACAGTAATACTCAGTGAGATCTGGCCATGGAATGAGTTGTCTCAGATGATGTGAGCTATCTCTAGGAAAATTCAAGTACAGGGGTGATTAGATGAATGATAGAGGGCCAGATGACCACCATTTTCCAAAGTATGTTCCATAAATTTTGCAGCATTTTCAGATCTCTGTTATGTAGTGTAGTGGTTATGAGTCGGGCTGCTAACCGCCAGGTCGGCAGTTCAAAACTATCAGCGGTTCAGCGGAAGAAAGATGAGGTGTTCTGCTCCCGTAAAGATTTACAGCCTCAGAAAACCTGTGCAGGGTCACTATGAGTCGGAACTGACTCTACGGTACTTAACAACAACAACAATTATAGAAAATGTATTCAGATTCACAATTCATATCCCACCACATATTCTCCAGTGGTCAATCAGAAAAGAATCTGAGACTTTAATTCATGCATCAGGAAAGAAACTGTTAAGGGATATGTTGTTAAGTGTCGTTGAGTCAGTTCCAACTCATAGCGATCCTGTGTAGATTTCCAGTGAGTGGCTGATGAGTTTGAACTGCCAACCTTGTGGTTCAAGCAAACTTTCTGGTCCACTGCTTCTCCTACATTACCTCAGGAGGAGTCCACTATGGGATATAATATATATTAAATGAATTTTTGTTCTTGAAACGACACATGGAATGAGTATAATCATTAAACACAATTTACTGGAAAGTTCTTTAAGCCTGGGATTGTATCAGTTTTAATGTAAGCCACAGTGTTTTCATATTAAATATAGTTCATTTGGTACTTGTCTTGTATCTGTCGTAAGGGCAAGGATTTTTTTTTAAAAGAGGAAATAATGAAAACATCTAGAAGGATGGAATCGTTTTCTCCTGTTGAACAGTTTCTATTTTTGCCCCTTAGTGACATTCTGTCTTGAAAGTGTACATTTCCCGTAAAATCTGTTGAGGTAGGATAAATAGGCCATTTCAGAGCATAGAATGGATGTTTTCTGAGATAGAATGGGTGGGTCAGAGAGATTTGAGTATGGGAACAGGTAGCAAAGCCCGAGATAATGAGAAAGAAACAGGTGCTGGCTGGGAGACCATACTCTTCAGACTGGTTCTCAAATATGTCATTCTTTCTGCTTAAATTCCCCTGCCTAGTTTGTGTAATCGATATATCAGGTAAGCCTGGAAATAAAGCAAAACCTCAGAGTGGGCATTCAGCCAAGATGTTCTTAGAACTGTGAGTCCCAATTTTTACAAATTGGCTGCAAAACAAAATACAAAACTAGACCCCGTTCTCAGACAATACATTAATTTTGACTGGGGTAAGGCCCATTTTTACTGGGGTAAGGAGCTCTGGTAGCGTAGTGGTTACGAATCGAGCTGCCAACCTCAAGGTCAGCAATTTGAAACTACCAGTGGTTCCGCGGGAGAAAGATGAGGCTTTCTGCTCCCGTAAAGATTTACAACCTTGGAAACCCTGTGCAAGGTCACTATGAGTTGGAGCCGACTCCATGGTACTTAACAACAACAACAACAACAAAGGCCCAGAAGATAGTGTCTAGGAAATAAACAAACAAAAAGATCATGAAATACAAATATTTTTCCAGGTAACTATGCATCCTGTTTTAGGCCCTGGAGGCCAAATGCTTAACTTTAAGGCCCAGTGCCTCCAGGAAGTTTAGTTTTGAGAACTGCTTGAAGACCAGAGCGTTCACTAGGGCTCACGGAGTAGTCAGATTTGCCTCTTAGCACATTTATCTATGACCAGGAGATTTCATCAGTCCTCTGGAAGGAGGTGATCAAAAGCCTCCTGAGATGAGCACACACACTCACAAGATGTTTTTATATAAACATGGTTTTGTTAATTGCTTCATAAAATTATATAAGGTTTATTCATAGTGTTTTTCTTATGCGAAATCAATTGAGTTCAAGATAGAAAGTTCCCCATTGCCATAAATACAGAATTCAACAGGGTCTGAAAGGTAGTAAAGAGGGTTCATGAGCTATTTACAGTATTTCAAAGAGCTTAATTGAAATTGTATGTTTACCTGGGATAAGGCTGACTGAAATGGTAAGTTTCTTGCATTTGGCTTTAATGAAATCAACTTAATGTGGTTATCTCACAATTTTCTCATGATGTTTTGTTCTGAAAATAGAAATATCTAGACATATATTTGTAGAGTAAATGTTTTCTTACCGAACTCAGATGGCGTTAGTGGTTACTCAGTTAATTGGAAAAGTTGGTAAAATCAAGTCATAAAAAATAATACATATAAGCATTTTATTTTAAGTTAAATCATTGAATATGGGCTCAGTGATTTAGATTCCATATAATCCTTCTTGTGTAAAGTAGGCAAATCATCTGGCTTTTATAATTTTAATTTTAGTTTCTGTAATTTTGCTTTCCCCCCCAAGGACTTGATACCAATTCATGGCAGCTTTTTTTTTTTTTTTTTTTAAAGTGGAATAAAATAAGACAGATATTGTTGTAGATATCTGAAAGCAGAACTTTTCAGCATGTTTCTTGTTTGTTTGTTGTTAATGGTGGTGGGATGGCAGGGGGCAACTCAACTTAATCTAGTTTTCCAAAACTTTGAATGTACTTTCATGGTGCTGGTGGTTATGTGCCATGGAGTCGGTTCTGACTCATAGCGACCCTGTACAGGGTTTCCGAGCCTGTAAATCTTTATGGGAACAGAAAGCCTCATCTTTCTCCCGCGGAACAGCTGGTAGTTTCGAACTGCTCACCTTGCGGTTCGCAGCCCGATTCGTAACCACTACGCTACCAGAGCTCCTTGTACTTTCATAGACACCATAATTATTTCATTTTGCTCTTGTGTCTCATTGATCTGAGGGCCATTACAAGAGTCTGTGTATATAAAAATGTATACACCTACATATATTTGATTTCAGAAATAATTTAAAATTAGTTGTGATGTAATGCATATAGTTTCTTTAAATTATAGAATCTTTGAAACACCTAAGTCAGTAAGCTCTTCTGTAAGGAAAGAATGTAAAACAAGGGAAAAAAGAAAAGGTTAAAATTATATTTTGTGTTTTCTGAGGACAGAGCCCTAATTGAATGAAGAGCACTCTGGGGCTGTTAGCGTGGAAGACACAGCATGGTGACCTCACTCCCACCAGTTTGTGGAGAAGGTCAAAGCCGGTTCTAGTGTTCAAGATCCTAGTTTTAGAGTTATTCTTCATGCAGCTAGTTTTACAGGAAAGAATAATGTTTGATTTGGATACTGCCCCAAATCCAGATTTTGCAAAATTGTGCCTGGATATGTATTTTCTTATAATAACATTCTGCATTAACAGAATAGAATGTTTTCCTTTTTCAAATCGCATTTGTTTTTAAATTCTGGTTTTTCTCCTCTGTTAGGAACATCTGTTAGGAAGTGTTTGGTGCTGTAGTATCAACACTGGACTGTGAACCACAAGGTCTGTGGTTCAAACCCACCATCTGCTCCTCGGAAACCCTATACAGGGTCACTATGAGTCAGAACTGACTCGACAGCACTTAACAACATCACTAAAGTTTTTTATTGAAATACTTTTTTGTATCCTAGAATCAAATGTATGAGGTATGTACCCTTATAGGGTATAATTGTGATCTTTTAGTAGGCAAACACTAACTCAGACTTATTACTATGTATCATAGTTTATAATGTTGTTGTTAAATGTGATTGAGTTGGCTCCGACTCCAAGTGACCCTTTGTAGGATTTCTCTAAGGGTGTAAGCTTTTGTAGGAATGGAAATTCTCATCCTTCTCCTATGGAGCTGCTGTTGAGCTTGAACTACCAACCATGTGGTTCGCAGTCCAGTGTTTATCCTACAGCGCCATTGTGCTCCCATAGTTTAAACTATGGGAGCCATTGTGCTCCCATATTTTAAAATATGTATCTCTTTCTGATTAAATAAAATATGCAAACATTTCAGTTCTGGGTACTTCAATTGAGGACTATCCATTTACCATAAGTACAGCCAAAACCGATATCTCAGTGGGCTACAAGTTTTACTTTTTCTAGTTCAGAGATCATTTTATCTATAAATCTAGCAGCCTGTGATGAGGCATATAAGATGTCCTTGACCTATTACCCATGTGTCCTCTACATTTCCAGTCTCTGTTCCTGTAAATGTATTTATGTGACCCTTTCTCACAGATGGAACATGAATTGATATCAAACCAATTAATAATGGATAGACCTTTTACTTGATAACCATTTACCATTTCTCTTCCTTCCTTCCTTCCTTCCCTTCTTTCTTGTCTCCCTTCATTGTTATTTCCATCAGTCTGTTAGAAGGGAAGGACCTAAGGACTGAAACATGGAAGGAAGTAGCCCAAGTCCCTGAATCTCCAAGTAGAGAATTACCCAGATTACATAGGGTGTGTATGTGTGTTAATGTTTTAAGTCACTGATACTTTAGAGCTTGTTTATTACCACAGTTTATCTTTGCCTATCCTGAATGATACAACGGTTCACTGTAGTATAATGTTCATTAAATGAATGAAAAGAATCTCAGTTTTATATTCTCTCATCTATAAACACATTTTTATACTCAATAGTTATTAATCTAGAGAGATTTTTGCACATACATATTATGAATATATATAATCAGATAAGAAATTAAAAATGGACTAAGAATAAAATTGGACTTTCTTACCTCCTCCTCAGCTCCTGATATTTATTGGGTACTTTCTAGCTTCCAGTTGTTTTTCTAAGCACTTTACTTGGATAATTTAACTTAATCTTCACAGTAACTCTATGAGGTAGTCAGTATTGTTTCCCTCATTTTACAGATAAAATTGAAGTTCGAAGAGGTAAATTGCCCAGGGTCACATAGCTGGTCACCCCAGTGGAGGGAATGAGAGAGGAAATCCCAGGAGTCAGCTGACAGAACCCATGAGTTTAACCCCTACATTGTGTTGCATAAGCCAAAGGTTCTTACATAATGTTCACAATGGTAGATTTACAGTGCTGAGCATGGACCAGTTCTCCAAAACATACTGGTTCATTGATTGATGCAGGGCTTCTAGAAGCCAACTTTTTTTGGACACTGGGTTGGTATGATGAGCAATGCTGTTTCATTAGAACCAGCTGATGCACTTGTTTGTAACTCATTTTTATATAGCGTGTATTTCCCTTGCTCAGAAATTCTGTCAATACATGTTCAGAGCTCCTTTAACATGGGAATAGTATGTGTATTCTTGATTGAGAGTGCCCTACATGAGAAAAAAAAAAAAAAAAAGTTCAACCTGTGGTCTACAAATTACGTGAAATACTCTGTTCTCATCTTTAATGCTGGAATATGTTCCTTTGCCTTGTTTTTAAATTTCTGCTGATCTAACTTTATTTTTGACTCTCTTTAGATCACAGGCACTTTTTAAGATAAAAAGAAAAAAAATGGTGTGAAAGATGTCTAGGATGCTTTTTTTTTTTTTTTTTTTGGCAGCCACACAGCTCATCTGCCTGTCCCACAACCTTGCTTTTTCAGTCCGACAGTACTTTTTCCCATGTAATGAAGAATGTTTAAACGATTGGTTAGGCAAACCAGGATTCAAATCCACTGTATGAACTGTGCTACTTCATAAAGGCTTGTCTATGGAACCTGCTACTAAATCTCTTTACTCCCATATGAAGTAGAATAATCACAATGACTTTGTACAGCTTGGTCCATAATAGGTTCTTAATGATTAGTAACCTCCCTCACCTTTTCTTTTCTTCCTATCTACACATGTTCCATATTTCAAGGACTGGTTTTACTTTCATCTTCTCCTTGAAACCCTTTTGGATGAATTCAAGCCTAATTCTCTTATTTCTTTTCAGATTACTTTTGCACTTATTTTCCTGTGCTATATAAAGGTCTATAGTTGAAGCACTGGACTGTTAACCACAAGTTTGGCTGTTCAAACCCACCAGGCACTCCTTGGAAAATTGTATACAGGGTCTCCATGAGTCAGAAATGCATCCACGGTACTTAACGACAACAACAAATAGCTCTTTGGTATTTAAGCTGACATCTATAATCAAATCTTGTTTACTCAGCCTTCAGTTGTCTATAGTCATCCAACTGGTGTGCCCATTGAAGGTAAGGAAGTCTTTTCTTCTGTATTTTCCATAGATCAGGACACACAATAGGTAGCCAACATATACCTACTTTCCTTGATTGGTTGTTAATTCACTTATCTTTTCTAAAAACTGCATAATAAAAGAGGGTAGCTCAACAACTGATTATTTTATATAAAGTGCTACAGATGGAGACACAGAGGACTCCCAAATGAGACAAAGGTTGTAATGCAAGAAAAAAAAAAAAACTGTTTGCCAAATAATTGTACTGTAATCCAATTTGAGAAGTACAAACAGGGCATCCAAAAGGTGGAGGAAAAACCCTCTAGTATGCATACTTAGAAGAATTAATGATACAGTTTCCATTATAATGGACACTCTATTACATTGTGTTCATATCTAGTCTATTTCATTATTAAATGCAACTGAAAAACTGTGTCAAGCTCTTCTGGAAAAGGAGGGTCTCTACTCTGTGTGTATATACAGGGTCTTCTTTATGTCCTACTTGGAACCCAGATACATATCTTGATGGCCCCTGATGGCATGGACTTCCCTTCACCCAACACATTCATTTAAAAATAAAACTCATAAATGCAAGGATATTTTGGTACACATTTGGAAGTGCGTTTGTTTTAATTTTTTAAAAAGGTAACAGATGTGTAGAGTTGAATAGTGAAGAGGACACTTAAAAACATCATCTGTGATCATTTCAGTGCCCATGCATGCAGAGCCATTTAACATTCTTTCCTCCTTGTGTCTGTCTGACCCAACACATGACTCTTCAGGAGCACCTGCTCCCTTATCTCCCCCATCAGCCTCTGTTCAGTTACTTTCTAGTAACGTTCACACTACACACATTCCTTTACTAGGGAACATAAATCTTTTTCCTGTCTCAGCAAAAGAAGTGATTGGTACAATACCAAATCCAGTCATATTTTACAGATCCTGCCTTTCCTTTCTTCCTTTTTTGTTTTTAATTCCTCAGGATTCAATTAGTTTTTTCCATGGTTCCCCTTTGAAGATCTCTTTGAAGATACCTTGTTCCTTTTCTTTATTGAGTTAAGGGAAGCCAAAGACTTGAAAAGATTTGTAATTAAACATATTACTTGTTTCAATAAGGTAATCTATCATGAATCACTCTTCTACAAATTGACGTCTGTAATAGAGCTTTGTTCATACATGCCCCTTTTTATCAGCCCAGATCTTTCAATATTCTTAGTGAGGGGACCAAAACAATCACAGATTCTTTGTCAGGACAATTAGCATAAATGCCTTGCATAATTTGAGAATATCTACACTTTAAATTTCATTGTGGCCTGCTTTGTCTTAGCATTCAGTATTTCTTTATAGGGGGTGGAAGCAGCAGGGAATAAGCCAATATATTGCCCTTTACTTGATCCTAATGTGAAATTCTGTTTCTGCATATCTAAATACATATCTGACTCAACCCCTTAGGAACCTTACCCACATCTTTATCTCCTTCCCCTCCACTAGCTTCCCAACTCAGTAAAGTTAAAAAGAATTATGAGTGTTAGCCCAGGAAATGCTGGGCTTCGGAAGTGTGTGATTTGAAGATCTTGATGATAAGCAGGGAGAATTACAACTACCTTCTTTAACTAGAATGTCATGTGCTTGCCTCACCACCCACAAAATCCCACTGGCAACTTTGAGCAGTGGTATTTCGTTTGGGTCTGTATCTGACAGTTCCAATATGTTAGAATAAAGTAAGCGTGTTCAATATATGAGACAATTTAATTTTTAAAAAATTGTGGAAGGAAATCAGTTCTGTTCAGAAATACTATAGCATGTGGTAACACCACGATCTAAGACAAAAGAATACAGGATCCAAATAACAAGAGTTGTTAGGTGCATTATCTACAGAATAATTAAGATAAACGTCTTAAACAATTTTCAAAATACTTGAACCACTGGCACATATATTTGCACAAATAAATATAAATGCTACTTTAAATAATAGGTAGTTATTTTAGAGAGCTCAGTATCCAAAGTAAAAGAAAAATGACTTTAAAATGGATTTGTTAATGTTCACCAATTTTAAGTTGATGCCATGGAGGGCCACTATCCCATCCTGTAAAATACCACCATCGCCACCAACTTTTATTGTGAGAAAGAAGATATAAACTAAATTGACAGTGGTTAAGTCTTGTGGTTTATTTATTTTATTTTCAATTAGTTATTAATAAATCCACTAATAATTCATGCTCCATTTATTCCATCTTTATGGAATGTTCCTTAGTGGAAAAATAGGTATTTAGTGCTTCATAATATTCATTTGCATTCATACACACAAAAATTATTTGTAAAATTGATCTAAAGTTGGGGGCTGTTTAAAACTCTGTAATAACTGTATGAGTCTATAAACACAGTAAAGCCAAGTGTCACTTACATAAGTGTGGATGAGCTGTTGTTGTTAGGTGCCATCCAATCAGCTCTGACTCAGAGCGACCCTATTCGCAACAGATGAAAACACGGCCCAGTCTTGCATTAGCCTCACAGTTCTGGTTAGGGTTGGGCCTATTGTGGCAGTCATTGTGACAGCCCATCTCATTGGGGGTCTTCCCATTTTGTGTCCACTTCTATTTTACCATCAGTGGTTCCTCCTGATAACATGTCCAAAGTATGTGAAACGAAGTCTCAACATCCTGGCTTCTAAAGCATATTCTGGCTGTACTTCTTCCAAGACAGATTTGTTTTTTCTGGCAGTCCCTGGTACTTTCAGTATTCTTTGCCAACATCATAATTCAAATGTATCAGATCTTCTCCAGTCTCCCTTATTCATTGTCCAGCACATGCATATGAGGTAATTGAAGATAGCGTGGCTTAGGTCAGGTGCACTTTAGTTCTCAAAGTGACAGTTTTGCTATTTATCTCTTTAAAGAGGTCTTTTACAGCTGACTTGTGCAATGAAATAATACATCCTTTGATCTTTTTACTTCTCAGGATTCCATGAGCATTGATTGTGAATCCAAATAAAATGAATTCTTGACAACTACAATTTTTTTTTTCTGTTAATCATGATGTTGTTTATTGGACCAGTTGTGAGAAGTTTTCTTTTCTTTACAATGAGTTGTAATTCCTACTGAAAGCTCTGTTCTTTGATCTTTACCAATAAGTGCTTCAAGTACTCTTTGCTTTCAGCAAACAACTTAGTTGTGCCATCTGTGTGTTGCAGGTTACTGATGAGTTTCCTCTAATCTTGATGCCAATTTCTTCTTCAGATAATACAGCTTCTTGGATTATTTGCTCAGCATACAGATGGAATAAGTATGGCAAAGGATACAACTCTGACACACACCTTTCCTGGTTTTAAGCTGTGCAGCATCCTCTTACTCTGTTTGAGCCATTGCCTCTTGGTCTCTATAGAGGTCCTAGATCAGCACAATTAATTGTTCTGGAATTCCCATTTGTCACAATGTTATCCGTAGTTTATTTTGATCCACAAAGTGGGATGTCTTTACATTGTCAATAAAGCCCAAGTAAAGATTTTTTAGTATTCTCTACTTTTAGTCATTGCAAAGACTTTCAACTATGTGGATCATGAGAAGTTATGAACAACATTATAGAGGATGAGCAGTCTAGAACTTAATTGTGCTCCTGAGGACCCTATACATAGACCAAAAGGCAGTCATTTGAACAGAACAATGGGACACTGAATGATTTAAGATTGGGAAAGGTGTGTGTCCGTGTTGTCTTATTTCACCATATTTATTCAGTCTATATGCTGAGCAAATAATCTAAGAAGCTGGATTATATGAAGAAGAACATGGCATCAGGATTGGAGGAAGACTCATTACCAACCTAAAATATGTAGATGATACACCATGTTTGTTGAAAGTGAATATGACTTAAAATGTTTACTGATAAAGATGAAAGACCACAACCTTCAGTATGGGTTGCACTTCAGTGTCAAGAAAACAAAAGTCCTCATCACGGGACCAATAAATAACATCATGGTAAATGGAGAAAAGTTTGTAGTTGAAAGAGAATTCATTTTGCTTGAATCTACTATCAATATTCATGTAAGCGGCAGTCAAGTAATCAAATGACATATTATAGTAGGAAAGTATACTGCACAAAATCTCTTAAAAAGTTTTCAAGAGCAAAAATACCAGTTTGAGGACTAAGGTGCACCTTACCCAAGCTATGGTATTTTCAATAACTTGAAATGCATTTGAAAGATGGACAGTGCATAAGTAACACTATAGAATAATTCATGCATTTGAGTTATTGTGTTAGAGAAGAATATTAAAAGTACCATGGACTGCCAAGAGACTAAACAAATCTGTCATTGAAGAAGTGTAGCCAGAATGCACCTTAGAAGTCGGGATGGATAGACTTTGTCTCTCATATTTTGGATATACTATCAAGAGCGACCAGTCCCTTGAGAAGGACATTATGTGAGGTAAAGTGGAAGGTCAGTGAAAGAGAAGGAGACCCCAATGAGATGTATTTGCATAGTGGTAGTAGCAATGGGCTGGCACATAACAATTGTGAGGCTAGCTCAGGACCAGGAAGTGTTTGGTTCTGTTATGCATAAGGTCACCACAAGAGTGGAAACCAACTCAACACCGCCATCAACAACAATAGCAATCTTTAGCCAATGTCTATCTGAGATCAGCAATTACATCCCTCTGAATCTGGCTTAAATTTCTGTCAGCTCCCTGGCAATGTACTGCTGCAACTGTTTTAATTAGCTTTGGCAAAATTTTGCTTCCATGTGATCTTAATGGTATTGTTCAATAATTTCCACAATCTTTAGGGTTACCTTTGTTTAGAATGGTCAAAAATATGAATCTCATTAGCCAGGTAGCTGTCTTCCAAAATTCTTAACATAGACTACTGAGTGCTTCCATTACTGCATCAATTTGTTGAACTATTTCAACTGGTATTCTGTTAATTCCTGGAGTCTTATTTTTTGCTAATGCCTTCAGTGCAGCTTGAACGTCTTCCTTCAATACCACCTGTTCTTAATCATATGCTATCTCTTGAAATGGTTGAAGGTTGACTAAATATTTTTAATAGAACAACTCTGTGTATTTCATCCATGTTCTTTTGATGCTTCCTGTATAATTTAATATTTTGTGCATGTTGTTGTTAAGTGTCTCTGAGTTGGTTTTGACTTATAGTGACTCTCTATAGGGTTTCCGAGGTGAATCTGAACCACTGATCTTGTGATTCAAACAAACCTTGTGCTCAAACGCATTATCCCACCGTACCACACCAGGACTCCATTTTGCTCATAGAATCTGTCAATATTGCAACTCAAGACCTCAATTTTTTCAATTCTTTCAACTGGAAAAATCCTGAGTCTATTCTTTCCTTTTAGTTTTCTAACTCTAGGTCTTTGCAGGTTTTGTTTTAAAAGTTAACTTTGTCTTTTCTTTGAAATTTTCTGTTCAGCTCTTTGATTTCATCATTTCTGCCATTAGCCTTGGCTAATATATGCTTAAGAGCACATTTAAGAACCTCTTTTGACATCCACTTTGGTCTTCCTTCTTTCCAGTCTTTTTAATGACCTTTTGCTTTCTTCAATAACAATGTCCTTGATAACATTCCACAACTCCTCTGGTCTTCAATCACTAGTGTCTAATTCATCAAATTGCTTCCTGAGATGGCCTCTAAATTCAGGTGGCCTCTAAATACTTTGGCTCTTGTGGAATTTAAAGTCTTTTCTTTATCTTCAGCCTACACAATTTATGAGCAATTTATGACCTTTTCCATAGTTGGCCCTTGGCCTTATTTTGGCTGATGAATTGTGCTTCTCCATCATCTCTTCCCACCGATGTAGTCAGTGTTATTCCTGTGTATTTCATCTGGTGAGGCCCACATGTACAGTCGCTGTTTATAATGTTGAAGAATACTTTTGCAACGCAGAAGTCTTGGAAATACATTTTCAATAGTACTAACCATAACTTGGTCTTGCAAAATTCTATCATGCCATATTGAAATCATTTCTATCACCAAGACAATATTTTCCAACTATTGATGCGTCTTCTTTATTTCCAAATTTCACATTTCAACCACCAATAATTGTCAATGTCACTTGTTTATGGGTTGGACCAGTTTCTGATGAAAAGACGTTGACTTGTTGTTGTTTGTTAGGTGCCATTGAGGTGGTTCTGATTCTCTGACTTACAGCATCCCTATGCAAAACAGAACAAAACACTGCCCAGTCCTACACCATCCTCACAATTGTTGTTACGCTTGAGCCCATTGCTGCTACAACTGTGCCACTCCATCTCATTGGAGGTCTGTCTCTTTTGCGCTGACACTCTACTTTACCAATCATGATGTCTTTCTCCAAGGACTAATGCCTCCTGATAATATGTCCAAAGTATGAGAGACAAAGTCCGGCCATCCTGGCTTCTCAGGAGCATTCTGGCTGTACTTTTTCCAATACAGATTTGTGTGTTTTTCTGACCGTCCATGGAACTCAAATAAATGAAGTCTTCTACAAGTCTTCCTTATTAATTGTCCTACTTTCACATGCATGTGAGGTGATTCAAACACCATGGCTTGAGTCAGGTGCACCTTAGTCCTCAAACTGACGTCTTTGCTCTTGAAAATTTTCAAGAGGTCTTGTGCAGCATGTTTGCCTAATGCAATATGTCATCTGATGTCTTGAATACTGCTTCCATGAGTGTTGATAGTGGATCCAAACAAAATGACGTTTTTTACGACTTCAATCTTTTCTCATTTATCATGATGTTATTTATTGGTCCGATTAAAGAAGTTGGTAGACTTCACCAATTTTTCGTTATTGATTTTTGGTGGTTGGTGGGTTATTTGAATAATAATTGTAATAACTGGTCTTCTTTGTAAGTGTATAGATATTATCCTGTTACACACAGCGCTGTGCTTCAAGATAGATCTTGAAATGTTCTTTTTAAACAATGCCTGTAACACCATTCCTACTGAATTTGTCATTCCCAGTATAGTAAATCATATGATTGTCTGATTCAAAATGATCCGTACTTGTCCGTTTCAGCACTCTAATGCCTAGGATATCCATCTTTATGCATTTTATTTTTAATGACTTTGAATTTTCTTGGATTCATACTTCATATAAAATATATGTTTAATTAATAATGGTTATTTACTGCTGTTTCTTCCCACTTTGAGTTGTGCCCCATCAGCAAATGAAGGATCCCAAAGCTTTGCTCCATCCTCATCATTAAGGTCCACTCAATTTTGAGGAGACATTTCTTCCCCAGCCGTATTCTGAATTCTTCTAATCTGATCGGCTCATCATTGACAATATATCAGACCATGGCTCGCTGTTATTCATTAGCTGTTCAATAGTGGATCCCTCAAAAGTGGACTGCTTAATTTTTCTTTCTAGTTTGTTATTAATCTGTAAACTCCACTGAAATCTGTTCATTATGGGCAAGTTTCTTTGTATTTGAAGCACTGGAGGCATGTTGTTGTTGTTGTTAAGTGCCGTCGAGTCAGTTCCGACCCATAGCGACCCTGTACAGGGTTTCCGAGGGTGTAAATCCTTACGGGAGTAGAAAGCCTTATCTTTCTCCCGCGGAGCGGCTGGTAGTTTCGAACCGCTGAGCTTAAGGTTCACAGCCCGATTCGTAACCACTACGCTACTGGAGGCATAGGCTTCGTTATCACAGTAACATGCAAACAGTATGACAAACTGGCAGCTGGGTGGGGAAGCATGGATGGTATTCTGTAGAAATTAATTTCTTCTCGCTTTGAAGCAAAATGAAAAAGGTCAGCAGCCCACTGATAGGTGCTTGTTGTTTGAGCTTCTGTAGAGTCAACCCTGACTTATAACAATCCAATTCATAGTGGAATTGTCCAATCCTGGACCTCCCATAGAAGGTTTTTTTTTTTTTTTTTTTTTTAATTGGTTCATTTTTAGACATAGATTACTTGACATTTATTCCGAGTCTGTCTTAATGTGTAGATTCATCTAAGACTTGTTCAGCGTCATAGCAACACACAGTCTTTTACAGAGGAATAGGTGATGGCTCTGCATGAGATACTTTGGCTGGGAATTACCTCAGGGTCTCTCACATGGAATGCAAGAATTCTAACATGAAATCACTGTTCCTTTGCAAGATGCTGAAGGGCAAAACAAAATGGGTAGAAGATACTGTTTCCGTTCATAAATAGTTTCTAATCTATTGAAAGGCTCAGTGCACATTTGGGTGATCTGCTGGTCTTGTTTTAGAGTATGCATTTCAAAAGAATGAACAAATGGAAGAGTGTTTTCGTGTAAAGTACTTCAAAAGCTTTTATGAAGAAGGAAGAATTGGAAACAAATCTAAGAGGAAGAGTGCTGAGGAAACATTGCCAGGCAGTGTAGTGGCAGCAAAGGAATGGAACATGACTGCACATGGCTTAGTTAAAAACTCAGGGACATGCATCACCATGAATGTGAGGATGGTGAAAATAACTTTGAAAGTAAGATTATTTAACATGTCTGACTTCCTCATTCTTCACCTATAAAATGGCAACAGTGATTACTACATTGCACATCCTACAGGGGGAATTGGTGGCTCAAAAAATGTCTGTTGTTTTTTGCCATCGAGTCAGCTCTAACTCAGAGTGACAGAGTTTAGGATTTCCAAGGAGCAGCTGGTGGGTTCGAACTGCAGCATTGTGGCTCACAGTCCTGTGCTGATCCTACAGAACCACATCAAGAGATTCAGATCCCAGTTTTATTGTATAATCCATCATCGTTACACTTCTGAGTGTGTACGTGGGTACAATGTCCAAGAGAAACCAGAGAGAAGGCCTAAGGACAGTGTTAGTGGAGAGGAGCTTAGACTTAACTTCAGAAGATAGACGTACCCACGGAAAAAATTACAGAGTCCAGTTAAATTTTGAAACAATTTCCTGATATTGATATATGTCATACATGGTGTAATTTAAAGTTAAAAAGATAGACAACGACCCTGCCTTTTCTGAGTTTATGGTCTTCTCCCCAGGACACTTTCCTTGTGCCAAACCTGTAGAATCTTGATCATGACCGTAGTCTTACCCCTTTTAAAAGATGGTCCTGAAGTTAGGGTATCTTGAAGATTTATATATATATATCTGAGGAAAAAAAAGACTAAGTGACATAAAAGTATAAAGTGCTGTAGAATATTCCTAAACATTGACACTTATAGCTTCCTGAATATATGTGTGCTGGTCCTCCATATATCTCACACCTTTCCCAATTAACAACACCATGTGACCAGTTCTCGCCAATGGACTGTAAACAAAGGTGTGTCCTATCCAGACAATGTTTTTAAGGAGAATTGCATAATCTCCCACATCTCTTTTCTATGGTGTGCAAATTTAGAGATCTCTGGTGGAGATGGCAGAGACCCAAAATGGGAAACAGTCTTTGTAGAATCATGAAATTAATGCTTTTGTCTTAACCCACCAAACCCTATCCTGACCTCATAAGGATAGACAGGTTGTATGACAAGAATGCTATTCTATAGGTGAAATACTATAGCCTTAGAATTGGGGATTGCCTTGAATGCTCCCCTTACTGTTTCTAGTTGTTTTTGTGTGCCATTGCCTTCAACTTCTCATTTATTAGATGACTGCTGACTGAAACCAAATAAAATGCATTTTTATAGTCTTTCAAGATTATATGTGTGTGTTTTAAGACTTTAAATCTTTGCTGGAGCATACAGCTTCATCTTTTTATTGAGGAGTGACTGGTGGCCTTGAACTGTAGACCTTGTCCTATATATATAATAAAGCAACAAACTGAGGAGAGTGTCCCGTGGATGGTAGTTTGGTGAATAAGTTATGGCCCCCAAATGGAGACATGAATGTTGGATTATATCTATACCATGTTGGTCCACTGCAATTTTCTGATGTCCAGGTTCCCATCTGATGACAGAACAATCCAGAAATGAATCTGATGCTAGTGCAATGTCATGTAGGCTTGTTTACTCTATGGGCAGTTTCTCAATGAAGAGAATGATTTCACTTATCCCCAGTAGCTGTGTTCCTGTTGACACATGAATGCTGTATAGGAAAGAGTTAGTGAGCTTTAGCCTATGGAGCTAAACTCATTTTATTAGGAAACAATTTCAGCAATTGACTCTCATCTCATCATGTTACTTATATCTTGTTATCTCTTGAGGGGCCTGTAATTAAAACAGGTGTGTGTCCTCATAAGTTAGAGATTTGGCAACTGTAGACATTGTAGTAAGTTCTAACTGGAGACTCTAATGACCCACAGATTCAGTAATTATTATGAAACCATGGAAGTGTTTGGTCAGGCAGAGTGTCAAAATGGGCAAATGCATCCCAAAGTGATGGTCTTATAGAATACACCCTTATTAAACCAGGAAAGATTTCAAATAAAATCACAGATCTCTTTCTTCCTCCCTTTTTTCCTTCCTTCCCTTCCCCCCTTCACTTGTCCTACCTTCCCCCTACCTCACCTCTTTTTTTCCTTTCTTCCTCCCTACCCCTTTCTTTCTGTCTGTCTGTCTGTCTTTCTTCTGTATTTTAGATGTTAAGTGCCATTGAGTCATTTCTGACTCATAGTGACGCTTTGTAGACTTGTGGGTTTGAACCTTTAACCATATGGATACATAAGTCCAGTGCTTATCCTACAGTGCCACACCAGGACTCCTTTCTTCCTATATATAAATCAGTGTTTTCAATACTAGTAGTTATTGAAATTATTTTAGGAGCCTCTATTCATCTGACATATACTGCCAGAGTAAACCTTGAAGTCCTAGTGTGGCACTGCAGGATAATGGGCTGGACAGCAAGGTTGGTTTGTACTGCAAGGTCAAACTCATCAGTCACTCCTTGGAAACCCTATACAGGGTTGCCATGAGTCGGAACTGACTCCATGGTACTGAACAACAAGAGTTAGACAGAATCATTTAATCAATATTTAATGTCTCTCTTGCTTTTGGTTTTTGGAATGATGCACTCAAGTGAGCCTTCTCCAAGTATATTTGGAAATAAAGTTATTCTAGCCAGAAATGTTCACAGTATAGCTGAAACATGAAAGCCAAAATACTTTGTATGCATACCTGTCATATATTAAGCTGAACAGAATTTAGACACATGCTCCAAATGAGCATAGGCAGTTTATTCCTTTGAGAATGAAATACTAGGATCTTGCCAACTCTAGAACAATTTAATACAGATACAATTTTATATTTGAGGTCTTCTGAATTTCTCTAGTACTGCTGTTGTGTTCAGTACCTTGGAGCTGGTTTTGACTCATAGTGTCCCTGCATAGTGTTTCTGAAGAGAGGCTGGTGAGTTTGAACTGCCGACTTAGTGGTTCAACTGACCTTGCCATCTAGTGCGTATCACTGACTTGATTATCAATTAATTGAAAGTAGCAGAAAGGGTCTTACACCTCTGTTTTACATAGCATTTTATGTATATAAACTAGAAACTAGTAGCCCATATCAGCTGTAGTCACTGTTAGTACCATGAGGATAAAGGTCATGGACATTTTGCTTTTCCCTGTATCTGTCACCTACCAGAGTTCATGGTTTTTGCATAAACAAATGAAAGTTCAGGATTGCTTTGCAAATGTAAACATTGATTCTTTGGTTGATGTTAACATTAATCAGATAGTGTCCAGGAAAAATCAGATTCCTATTTGGTCGTATTCTGAAATTCTCTTTTTGTTTTAGTGAAGATTAACAGGTTTACAGCGTTTTGTTCTTTTGCATATGGGGTCATTATGAGTCAGAGCAACTCGCTGGCACCTAAGAACAATTCTTAATAGATTGATGGTATGCATACAGACTGCTATAATAAGGTGTAAGAGTTGGGGGGGAAAATGACTCTTTTAAATTAAGCAAGAATTGTCTCAGCTTCTTCATATAATGTTGTTTTGGGGTGCTGTAGAGTCAGTTCTGACTCATCACAACCCTACGCACAACCCTATATACATTGAAACACTATCTGGCCCTGTAGCAACTTCACAGTCACTGTTATAGCCACTGTCTAGCCATTTCATTGAGAGTCTTTGTCTTTTCATTAACCCTCTACTTTACCGAGTATGATGTTACTCCTCAGGGGCTGGTCCTTCTTGATAAAAAGGAACTAAGACAAAATCCTGCATTCCACAATGTGTCTGGATTATGATGGCAATTTTATTTTGTTTTTGTTTTTAATGTTTTAAAGAATTAATAAACTATCAATGGGCCAAACCATAATTTGAATTTAAATGTGTTTCCAGTATTCCACGTAGCAAGTAAGACTTTCTTGCTATTTTTGTAGCCAATAATCTCATAATCAAGTGACACAAAATTGTTTGGCTGCGTCTTTGGAGCTATATATCTTAATTGAGTAATGTATATGTTCCATGTTCTGCAACTTTTGAAGATTGTATAACGTAAAGAAGGAACTCTGGTTGCATAGTCGTTACGAATCGGGCTGGGAACCTTAAGGTCAGCAGTTTGAAACTACCAGCTGTGCTGTGGGAGAAAGAAGAGGCTTTCTGTTCCCATAAAGATTTACAGCCTCGGAAACCCTGTACAGGGTCACTGTAAGTCGGAAATGACTCCTCGGCACATACCCAGCACCATAAATGTAAAGACAATTGAAGACTAAGAGAGAAGGGGAAGAAGGTAAAAAGAATAATGTGGCAAAGACGATCTAAAGAGAGAACCAAAAGAGTGTGATTGTGTTTATCTTGAAGCAAATGGGGGTAGGAAAAATAAAAATCTTCCTCCGAATAAACAAGTGTGTGTTTTATAAAGATAATCCCACTTTAGTAGTATGTGGAGCTACTGTTCTGTTGAATGCTCTTATTTTTAAATTTTTTTAAAGAGATGAACGAAGTAATCATCTTAACTATTCTAGAATAAGAGCTATGTACCACATTCCTGTGGCCCCTTTAACCTTGGCAGCCGCCAAAATGAACAGTCCCCATACATGCTAATACTTTCCCACCTCATGTTCTCTCATCCTCTCTACTTGGGGATTTCTCCAAAGCCTCATCTTGTTAAACGCTGAGTAGATGAAATCTCAAAGTCTGAGGAGAAGTAAAGCTCTTCAGGTCAGAGTAATACTCTAGCAACTGTGAATGGTTAGCCCTCGACCCAACAATGGCATAGTTCTAAGGTTCATTGCTACTCAGTTTGTGGGGGACCCCAAGATGTCCACAGTGATAAAAGACTGAAAACTTACCCTTACTTACTTTTATTCCTTCCTTGATTCCGTCTCCACAACAAAATAAATTCAGTTCAACAAACTTTTTTCTCCATTTTTGCTTGTAAGTTAATTCAAATTAAGACACATATCCCTGAGTGGTGCATAGTGGTTACGAATCGGGCTGCGAACCGCAAGGTCAGCAGTTCGAAACTACCAGCTGTTCCACGGGAGAAAGATGAGGCTTTCTGCTACCATAAAGATATACAGCCTCGGAAACTCTATACAGGGTCGTTATGAGTCGGAATCGACTCCACGGCACATAACAACAACAACAACAACATCCCTGAGTGGTAGAAATGGTTAACCCACTCAACTGGTAGCCAAAAGGTTGGAAGTTCAAGTCCTCCCAGAGGTGTCTGTGAAGATAGGCCAAACAATCTACTTCTAATCATTCTTTCTTTGAAAACCATCTGGAACACAATTCTACTTGGACACAAATGGGATCATCATGAATCAGTCTACTAGACAGCAGGCAACTAGCTTGTGTGTATGTGTTGTTTTTATTCTAAAAATTAATTGTTTACGTGATCTAAAATTTTTTTTATTAAGTTGGATTTTAATCCAACTTTGTATTAAGTTGGATTCAAATATTTCTTACAATGGGATACAGCTCCTAAAAGGATCGAAAATAAAACTATGGGACAACGCCCCACTCTAAAATTTTTAATTTAGCAGACTAAATGCCTATTTGTACTTGTAGCGCTATTATCAGCTGTGATAATTGGTTAGTACATAAGACAGTTTCTTATGTAATTACAGAGGAAAATGCTAAAATTGATGCATATTTTTATTTCTTTTTCCCTATGCCCCCACAACTGTTGAGAACCGTTTAACCTCTAAGTTATTAAGGATTTTTTTTTTTTTCTTCATTCGAGATGACAATGCCTGATGATTTCTGTGTCCTTAGGGCAAGGGTAAATCTTGGTGTGCAGCCTGAACCAAACAGATAAATATAATTATTATTTCTATATATTTGATGATGAAAGGGTTCTGAGCTGCACAGACTGATCTTTCTGTCGCCAACTGTGTACTGTTGAAATTTTGATTAAAGCCTCACTGAAGTAGTTTATCAGTATTTGTTTGGTTTCAGGAAGTAAAATATGTGAGCTCAATATGAATGACAGACTACATCCATCGAGAGCATTTGTTTCATCAGTCTGGGAAACTCAGAATCCTTGCTGTAGATAATGTATGAGGAAGATATTTTTCCCTTCCTAGATTTGCATACTGCTCAATAGTCCACTGATTCCAGACATATTATGTTCTGTTGTATCTTTCCTTGATTCCATTTTCCTCCTGCAAATGTGAATGTGCTGGAATACAGACATCATTTAAAAAAAAAAATAATTTAAGCCCTTCAAATCCTCCTGTCTGGAAAATGTTTATACAATTTGTAACAGAGAAGCCCAAAGTGCTGCTGAATAAAGCCAAAATATTTTGCTGACTTTTTTGAAGGGATCATTTCTAAGCAAGAGTGAAAAAAAAACAACAACACAACAACAACAAAAAACTGATCTTGGTCAAAAGAATAAGAAAGAGTGAAAAAGCAGATTTTGACTTTTAAGTTATTTCATGAAAATACCAGCAAATAGATTAAGAACTTGCTTTTTAATATTCTGAATCAAATTTGGTGAATAGAAAGGCATAAAATAGTTCTTCTCTTTCTTGAGTCAACACAAAAAATTGGGGCCACCAAAATAATTTGAGGTTTTCTCTGTCTCTGAAAGGGAGAGGGGGCTGAAGAGAGACAGCCAGAGATCACACAGGGCAGCTTGCTCTATATTGCACAAGTAACTTGGTGGGGGTGGGAGGTCAGAGAGAAAGACAGCAACGAAAACAAAACCATCATGAAAGAATTCCCAGAACTCATTTGGCGATTGCAGAGTGGTGATTTTATTTTTACTTCATATTTCCCTATCCCTAATGGAAAGCATTAATTAATAGAAATAAACTGCTTTTGATAAATTTCACCTATTTAGTTTTGTGTAGGAAAGTTGAGGTGTTTATCTCAATCAAGCCTTTAACATTAGAATTTTGAGTCCTTTCATCTTATCTTTTGTTCTCCTGAACCGGAGCCTCTGTCATTCTGTATATACACATCATGTGTTTAAGTGATTACAAAAAGAAAACAAAACAAACATCAAACATGGATGCCTTGATTACTTTCTGTGAAGCAATACCTTAAGAAGCAAATATATTTACTATCTTTTGCAATTTTGGTGGTTTTCCAAATTGCTTGCAATACGGCCTCTTTGTACAGACCTTTTAAAATCACACAAATAGACAACATGCAGAACATTTTGAATGAAGGCTGCCATTCTTTTCAGCTGATAGGACTTGGGTTAAAAATAATAATAATAATAAATAAAAACAACTCACACAATGTAACCTAGAAAGAAAATGCCTGTCTCTACCTTTAGATTTATGGGTCTCTTTACATTATCCTTTCTATTTTGAAATGGTGCCGAATATTTTCTCTCTTTCTTTCTTTCTTTTTCTAAACACCAAACTCTCTTCTCTGTTCAGGATAAGTACACAGTGAGGTACATATGATAGGCACTATAGCAATTTTGAAAATGTGTATTATTTGGCAAAATAGTCTGTAATGATTTGAGCTCATTGTGTACATCCATATTTGGACACTTCTTTAAAAGTGAATTTTTGATCTGATGGACCATAATAACTTTTCTTGCAGCAAGTCCTTCTCAGATGCTGAATTATTGGGTCTCCTCTACAGTTATAGTTTATTGGATAAATAATAGTTTGACTGTACCACGGCAAGATTTACAGATGGCCTGACGCACATGTTGGGTGTATACAAATCTTTCCATAGTCTCGTTGAAAATAATTACCAGACTAAACAGGCTAATGGGGGAGTGAGGGATTCCCTTCAGATAATTATATTATACTACCCTCTGTAATTCTCAAAGCCTTTTTTTACATCATGTTTCACTAGAATATAATAATAGTGCTGATAAGTGTGTATTGATAGCTTGTTTGTCGAATGAAAAAACTGAATATTACTTCATTAAATGACTCACCCAGTGGCTTGGAGCTTATTGGATGGACATCTTGGATATGAAGGTGGATTTCCCATCCTCTGCTGGGTTTTTGCTTTCTAAAGGGCTCATATGATTAGGTGAGGCCCACACATAATAAGTTCTTTATCTAAGGCTTAATTGATCTGGAACCTTAATTTCATCTGTAAAATTATTTTATGTAAAACTTGAATTAGAATTTTAGTGAATAGCTGAATACATCAGGCCTCCCCAAATGGGAGGAGTGATGTCATAAAACTTTGCCTATACTACCTGCGATGAAGGAGCTTAAAATTCTTTAAGGTGGGTACAATAAGGATAAACAAGGTAGCATGCAGGTAGGCTGTGATACAGATAGCAGCTGCAGGGTAGGCATACACGTGACTTCGCTGAGGTTCTAAAGACAGAAACTACTTTTATTTAGGGATATCTACTACCGCGGGAGAAAGATGAGGCTTTCTACTCCCATAAGGATTTACACCCTCGGAAACCCTGTACAGGGTCGCTATGGGTCGGAACCGACTCGATGGCACTTAACAACAACAAACAACAACAACAACTGGTAACATAGTGGTTATGAAATTGGGCTGCTAACCTCAGGGTCAGCAGTTCGAAACTACCAGCTGTTCCATGGGATAAAGATGAGGCTTTCTGCTCCCATAAAGATTTACAGCCCTGGAAATCCTGTGCAGGGTTGATATGAGTCAGAACCGACTCCACAGTACATAACAATAACAACAACAGAGGTTTCATGAAAATGACTTTGAAGAGTGGGCAGTATTTTCATTCATGGAAAGTAGTCAAAAATCTTTCAGGCAGAAGTAACAGCCCTGACAATGGCACAGAGATGGAGATGCACATCTTGGAGGAATGGTTAGCAACACCGTTTAGCTACAACGTGAAATACACACACACACACACACACACACACACACACACACACATATATATACACACACGTACATATATATTTGTTTTTTAGTGTCTTATATTGTCTTAGTATAGTTGTAATTTAAAAAAAAAATGTTTATCCTGTTGTTGACAATATACAAAATAATCATATACGAATGCAACAGTTTCTATCTGCAACACTTAATGAGATTAATTATATTCTTGAGGCTGTGTAACCATTCTCACCCTCCTTTTCTGAGCCTCCAGCACCCTTTTAACTATACCACCACTTGTCTATCAGTTTGTCGTGATGTGGTGGCTTGTGTGTTGCTATGATTCTGGAATATCAGCAGAGTTAGCCACAGTGGCCAGGTTTCAGCTGAGCTTCCAGATGAAGACAGACTAGGAAGAAAGAGAGACAGACTACCTCTAAATATTGAGTCACTGAAAAATTTACGAATAGCAGTAGAACACTGTTAACATCAGAATAATGAATATTGAAACAGGGTGAAGCTCACCAGAATATTGTTAGATATAGTGCTGGAAGATGACCTCCTCAGGTTGGAAGATACTCAAAATACGACTGGGGAAGAGCTTCCTCCTCAAAGTAGAGTTGACCATGATGAAGCAAATGGAGTAAGCCTCTAGGATCTTCATTTGCTAATTGGGCATCACTCAAAATGGAAAGGAACAGCTGTAACATCCATTAATAATCAGAATATGGAATTACAAAGTATGAATCTAGTAAAATTGGAAATAGTCGAAAATGAAATGGAAAGCATAAACATCAATATCCTGGGCATTAGCTGAAATGGACTGGTATTGGCCATTTTGAACCTGACAATCACATGGTGTACTATACTGGGAATGACAAATAGAACAGGAATGGCATCCCATTCATCATAAAAAAGAACATATCAATATCTGTCTGGAAGTAACAGTAATGCTGCCTATGATAAGATAATATCCATATGCCTACAAGAAAGACCAAGGAGCACTGGTAGTGTAGTGGTTATGAATCAGGCTGCAAACCTCAGGGTCAGCAGTTCGAAACTACCAGCTGTTCTGCAGGAGAAAGATGCAGCTTTATGCTCCCGGAAAGATTTACAGCCTTGGAAACCCGGTACTGGGTCGCTATGAGTCGGAACTGACTCCTTGGCATATAACAACAACAACAAGGAAGACCAGTTAATACCACTATTATTCAAATTTACAGACCAACCACTAAAGCCAGTGGTGATGACATTGAAGAATTCTACCAACTTCTTCAGTCTGAAATTAATCAAACATGCAATCAAGGTGAATCGATAATTACCAGTGACTGGAATACAAAGGTTGGAAACAATGAGGAAGGATCAGTAGTTGGAAAATATGGCTTTGGGGATAGAAATGATGCTAAAGATCTCATGATAGAATTTTCGAGACTAATGAATTCTTCATTTCAAATACCTTTTTAAACAACATAAAAGATGAATATACAAATGGATCTCACCAGATGTAATACACAGATATCAAATTGACTACATCTGTGGAAAGAGACTGTGAGAAAGTTCCATATCATCAGCCAAAACAAGGCCAGGGGCAGACTGTGGAACAGACCATCAATTGCTCATATGCAAGTTTAGACTGAAGCTGAAGAAATTAAAACAAGTCCACAAGCGCCAAAATATGACCTTGAACATATCCCATCTGAATTTAGAACGCAGCTCAGGAAAAGATTTGATGCAGTAGAAACTAAAGACTGAAGACCAGAAGAGTTGTGGGATGACATTAAGAACGTCATGCAGGAAGAAAGCAAAAGGTCATTAAGAAGACAAGAAAGAAGGAAAAGTCCAAATTGGATGTCAGAAGAGACTCTGAAACTTGCTCTTCAGTGTAGAGATGCTAAAGCAAATGGAAGAAATGAGGAGGTAAAAGAGCTGAATCAAAAATTTCAAAGGGCACCTCGAGTAGACAAAGTCAAATATTATAAGGAAATGTGTAAAGACCTGGAGTTAGAAAATCAATACAGAAGAACATAATCAACGTTTCTCAGACTGAGAGAATTGAAGAAAAAAATTCAAGTCTTGACTTGAAATCTTGAAGAAATCTATGGACAAACTATTGAATGATGCAGAAAGCACCAAAAGAAGATGGAAGGAATATAGAGTCACTGTACCAAAAAGAAACTGTCAAGATGTAAGAACACCCACACTTGCAGATGATGCCCATTTGACTGGACTTCAATGACTGGATAAACAGAGCTCAACCGTAAGAAGAAAGAAGAGGGAAAAAGCGTCATCTGATACAATTCAATAAACATGACCTACACCTATAAATGCAGTAGCTCAAAAGAAGAAACAAGTCCCTGCTGCAAGAACTATACCCACCCCCTCCACACAAAGGGTAGACAGGGATGGGCAACTTGGACATTGGCTACCCAAAATGGGGGGAGGGATACAAAGGCAAGAAGTGACTGGCTTACAAGCTTTCAAGAGGGAACCTAGATCCAGAGGGTGTGGAGGAAGGTAGAGTCTCCAGTGAGTGGTGTCCAGCCTGTCCAGGAAGGGCTGATGAAACAAAATATAGATGGGTCTCTTGTGATGCAATGGTGAATAATTGTTATCAGGACTGATTGTGAGGGTTGAAAATCTAAAGATGGACATTTTGTAAAAAAGAGGGGAGTAATTAATTTATCAGTCTAGGAGCGGAGGACCCTGGGACCATCAATGGAGAAGAGCGAAGAGTGGAATCCTACCCTGAGAGGCAGTGAAGCCTGGGATGGAGGCAGAGAAGACAACGTCAAGAAATGGTGGGGCTGGGGGCTCGGGATCAGGAGATGGAAAGGGTCTGGGGACTGTGTGTGTATGTGGGGTGCAGGTTTACAGGGTACACCCCTTGGTTGGGTGAGGATGCATGGACAGGATGATAACTATGCCAACGAAATGATGGATGATGGAATGAATGTAAAGCTGATGCTCTCCCATGTAGACTATCACACAATTCACAATAAAACATTAAAAAAAAGAAAAGAAACTGTCAATATTCAACCATTTCAAGATGGAGCATGTTATCAAGAGCCCATGATCCTGATGAAAGAAGTCCAAGGTGTATTGAAAGTACTGGCAAAGAACAAGACACCTGAAACTAGTGGAATACAAATTGAAATCTTTCAACAAAATGATGCAGCATTGGAGGTACTCACTCATCTTTGCAAAGAAATTTGGAAGAAAACTACCTGGCCAACTGACTGGAAAAAATCCATATTTGTGCCCATTCCAAAACTGAGATGACCCAACAGAATGCAGAAATTATCAGACAATATCATTAATATCGCATGCAAATAAAATTTTGCTAAAGATAATGCAAAAATGGCTGCAATCATACATTGACAGAAAACTGCCAGAGGTCCAAGCTGGATTCAGAAGAGGATGTGGAATGAGGGATATTGTTGTTGAAATCCAATGGATCTTGGCTGAAAGCATAGAATACCAGAAAGATGCATCTTTCTGTGCTTTATTGACTACTGAAAGGCTTTCAACTGTAAAAAAAAAAAAAAAAAAAAAAAAAGCTATAGAAAACATTGCAGAGTGAGTATTCTGGAACGTTCAGTTGTGTTCATGAGGAACCTGTCCATAGATCAAGAGGCAGTTGTTTGAACAGAACAAGGTAAAGAAGGTCAAAGACCACAGCCTTCATTATGGGTTGCACCCCAATGTAAAGGAGACAAAAATCCTCACCACTGGAACAATAAACAACAACCATGTAAATGGAGAAAAGATTGAAGTTGTCAAATGCTTCATTTTGCCTGTATCAACAATCAACACTCATGGAAGCAGCAGTCAAGAAATCAAATGATGTATTGAATTGAAAAAATCTACTGTACAGGACCTCTTTAAAGTGTTCAAGAGCAAAGAAGTCAGTTTGAGGACTAAGGTTCACTTGACCCAAATCATAGTATTTTCAGTAACTTCTTATGCATGTGAACGTTGGACAATAGATAAGGAAGACTGTAGAAGAATTGATGCATTTGAGTTATGGCTTTGTAGGAGAATAGTTAAAGTACCATGAATTGCCAAAAGAACAAACAATCTGTATTAGAAGAAGTACAGCCAGATTGCTCCTTGGAAGCTTCTATTGGCAGACTTCATCTCTCATACTTAGGGCATATTATCAGGAGGGACCAGCCCCCGGAGAAGGATCTCATGCTTGTTAAAGTGGAGGGTGGGTGAAACAGAGGAAGACTGCCAATGAGATGGAATGGCACAGTGGCAGCAGCAATGGGCTTAAACGTAGCAACGATTGTGAGGTTAGCAAAAGACCGGCCAGTGTTTCTTTGTGTCATGCCTAGGGTCGCTGTGAGTCAGAACTGACTCGATGTTACCTGACAGCAACAACAGCATAGCAGATGATACAACCTTGCTTTCTGGAAGCAAAGAGGTCTTAAAATACTTACTGATGAAGATCAAGACTGCAGCCTTCAGTATGGAGTGTACCTCGGTGTAAAGAAGACCAAAATCCTTACATCGGGGCCAATAAATGATATAAAGATGAATGGAGAAAAGATTGAAGTTGTCAAAGACTTCATTTTGCTTTGAACCACAATTCACACACTTGGAAGAAGTATAGCCAAAATCTCATTAGAAATCAAGATGGTGAGACTTGATCTTTTCTTTTCCTCTTTGGACATGGTATCTGGAGGGATCCATCTCTGGAGAAGGACATTATGCTTGGTCAATAAAAAAAGTGGAAGACCTTCAACAAGATGGATTGACACAATGACAACAACAGTGGCCTCAAACTCAGCAACAATTGTAAGGATGGCACAGTGTTTTGTTCTATTGTCCATAGGGTTGCTAAAAATTGGAACCTAATGGCAATACCTGACAACACAAGACTACAGCTCACTCCCCTACCAGGAACTATATTAATGTTTTCCACATATATGTTGCTGTTGTTGTTGTTGTTGTTAAGTGCCATCCAGTCGATTCCAATCTATCACGACCCTGTATAGGGTTTCCTGGGAGTGACTGGTAAGCTTGATCCGTTGACCTTGAGGTTCAAACCAATTTTACAGTCCAGCATTTTAACCCACAGTGCCACACTGGGACTCCTTCAACATATATAGTTGATATGATTTAGGGATGACTTAAATTGGGCAACCTACAGTTTCCAAGGACTCTCAGTAAACACAGAGTAAGAAGTAATGGAGGTCTTGTGGGACAGGTGGAATCAAGGCAGTTATATATATCATACACCTTGGAAAGGAATGACACAGCCTATAAGATAATACTGCTATTATATTTACAATGGAAAAAATATAGACTAGGATAAGTCGGTCATTGAATAATATTCGAACTTTCAGAGGATATTCAAACAAAACTTTCTGGTATTCAGGTGGTAATATGGTTTTGTCCCTTAGAAAAATGATAGAGATTCTGCATTCCATAGTATTTTAAGGAAGAGCAGGAATGAGATTTTAGATATAAAAAAAAGCTGGTGAGAAAAATGTTACGAACATATTTCCAATACGTTTTTGTGAAGAGAAAAGAGATGAAATTATGAAACTGTAGGCTTCCTGGTTTATTTGCTAATTTTAAGGAATCTGGTGGCCTTGTGCTTCCTTGTAGATAAAGAATAAAGAGCCAGTAAGATACTGAGGATGAGTACTGAGGGCTAATCACGTGGTGTAGGGTTCTGGAGGAGAGAGACATGGATGAGACTGAACATAATTTGAAGGGCATAGAATTTATTCTTCTCAGGTGGGAATAAAAGTGTGAAAAGGTAAAGCATGTCATACTCAATCGAAAATGTTGTCAATCTAAAAATAATTAATATCTCCTTTATAAAATCTGTTACTGAAAATATTTACGTGGCAGGGTTGATCTGATTCTTTCATACTTTCACTTCATAGTTAGACTTAGGTCCCCATACCATTCCTGGCAAGTTCTTCTCTTCAAGAGGCTCTACAAAAGGGACTGGATTATTTTTAGAAGTCCTGTCTTTGCCTACTGAATTGCCCCAGGGAGCAGAATAAAACAAAGGACACTTCCAAGGGTAAGGTAGATCAGAATCCCAAGTAGTCAGTGTGACCATGTCAAGTCCGGAGGGAGGAGACAAGATGCCAGCTGAGGAATGAAGCGGAGGGTGATCTGCCACAGGAGAATGGAATTAATGAGGAAGAAAGAATGAACACAGGTGGCATTGCCATAGGAAAACTAGATATATGGCTAAATAAAGCGTGGCTGAAAGATAGGATTAGTTCAAGGCTACCTTGAAAGTGTAAGACTTAAGTTATTTACAACCTTTCCCCCTAGTGCAGCACTTTATTAAGATGTTCTTACCTAGTCACAGAAAGTCTTAACATTTTGAAGAAAATCTGAAATATTCTTTTGAATATTTCCAAGGTCTTTCGTGCCCAAGGTTTTTCCTTTTCCTTTTAGACATCTTTGTCAATTCAACCAAAGATATCCCTTCTACCTCTCAGCGTTTATGTTTTTTTTTAAACCATGGTTTCCATTTCTACTTAGAATAGCCTCCTTGCAAAACCCTCTTTTTATGCCAAGAGTTTCTAAAATCCCACTTTCTCAAGACAGATATATAAGCAGATTTATTAGATTTACTTCTGTGTGGCCATACAAGCTAATAATGAGTGCTGTAGTAGACACACTTCTACTCTGCAGGCTTCAACAGGCACTTCAAACTTTAGTCCGTGATGTTGTAGAGTCTTTGTAAATATAACTTGTGACTGTTAGTCCATAGGAAGAGCTTCAACCCTGCTGGAAGAAGACTGCTCTCATTTTCATCTCACAGTTTTGGATCTACCCTTTATGAGTCAATAGGCTGGTGGTACACTTTTTAGGGATGGGGCAAGAGGGTACTATTGTCCACTGCTTGGGACCTAGGCAAGTATCATCTACTTCCAGAAGGCTAAGTGCTAAAGATAATTAAGCTGTATTTTATGCCTTAGACTATCTAAAAAAATCAGTTCCTAACAAGTTGATTTTGACTCATGGAGACTGTATGTTTGTTAGAATATAATAGTACTCCAGGGAGTCCTCAGTGTCTGATTTATCCAAGTAGATATTACCAGGCTTTTCTTCCCAGGTACCTCTGGGTGAATGTGAACTGCTACCCTTTCAAATGTTTATACTACCTTGTTATTTGCTCCATTCATTTTGTTCCTATTATTTCTATTGGTTCTTGTTGCTGTGTGCTGTTGAGTCCATTTCAACTCATAGCAACCGTATAGGACAGAGTGAAACTACCCCGTGCGGTTGTTGTTGTTGTTAAGTGCCATTGAGTTGGTTCCAACCCATAGCGACCCTGTATAGGGTTGCCAAGGAGTAGCTGGTAAGCTTGAACCGCTGACCTTGAAGTTCAAACTGACCTTGCAGTCCAGTGCATTAACCCACAGCGCCACCCCAAGACTTTTCCCCATACGGTAGTCATAGGTTAATCTTTGTGGAAGCAGATCACCACGTCTTCTCCTACAGAGTGTCTACGGGATTTGAACCACTGACCTTTCCATTAACAGTGCCACCAGAGCTCCTTATCCTTGCTTGTTGTTGTTGTTGTTAAGTGCCGTCGAGTCAGTTCCAACCCATAGCGACCCTATAAAGGGTTTCTGAGGTTGTAAATCTTTACGGGAACAGAAAGCCTCATCTTTCTCCTGCGGAACAGCTGGTAGTTTCAAACTGCTGACCTTGCGGTTTGCAGCCCAATTCGTAACCACTACGATACCAGAGCTCCTTGCTTATTGGAGTTGTATATATTTTTTCTACCTTGTCTGAGATAAGATGTGGGGAACTGAAGAAAAATTTGTGTTTCCATGACTGGGCTGAAACACAAAATCAGGGCCACTATGCATAATCTTGATAATAGTAGTCAGTATGGGATTCTGAAGGAACTGTGGGTCTTTGGGAAAAATAGTAGATATTAGTTCCAGACATCCCTCTGTCTGGATGTTCACTGTTACTATGCAGGATTAATGCTTGCTTTTTTTAAAGGCATCTGCATGTTATTTGATGCTTGTTTAATTTTGAGGGTAAAAACAAGAAAGAGAAAAGCTTTGAGTATGACTTGATAATTTCTTTTTTCTCACAAAGAAAATGTTTGTGGGTAATGGCTGTGCTTGATTTTGGGCATGCAAAAGGGTGAGATGTCCTTGTTCTAACCAACAGCAGTCATTGAAAAAGCAGTTAGATTTGGTTCTAGTATGAAAAAGAAGTCATATTCAGAAGTGGGTAGGATAATGCTCCTGGCATTGTTAGCAGAAAAACAATGAATCACCACAAGATTATGGGACAATTCTGGATGTAGGCACTTATATCCAGAGTGGAATAATAAATGCAATAGTACTATAAAATATGTTATTATTATTGGAAATAATAACCAGTAGCTCAGTGTATTCTGCTATCTGTCACCTTCACATTCCTGACGTATATTATTACTCTTTCTGTTCTTAGAAACACTTTTAATTATGCTATTGTCAGCCCTAAAGCAAAGATTTATTTAGAAAACTCCCTTGTCCCTATAAGGGACTTTTTAGTGTTTCCTGAGAGAGTTGCATTTTGGATCTAATGGCTGAAGCTTAAATATAGCATGATCTGAAATATCATCAATATCTGATTCAGTCTCTTTAAAAATGAGTATTCCTTAAAGTCTGGTACGTTTTGGTTTCATTCGAGGAAGACTTAGAAAGCTACTCACATTTTAAATTGGAGGGGAGAAATTACTTCTTTTTAAATACCACAAATCCCAGAATATTAGTAATACTATAAGGCTTTTTTTCCACTCAATTTATCTGGAGAAACCCTAATTTGCATATGTTTGCATCTATTTGCATGTTCAATTCAAGTGACTCCCAACTCTAAGTATATAAGATGAAACAAATTAACTCTTTGTTTTAACCTGCTGTGATTCTTGTCTAACGTTATGTGGTTGGTTTGGAAATTATAAATGCCTTATAAACTGGAGGAGAATTTACAAAGTGTGGAGGTGGACATTCTAGGTACCATCTTGGCCTCAGGGTGTGAGGATGAGAAACCACAAGAGACTGTAAAGAATATAAAAATGAGCAAATATACCCGTAAGCGTGTGTTTACTGAGCAACCCTTAATTGAACAAGGGAAATCACAAAAGAAGATTTTAAGAAACTGTCATGTACGATCAGGGGCTTGTATCTAGTAAAGACAAACGTTGGCTGTCCTTAGTTATCTGCTGTTCCCCTTATATTATACCCCTGACCTCTTTTCCAGGGCCCAAGGGAATGTCTTTAATTTGATATGAAACTATATTGTAAAAGGAGTCCTGGTGTGGCTCTGGGGGTTAATGGGTTGGATTGCACAGTCGGTGAGAACCTCAAGGTTGGTGGTTCAAGCTCACTAGCCTCTTCTTGGAAACACTGTGTCGGGCCGCTATGGATCGGAACTGACTCAGCGGCACTTAACAACAACAACATATTGTAATAAGATTGCATATCTTCATATTATGTGTTTAGTAGACACACTTTGGAAAAGAAAAATTTCACATAATCTCTCTTCCCATGATATAATTTCTCTCTCTTTTTTTCTCTTTCTGCCGTTCACTCTCTCTTCCTCCCTCTTCTCACCCTTGCACCAACTCTTGGTAATGTACTTATCTATTGCAGCCTTAGTGATCAAAATGATAGATAGAATTTTAAGTTCTTTGGAAAATTAATAGTTTCTGCCCCACACCTGGCAATTGGGGATAGGTGGTCTTTGGAGCCTCTAACATTAAACCTTAAAGTCTTTTTTGGGGGCCAGTCTCCAAGACTACACAACCCAATGTGATAGCCACTCATCACATGTGCCCATTGCTTGGGTGAAATCTGACTGCTTCAAATTGAATTGTGCTGTGAGTATAAAATACACATCAATTTTCAAGGATACTTTCAAAAAAAGAAAACAGAATATAAAAATTCCCCCAAAATGTATAAAATACAATTTCTCATTAATGTTAAGTACTATCAACTCAATTTCAACTCACAGCGACTATATACATGACAGAAGGGACACTGCTGAGTCCTATGTCATCCTCACAATTGCTGTTTTAGCCCATTGTTGCTGCCTCCCTATCAGTCCATCTCACTGGGGTTTCCCTCTTTTTAGCTGACCCTCCACTTACTAATTGTTGTTGTTGTTGTTAAGTGCCGTCGAGTCGATTCCAACCCATAGCGACCCTGTATTTCAAGGAGCAACTGGTGAGCTTGAACCACCAACCTTGCAGTTCAAACAGCTTTGCAGTCTAGTGCATTAACCCACAGCACCACTTATAATAGCTTCTTCAAATTCTGATTACATGTTGAAATGGAACTATGTTGGATATTTTGGGTTGTTGTTGTTAAGTGTTATCAGTTCTGACTCATAGCAACCCTATGCACAACAGAATGAAATACTGACCAATTCGGCACCATCCTCACAATTGTTATACATTTCAGCCCATTGCTATAACCACTGTCAATTCAGTTCTTTGGGGATCTTCCTGTTTTTCGCTGACCCTCCCTTTTACCCAAAATGATGTCCTTCTCCAGGCCCTGGTCCCTCCTGATAATATGTCCCAAGTATGAGAGATGAAATCTCAGCGTTCTGGCTTCACTTCTCCCAAGATATCTCTTTGTTCTTCTAGCAGTCCATGGGACTTTTAATATTCTTCTCTAACACCAAAATTCAAATGCATTTATTCATCTAAGAAATTCCTTATGCATTGTCTAGTTGATACGTGCATATGAGGTAACTGAAAATACCATGACTTGGGTCAGGCAAACTTTCATCCACAAAGTGACATCTTTGCTCTTGAACACTTTAAGGAGGTCTTGCGCAGCAGATTGGCCTAATGCAATACATCATTTCTTCTGCTCACTTTAACTTCTCTATTTGTTTTTCATTTACTTCCTGTCTTTTTAATGACCCCTTTTGCTTTCTTCCTGTATGATGTTCTTGATCTCATCCCACAACTGTTATGGTCTTCATTTATCAATGTCTAATGTATCAAATCTTTCTTGAGATGGCCTTTAAATCCAGGTGGGATGTGTTCAAAGTCATATTTTTGCTCTTCTGGAATTGTTTTCATTTTCTTCAGCTTCAGCCTGAATTTGCATATGAGCAATTAAAGATCTGCTCTACAGTCTTCCTCTGGCCTTGTTTTGGCTGCTAATTCTGAGCTTTTCAATCATCTTTTCCCACAGATGTAGTCAATTTGGTTCCTGTGCATTCTATCTGGTGAGGTTCAGGAGTGGTGGTGGTGGTGGTGGTGTACCACTGAGTTTGCTCTGAAACATAGTGAACCTGTACAGGTTTTCTGAGGCTGTAAATCTGTACAGGAGCAGAAAGCCTCATCTTTCTCCTGAGGAGTGACTGGTAGAATTCAAACTACTGACCTTGTGATTAGCAGCCAAGTGAGTCACCCTTTATGTTATTGAAAATCAGTATTTACAATAAACAAGCCATTGGTCTTGTAAACTTCTACCATGTGATCTCCAGCATCTTTTCTATCACTCAAGCCATATTTTCCAACTAGGAATTCTTCCTCTTTGTTTTCAATTTTTGCTTTATGTTCACCAGTAATTATTAGTGCATCTTGATTGCATGTTTGATTTCAAAATGAAGAAGCTGGCAGAATTCTTCAATTTCACAACCTTTGGCTTTAGTGGTTTATGGGTAAATTTGAATAATAGTGCTATTAACTGGTTTTCCTTGCCTTGTTTTTGTTGATAAGTACCATTGAGTTGGTCCCAACTCATAGCAACCATGTAGAGGGTATCCGAGTAGCAGCTGGTGAGACTGAACCACCAACATATCTGTTCAAACCCACCTTACAGTTGAGTGCTTATCCTACAGCACCATACCAGGACTTTGGTTTTCCTTGTAGCGTATGGCTATTACATATCACAAATAGCATTGAAATATTCTTTTTTGATGATGAATGCGATGATAAAAGTAAAAGTAATATTTAACTTTGCTCTTAATTAAAGTATATCATTAAAATTAATTATGTGTGTTTTTTGTTACTTCTCAAAATGTAGCTACTGGAAAATTTAAACCTACATATGCAGTTCACCTTTATGGCTCACCCAACATTTCTATTGCGTATCATTGCTCCAAGAAACACTTTCCACCCTTAATCCTAAAGCTAAACCTTTAATGAAAGCTAGAGTCCATCTCAGGCCTGTGCTGGGTAGCAATTGCTGCTCATAACTAATGGATGCTATGGACTCTCACTATTTGTGATTTGAATTTCAGACATGGTAAAACCATTTTAATATGACTGTTGCTTGCTATCTCTTCCTTTGTGACCTGTTTCAGTTGTTGTTAAGTGCCTGTTTCTACTAGGGTTAAATGCGTACAGTGAAATGGCTGTGAAATAGTCTTCAGACCTATGAGAATGGTTTTTAGTGGGAACACAAATTCTCTTGATGACTGGGGAAAAACAAAACACTAATTAGGTTTTGTCACTTATTCGTTTAGAATTTTGTCTCATTGAAACCTTGCTACTTTGTTTAACCTGCTTCTATTTGGCAAGTGACTGCTGCCATGTTAGGTTATGCTATTTTTGCTTAAAGTAACTCTTAAATAATGTAGCATAGCAGATACAGAGGAATGGGTGGAGGAGAAAAGTTTTCGCATTTCTTTCTTTTTTTTTTTTTTAATCCAAGACTGATTTTATTATATTACCAGGGAAATAAGTTAGATTGCTATGGCAGTCTCAATAAATCACACATGAAGTCGTCTCTTTTTTTTTTTTTTCCTAAATTAAATTTTTATTTAAATAAAAGTGTTATGTTTGTATTTGAGCTGACAGCTAAATCTGATAATTAGAGTGCATGAAGTTGGCTTTGATTGGCATTGTAATTGGATTGTCATTGGGCTGAGAACCTATTATCTTTGGATCATGCCCCATGAAATCTGTTGAAGAAACTTTGCTGCCAGTCATTAGAGCCACCATCTTGGCTTACAAATTAGGTTTGAAAGGCTTCTTACCACTGGGAATGTAATTTAAACCACTGCAATTGCACTCCCATTAATTAAAATTATATTAAAATGATGGTTCATTTTCTAAATATTTTTTTCATATTTTATTAGACATACTTATTACTAAATGCTTAACAAATTACATAGTAGTGCTTAGTAAAATTATGTTTCAGAGATAATCCATCTCTTCAGCACATGCTACTCAACATTAGTGGAATTTGTCAGTGTTAATCATTAAAGGATATACTATTTATGTTTCTCATTACAAGTTTCATAAAGAAGCATTTCCATGATTTCAATATACCATGCAGTGTTACTAATATCTACTGTACATTAAGATCGGGCCTGCCAATAAAGATACATGAAGCTAAGCTTTAAGGAACTAGCATCCTTTGTGCTCATGGTACTTTGTGTCTTGTTATTTTTATCATTTTTCAAAAAAATAGAAATCTGTATAAAAGGTCCCCCCACCTTTTTGGGGAGGTTAAGGGGGAGGTGGGAGGAAAGAAGGAAGCATATACATTCCAAAATCGATGCCGTCCTTTATTCCTATTGTTGTTGTTAAGTGCCGTCGAGTCCGTTCCAACTCATAGCGGCCCTGTACAGGAGTAGCTAGTGAGTTTGAACTGCTGACCTTGCGATTCAAAACGACATTGTGCTTCAGTGCTTATCCTACAGCACCACACCAAAAAGCAGATCAGAGATGATTAAGACAGAAAAGGAGGCAGTGAGGGATGAGAATAAAAATGAGGCAGGACTTGGTGGGGTGGGCCTCACTGGTGGAGAAAGGAATGTGTCTGCAAGGATCCACCATACACTTTGTCTGGCCACTGGCCTCTCTCACCACTGATCTTTCTCTGTGCTCACAACACATAGCAGAAGCCACCATCAAGCATGAAGAGGTGAAGCCCTTGGGTCATCTTTCTAAGATACAGAACATAATATGGTGCCTGCAGTGATGGTGGTTCCTATGTGTTTGTCTTTTTTCCTTTTTTGTGATTTATACTGTCATTGTTCTCATACATCAACTTCCTTCCTGCAGATAACTTCCCAATGATAATATGGCAACTGAGCTAATAAGCTTCTATGGGATTTGGAAATATAAAAAATATCAAGTTTATTCTAATTTTATTGGCTTACATTGAATATCTATACCTTTCCTTAATCCCCTAATGAGTCTATCTATTGTTGCACTTCTGTCTCTAGCTTCAGTGGTTTTTCTCAACATCTAACTCACAATGGATGCTCAATAAGTGTTCAATTGAACAATTTGAATTTAAAAGTCTACTCTTCAAAGACTATTGTTATTGTTGCATGCCGTAAATTTGGTTAAAACTCATAGCGACCCTGTATACAGTTTCTGAGAGAGGCTGGTGGGTTTGAACTGCTAACCTTGTGTGGGTGACAGTCCAGTGCTTATCGTACATTGCCACACCAGGGTTTAAAATCTTTGCAGAAGCAGAAATTCCCGTCTTTCTCCCACAGAGTGGCTGGTAGACTCTGACCTTGTGGCTCACAACCCAGTCCTTGTCCTATGGAGCCTCGCTAAAGTTAAATCCCAGGTGACCGGAAGTATTTCACACATGAGGGGCAGCTTAGTGTTGAAAAAGTACTCTCATAGCTAGTATTTTGTTTACTCCATCTAGAATTTTTAAGGTTTTCAACCTGCTTTCAACCCCTACTCCTGATGGAACTCTGTGAGATAAAGCGCTGTACTTCAAGGTTTCTTTGAATCACAAGGTCAGTGGTTCAAACTCAAGTGTCACTCCTTGGAAACCCTATACAGGGTCACTATGAGTCAAAAGTGACTCAACAACACTTAACAAAAACAACCCCTTTGCTTAATAGATTAGAGTACAGAGGGTCAGATGGATCGGACTCTAAGATCACATGATTACTACATAAATAGCAGAACTGATGCTAGAATTCAGAACTTCTGTGCCAAAGTCCAGTGCATTTTCCATTCTACGCTGCCTCTGTAAAAAGGAGTACATGCCAAAGTGTGAAGACTGTGAGGAGGCTGGTGCCCGCCTACCCAAAAAAGTAGGAAATGGAGGACAGTTGTTGTAGTTAAGCACCATCGGGTCAGCTCCAACTCATAGTGACCCTGTATAGGATTTCCAAGGAGTGGCTGGTGGATTTGAACTGCCAACCTTGTGGCACACAGTCCAGTGCTGATCCTACAGTGCCACACCAGAAGTCTGTAGATAACAATTCTCATGAATGTAATCCCTACGAGCCATTTAATTCCCCTTCTAGAAATATGTTCTAAAGAAGTAATCATATAATGAGTTATTTAATCACAGCCAACTTTTATTGATTGCTTAAAATGAGCCAGGCACAGTGCTGAGCACTTTACATATATTTTCTCACTTAAGGCTCAGAACAGTCCAGGGAGGTATGTTCTTACAGTTACTCTCCACTGAAACAGATGGTGAACTGAGGCATGGGAGGATATTATAAACTACATCCAAGTGTCCAGGCTTCGTGGCTATTGTCTTAGTTTTCCAGGGCTTCTGTAACAGGAATACTACAAGTGGATGGTTTTAGTAAATAGAAATTTGTTCTCTCCCAGCTTGGGAGCCTAGAAGTCTGAATTCAAAGTGCCAGCTCTGTAAGAGAGGTCCTTGCCTCCTTATTTAGCATACATATGCCCAGCATTCCTTTAATATCTTCCTGTGTCATAACATCAATCTTTCCTTGAACTTAGGAGCATCACAGTGCAGGGACCCCAGGTCTAAAGGACACACTCCGCTGCCAGCTCTCCTTTCTAAGTGGTAGTGCATCCTTCTTTCTCTGCTCACTGCTCTCTCCTTTTATATCTCAAAAGAGATTGGCTACAGATACAGCCTAATGCTACAGATTCCATCTGACCGCATTAACGTCACAGCACTTTGGATAATTATATCAGATCAGGGTTGATCACATCAGACCATATCATGGGGTTGGTTGTATTATATTAGATCTCATCATGGAGGTGATAACTATATGTTAACTTCTAAACCACTGAAAATCCTGGCCCAGCCACGTTGACACAAAACCCTACCTATAACAGCTCTTTAGGATTTGAATCCATCTCTGAGCCCGGAAATTTTACTCCTAAACTCTCTTCTCATTGCCCACTCTTTACAGTGATGCTCAAAGCAGAAGGAACTGGGAAGAAGCCTAAAAGCTTGACAACAAGGGATTTGTAGTTTTTTTTTTAAATCCCAAAACAAAATCCTAAAGACATTACAAATGATGTTTTAGATGTACGTAAGGGGTATTGCAAGATGACTATGATAAACCTGAAGTCCAAAAAATACAATTTTCTTTCATAAGCATATGGCTATGTAAATATATCTAATGGGATTTTCACTTATTTTTTTCTTATTCTCAATCTATATTATCTATTTTTCCCTACAATTATCATAGTCAATTGTTAAATATTTTAGCTAAACTACGTAATTGAAGAGTGGCTTAGAATTTTAGAAACTTGTAAATAGCTTCATCAAATGCTTCTCCTGTGTCAACAGGTGTGTCCCCAAGTAAAATAATGTATTCCTCTTCCAATAACATTTTCTTCTCACATGACTTGCAAATTGGATGCCTCCCCATTTGCCATGGGGTGGGACACTGAGCTGAACAGGGCATCTTAGAGATAAAGACTCAACGTGGGGCTGAGCTTGGACTTTCACTACTGTTCATCAGTAGAAACCGTATAAGATTTGAAGATCCGCTCATAGGAATATGGCTTTTGAAGAAGAAGCATGCCAACCAAATTTTGAATATCATTGATCAAGGTTGAAATCAAACAATTTGAAGAGCAGCAAGACTGTCAAGAGAGAATGCTAGGGGGTCTAAGCTCAGAGAAATTGGGAGAGACAGGAAAAAGAGACCTTCCTCCTAGGAGAGTCTCTTATTGTATGCATCTGTCTCCCTAGGTGGTTGAACAATTGTGTAAAGGCAAAAGGCTCACCCAGCTGAGCGTGCAAGAGAATGGAGCTAAGGCAGGAACTGATTTTGGGGTGGAATCAAACAGAAGAGGCTTAGTGTGTAGGCTCTTAACTAAGATACTCAAGTACCCTTGACTTGCCATGGTCAAAAAGCTCCACCATGAAATTGGACATGTGATTAGGTCTAAGCAGTAGTTTATGAATAATCTGTTTAGTGTCTCACTCCATTTTAGGGGCCAGTGCAGGACAGACCAACATAGAGATCCCTGGTTGTCTGTATTTGTGTTCATGCATTTGAAATTTGAGGCTTCCAATAAAATCTCATTTAAGTAAAGAGTTCTAGAGATAAAGCATCATCTGCAAAAGTTCAGAGTACTGGAGAAATGAAGATATGGAGAAATTGAAAAGAAAAACCCACACCAAAATGCTGTCTTGCAAACATAGACCAGAAAGGACAGTTGGGCATGTGGAGACCATACTTGTGGAATACTGGCGGGGGTGGGGGTGGGGTGGGCAAATGAGTGACAGAAGAAACACTACATTTCAAACTTTTTCCCCCTACCCATTGTATATTTTCAGTTGAGGAATGTCAAGAAATGTTGCCAAATAATGTTTTTGCTAAACATATTCTAAAATTTTGAAGAATTCACACTTTCTCAGGGATCATCAGTTATTTTAAGCTAATTGTTGTTATAACCACCATAAAATTAAATGTATATTTCCACCCACCATAAACTCCACAATGTACATGTGTAATATGTTTGTATTCAAAGTATTCCTTTAAAAACAAAACAAAACCAAAAAAAAAAAAAAAAAAAAAAAATCTTAGAATGATAAATGCTCTCTATTTCTATGTTAGGTCCTATTTCTGCTTCCATGGCTTTCTATCAGAATTTCTGAGTTGTATTATTGAAAAATTATGGAATTCTCTTTATGGATTTCTGGTTTTTATTCCCTGAGAGAGAGAGTTACCTCCTTCCTAAAGAAGTCAAAACCTAGCAATTCACTGCCTCCAAGGTGAAATGGTCCCTACCTAGCTAACCACAGTGGGATTCCCGTAAAATCCTTTGAGTATAGTAAAGGCCCTATGCTCCCCTCTTGGCCGATGAAATCATTGATCTGCTTTTAAAACTAACTTACCCAGAGGTTATCTATATCCAGCATTTATCTACAGATAAGTAAGAATGCACAGATAAACGTACAGCCCCACGTGCGCACGCACATACAGCTGGGCCCTCCTGTGCAAAACTAGTTATGTTTCACTTAATTGACGTCCTTATTCTAAAACCAAGGAAGAAACTGGAATCTGCGTTTTTTGTCTTTTTTCCTTTTCAATTTGTGTTAATACTGACATGGGGAAAGTAGAAACTGGTGAGTATGAAACTTGGACTAAATCCAATTGAAAAAACAAAACAAAAATGAGTTCAGATGCTTTCTGTGTTGGTTTTTGCCTCACGTGCAGATTGTGCTATTTGGTGAGAAGAATAATTAGTCATTTACAGGTTCATTACATAGTATGGTTAAACTTGACCTTCTCTTCCCTTTGTCTGACTGGTGAGGCACCTTTCGCAGTAGGTCCAGCTGGCTAATATGGCCCTTATATGTAAAACCTATGTAGTACAGTCTGTTTCTTTCTAACTCTAATGACAATCTCTTTGAGCTACTGATTTTACATATGGCAAGGAAGAGCTTACATGTCATTCATTTTTCAATTCTTTGTACAAGATCTCTAAATGGGCCATCCATTCTCCATTCCACCTCCTACAACAAAAACAGCACATTGTTATTTAAAGCAAAAGCTTTATAGATTAGTTGTTGAATGCGATATTCATCTCATGAATAACTAATAACATAAAATAAAGAACAATGAAAATGCAAATTATCCGCACATATACAGTGGCATTAAACAGTGTGAGTAGCCTTCTTGAGTTCATGTAAGGTAGGCAAAAGCAGTCAAATTTCTAATTGTACCTAGTCCTTTGAGTTGCTGAGACAATATCAGAAATTTTCTCTTTTAGGATTCATTATTGAGGCATGAAAAAAGAGATTGGAATCTGGTAGAATTTCAATTCTTCCTTTAGCATTATTAATAAACAAGAATTGGCAGGAGCTAAACTGATTGGCACATACATCTGGAATGACAGAAATAAATAAAGTTTCAGGATGGAAGGAAGATTTCCTACTAGAATAATTTGGGTGGGGAAGGAAACAGCCTATGTGTGGGGACAGCTTCAAACCTACCCAATCCTCAGATAAATCTTTTTGAGCAGCTCTTTTAGGGTATATGGGAGGGACAGGTGGGGTACACTCCCCATGAAAGACA
The DNA here is from genome assembly GCF_000296735.1 of Chrysochloris asiatica. Classification (NCBI taxonomy): domain Eukaryota; kingdom Metazoa; phylum Chordata; class Mammalia; order Afrosoricida; family Chrysochloridae; genus Chrysochloris; species Chrysochloris asiatica. The sequence goes on from NW_006408632.1 coordinate 6,807,310, forward strand.
TGATTTGGTTTTATTTTGGGGGAGTGAGCAGAAGGAATGTTAGGGAAATGCAGATGGAGAGTAGTTACCACAGCAAGGAAGAAACAGCTCAAGGAGATTCGCCAGGGAACTGTCTTATTGTTCAAAGTATCAAACCGACTCTGGCACTGTTTGCTAGATTGCCCTTGCTATTTGCTGTCAAGTCGATTCCGACTCATAGCAACCTTGTATAGGGTTTCTGAGTAGTGACTGATGGGTTTGAACTGTTAACCTTGCAGCTCAAGTCGAAATTGTGGTCCAGTGCTTATCCTACAACACACACCAGGACTTCTTAAGGTTGGCCTTAAGAAAACATTAATGGTAAAGAAAAAGGGCTTTAGCCTTTGCCAGATTTATAATATACAGAACTAAGATTTTTCTTTCAACTTTTTCTTGTGAATTGAGTGAATGTTTTTAGAGCAGATCATCACTTTGACAGTCAACAAGTGCAAAATGTACTTCTTTTCATTTCAATGACTGCAGTCCCCTTCATGAAACATCAGTTCTCACCCTTCCTCCTCGTGATTCTTGTTTCCATTCCACCCTCCTTCCCAATTCTTCTGAATTTTCTTCTTAGGTAAATGCTGCCATTTTGATCATGAATGGTTGGCTATTTCACGAGGAGCATACTTTACTAGTGTTGTTGTCTCCCTTATATATCTAGCTACCATTTGACTAAAAATTGAGACATGAAGGCAAGCTCAGTTCTAGACTTGAAAGGTGAGCAAGGGTCACAGTCTCAGAGTCCTTCTCCAGCCTCTTTCTGACTGGTAATGGTAAGCCCTTTTTTTTTTTTTGTAAGTGTGCATTTTGTTACACATTTTCTCCCACTCTTTCCAGGACCTTTTAATGTGATCTCTTTCAGAACAATTGGTAGTAGTAGCTGGGCACCATCTAGTTCTTAAGGCCTTAGGGTCATGGAGACTGATGTTCACAAGTTGCCTTAAACCATTGAACTAATTGATTTCAAGCATCTTCAGTTTAACCACTTTTCTTTCCTCCTAACAGGGAGAGACCAATCATTGCACTTTAGATGGCTGCTTATGAGCTTTTAAGATCCCAGCTGCAGAGCAGAGCCAAGATTTTATGTGTACAAAATAGATTAGCCCTATTCCTTTGATAAAGAACCAGCATAGACCAAAAGCATCAACATTTTTATCTTCTTGTTGCTTGCTATGTCTATATAGTCTATGTGCCCAATGTACACAGTAGACATTCAGAAAATGTATTTAGGAAGAAATAGGATGTCGAAAGACTGTATTGCATTTCTTTGACAAAATAAAGCCAGAAGAGGACTTTTTGCCTTGGACTTCAGTGGTAGTTTGTCCTGTGCCAGTCTTGGTAAAGTATCCAACACAATAATCATGCAATGAGGTGTAAAATGGAGATGTGACCAACATAGGGTTTGCCTTTTCACAAGGAATTACATTACATTCTATTATTTTCTTTCTTTGGTGTAAGAGAACAATGAAAACCAAAAGCCTCAAGAGGACCATTTAAAAACAACTGGCCCCACAGATGGCTGACCCAGATAACTGATAGCATGACAAGACATCCCTACTTTGTGTGGTGAGCTCTGGCAACACCCAATCCCCTGGCTGCCTGCCACTAACTGTCAGGCTAAACTGTACTTCCTGTGACCACTCCAAAGCTGTCGTTAGTTTAATGGAACGCCTCAGCATCCTACCCACCTATACACTAGGCCCTGATATTTCTTCTGAATCAACTTTGAGAGACTTAGTGCATTCAAGAGCTTGTCAGACACAAAACCTCTATCTTGCCCATTTAATGATTCTAACAGTTATTCTGAACCATTTGCATCTGAGTACCCTTAATAACATGGGAAAATTGAACTCTTCATCTAGGTCAGATCAACCCACAGAAGTTAAGTTATTTCATGAAAGTCCCCTTTTTATTTTAAAAATACGTGGAGATTATCTGTTGTCCTCCATAATACATCTGTGTTTTAATTTTCAAATAAAACTTAAAAACTATCCTTTGCTGCTACTACTGCAAAATTTTAAAGGAAAAGAGTTATTCTACGTGTGACTCTCAAACCAACAATATCACCATCACTTGGGAATTTGTTAAAAATGCAGATCCTCAGGCTCCCACTTAATTAGTCAGAAATTCTGGCCTGGGGCCTTGCTATCTGTTTTTTAGCAAACCCCCAGGTGATTCAAGTGAATGGTAAAATTTCAGAACTAGAAATTAAACTACTGTGTTAGGTTAACCCTGGGGCTTTGAATATTTCCTAATTCACATTGGACACTCTCAGGTTTATCATTCTCAACTTGGAAAAGGACAAACTAGTTGATAGTTGCAATAGTTCTCCAGAATTTTTTTCAAAGACATGTTTGGGATGGATCCTAAATATATTCAAGTAGCCATTCCAGAAGCATTTACTTAATGCAATTGTGCTGACACTCTTTTGTGCATTAGAGATACAGTGGTGAACAAAATATTCAATCAGCAAGAGACAGTAAGAAAGTAGGTGGTAATAAGTGCTCAGAAGAAATACAAAGATAGGTCTAGGATCCAGCAAGTATAAGGTGGAATTGTACTTTTCGATAAGGATGTCAAGGAAGTCTTCTCTGATGAGTCATTCAGAGAACTAAATGAAGGGAACAGGTTATGTGACTATCTAGAGGAAGATGCAGCATGTGGGCAATACACTTGCTGTTTCTCCAGTTTAGAATATATAAGTCTAGGCATAAAGGATATTTCTCATCTTATCTGGATGGTGAATTGCTGAGAATCCTTTTCCCATCTCCAGGCCAATTCTGTGGTAAAGAGATGGGCTGAACCTTTCTAGCAAATGCTTTACCTCATGATCATTCCCGAATATATTTCCTACTCATGGGATCATGGATTATATCCTGGGTCCTGGGTGAGCAAAGGAAACCAACTCTATCTCCATACTTCTGTCTTCTATCTCCCAAAGCAAATTTTGAGCTTTTTTTTTTGACTTAATGAAGTACCTTGAAGCTATTGTAGTTGTTGTGTATAAAAGGGTAAGCTATTCTATTCTTTATTTGTAACATTAACACATTATTTGTGATCTTACCTTGCAAATATTCAAGGTATACAGCACTGGGTGAGGTGAACCCTCAACTCACTACCACAAAGGAGGTCAAGATGATAGATTCAATTCCTATTTGTGGCAGTTACTGTTCCCCTAGAGACTATAATCCTCCTAAAGTAAATCTTTTAATAAGTGTCATTAATTGCAGAGGCATATGGCACAAAAGTACAAACCATTCTGACCAAAGCATGCAAAACATGCCAAATAAACACAGTTATAAGTAGATATAGATAGAGTTGTATTCAGTTTGTGTTTTTTGTGTATATAAGACATGGAGGAGAATGAGTCTGAAATAACCAGTAACCAGTAAACCAGTTGCCATTGAATCAAGTCCCATTCATGGAGACCCCATGTGTGTCACAGGTTTCTCAATGACTGATTTTTCAGAAGTAAATCATCATACTTTTCTTCCAAATACCTCTGCGTGGACTTCAACTGCCAACCTTGAGGTTAGCAGCTGACTGTGTTAGCCATTTGCACCACCCAGGAGCAGAGGTCAAGAGAGAACAAAAATCATTGCTCTTTCTTCAACTAATAACCTTTGACAAAATTGTCCAAGGGAAGTGCTAGTCAACAGTAATTTACTCTCCTGAAGCCCCAACAAAAGGTTTGCTTCTTCATTTTGTTAAAAATGTGCAGGGAAATTCAAAGGAGGGTGTCAGTGAGCAACAGCATTAGTGGGGCAGTGCAGATGTACTTCCTTAGACAGTGAACAGAACATCCAACTTGCATGAAACCCACTGCGTTGTCAAAGCAGGAAGACAGCCAAAAATGCAGTCTTGTCATTCCTACCTGAATTTCGAATGATTTCCAGAATGAGAAACAAAAACAAAAACAAAAAAGGAGTCTCCAATTGTCTTGTATTCCCACTCGAGAAAGAAGGGATTTTTACACAACAATCTCTGGCCTGATCCACTTTCTTTTCTTCCCCTTTTTATTCCAGGTTTACTTTCCTTGCCTTTTGTTTATCTGATTTATCACTCTCTTCCTCATCATTCCCACTCTTTGATGCAGTATGAAGCTTGAAAACCCCAACAATCCTTTCCATCAGAGAAAGCACATACCCTCCACTTTGGAATGTCTTTGGGGCTGTGTGAATAAATGTGTTGAGAAGGAGTAGATGGTTCCCGGGTAATTCCTGCAGACAGAACTGCAATCTAATTCTGGATCTGCAGTCAAACCATCTACAGAGAGAAACATCAGGAGCAAATTTGTATTTATGGGGAAAATGTCCTTCCTCCTCAGTTTCACATTGAATTTGAAAAAATCCCCAAGCTTTATTACGTGTAGCATTAGTTTTTAATGCTTTAATGTATGTGTTGGTGAGTGGGAATAGAGCTGAAAAATGTAGTTAACCTTCTCCGATCCATTGGCAACCCCATTTTCCACAAAGTTATGTTCATGGATAACATAAACATAGTGATGGAGGGTTAATGAAATAGTTCCTGTCATGAAAATCTATAAAATAATCTGGCAAGACTCAAAATTGGTGAGAGATATTTAAGGCCCAAACAAAATTCTACCAAAACAACGCAAAGTATTGTTTCCCATTTTTATTGGTCTTAATAATAAGAATGTTTTTTTCATTCTGTGAATCTCAGAGATGCAAGGCAGATAGATCATTCTGGTTTGTCTCCAGATGAAATTCAGCCAAGGGGTTCAGGTGGAGGGCATCTCATGGGGTGTGTGAAAACATCGGTGTGGAAATCTCTCATTGCACCAGCAACTGACTTTTTCACACAGACATAGAGGTAGAAAATTTCCATTCTTCCCTCCCCCATCCTGCACTCTTGTGGGATTGAACAAATTACTGTTCTCCCTTTCTACATACAGACCTGGTGTAGTTCATGCTGATGCCAAATTGGACACAAGGGGGCACCGAAGTGCCACTTATTTTGCCCTGGGACCTTTCTATACTTGTAAATTCCCAACAACAGAGAATGCCAGGAAATTTTACCCGTCCCCCCACCCCCACCCTACTTTCCCCTCCATGAGCAGTCTTCTTCCTAAGCTTACTTGGCACAGGCATTGCCATGGTGGCTGGACTCTTCAAACATTGCCTATAGATTGTATTTGCCCAAGTGGCCATTCTTGGTACCTGTTTGAAAATACTCTTCCATGGTGGATAAAACACCATTTAAAGTTATTTAGTATTTTGTCTTCCCTTTTATTAATTCAGTACAGCACGGTGTTGTTTTGTTTTTTTCTTAGAAGAAAAATCGTTTTAGGAAAAAACTCAATTTCTAAAAATGATAGTAAACTCTCTAAACAACACATTTCAAATATTAGTGTCCTGAATAAGGTCTTAACGAGAAAATTATTTTTCCTTTTAATCTGTTTGCCAAAGGAGTCATTTGTTGATTTATTTCCTGATCTTTGTCTTTCTCTTCCACCTGAAAAGTAGAGAATTGGCGGGGTTCCTGCCTCAATGTGAAGAACCATGGGATAATTCTTGGGACAACAATAAAGTTATACGTTAGTTTCTTTCACTTAAACGAAGATGCAGAATTTGACTATTGATTTCAAATTTTCACTCTTTGGACAGGCAAGCTTGCATTTTATTAAATGCACTCAATTTGTGGCGAAATATTCTTTTTTTATTTTTCAAGATAGGTTGCTGATTCACTTTAGAATGGGGACAAAATAAGTCTGTACCTGCTGAGTATTGAAGAGAAGTGTTTATTTGCTTTATTGATTTGTTCTATTTTTGTGAGATGTTTTCTATGTAGTTTTCGTTTGGCTACAAAATGTACCCACAAATGGTCCTGGCTGCTGTACTGCTTCTGTGTCCTGGAGAATAGCACCCAAAGATAGAGTTTGGTATTTGAAAATCATTCTTTTGCTGGAGGAAACTTTCATTTTGCCAAGCTCTGTCTCTTAGATATGGACAGGTGTCATTACACCCTCACTATTTTTTGGTGATCTTGATTAGTTAAGTTCTCCTACAGTTTAAGAATATGAATAAAATAAAAGGTGGCTTCCATCCTAGGATTCTTAGTTCATTGTTGACTAAGAAGTGTGGTCCATCCCAGACACTGATTATCAATACAAGGAGCAGTATGCTTTCAAAGATGATGCTTTGTATCAGAGAGCAAAAGCTCCCTCTTTAAAAATAAAACTACGGCATTACGGCTGATTGAAAAATTATTCATCTATTAAAAAGATTGTTTTTTTAGAGACCATTCAGTCATGATAAATAAGAAGGATGCCCAGTTCACAGTGTTAAGTGGGATATACACTCCCTACGATATGTAAAAATGTATGGACATTTATGTATGAGAACTGGAAGGCATTTGGGGATGGATCAAATAGTCAATTTGTAGGATTTGAGATGATTGGTGCCTTTGATCTTTTATTTTGATAATGCTGAAGTTATGCTGGAGTCCTTCTGTGGCACTGTGGGTTAATGCACTGGACTGCAAGGTCAGTTTGAACCACAGCTCACTAGCTGCTCTTTGGAAATCCTATTCAGGTTTGCTATGAGTCAGATCCAACTTGGCAGCACTTAACAACAGCAACAACAAAGTTACAATGGAGTCCTGGTGTGGTTCTATGCGATAAGCACTGGACTGCTAATCACAAAGGTGCTAGTTTAAACTCACCAGTCACTCCTTGGCAACCTTGTCCAGGGTCTGTATGACTCAGAACTGACTTGATGGCACTTAAGGACAATAAAGTTATAATATTGTTTATGGGGAAACAAGGGAGTTGGATACTTTAGTAAAATAGTTGCTCCCTTAGATGATTGGGATCACTTCATCGCATCATAATCAGTCCAGTGCTTATCCTACAGCTCCACTCCACAAAATCCTCCAACTTATATAATAAGGACTCATTAACCAAATGACCAGTTGCAATAAAAGCCAGCAAACAAACAAAAACACCTGTATGTCAAAATTAAAAAGCACATATATTTTTGTCTATCTAGAAGTCCTGGTGTAGCACTGTGGGATAAGCACTGGATTGCTAACCACAGGGCCTGGGGTTCAAACTCACCAGCCTCTCGTTGGAAACTCTATACAGGGTTGTTATGAGTCAGAACAGCCTTGATGGCATTTAACAGCAACAGCATGTGATTATGAGCTTTTCTTTTTCTTTATCGAAAAATATACAGCAGTTTTATTGTGCAGTTAGTTCATATACAAATGAGTAAGAGGTCAGTTAACTCGCTTCAGTTTTTAGTCATGCTAGAAGCATACATAAAGATAACAGATCCAACCCATTTCATTTCCTGTGTATGCCCAAAGGCATTGGTGCTAGATTTTGGCAGAGAAAATGAATCCAGTACAAAGGGATATAAGCATCTTGATTTCAAGACCAGAGAAAGAAGTTACTTTGTTTTGGTTAGAAATGGGTGAGAAGGACGCTCTCTTTGAAGTAAAGTTGGGAGCTTAAATAATTTTCTAGGAGCCTTTCCAAATTTAATTATTTTTGTGCTCATGTTTCAAATTTCAAATAATTCCACTTATCTAGATTTCGATGCAGGCACATGTATCCCCATTTCCTGTGACTTGTAACTGTGCTTGTTTGGGGGAAGGAAGCTTGGAAGGTGGGATTCATTTTTGTGGTGCTCATGGTTGCTTTCATCGCCCTCTTTTTGGATGGTGGTTAGCAGAGCACTACAGCAGGTTTTGCTGAGCATTGGTTCAAAAACAATCCTGAAAAGTGAGCTTTCGGGTGGTGGAGTAGGAAGTGGTGAAAGAAATACATGAGAAGGTCATCTTGAAGCTAAAACTTCGTCAATTTGTCAACCCTCTTGTTGTTTAAAAAAGAAAAAGAAAGATTTGATAATTTGGGATTGCTAGAGCAATGCATCTCCATTGCCATCACTAGTTCATCCTGAAGAGCTATTTGCCCATCTCCATTCTTTTTCTTATTTACATTCACATAGGGGTGGGTATTTCTTTACATTCAGCTGTCTCTCATTATATGCCGAAGACATAATACACTTTCCTGTCTTACTGCACTGTTGTTACTTTAGAAAATCCCCCCATGTTTTATAAAAATGTATGTTCCTGGTGTAGCTTATCATGGGTGCTATTTTCAGATCATGCTTGCCTCTGTTTGTGGCCCCTTTCTTCTTCAAATTGATACACAGCAGGCTAAGAAATGTCCATGAAACACTTTCTCTTTGTATTTATGTGGTCTTATAAGAATTTCTGACAAATTGATCCATATTTTGATGCCTGGAAACTTATTACCCAGAGTTGTATTTTTTTTTTTTTAAGTGAGATATAGAGTTTAGTCAGTCTCACTTCTACTTTTTCTTGTTTAGTTTTTAGGTTTTTAAAATTTTGTTTTAATTAGAGCGCTCATTGATGAGAGAGTACTGAAACTAACTCCTTTGGCAAATATGCAGGTTAAAAGGGGAAAATGAATGATTGGCTGAACTTTTCACTTCCATCCAGAAGTCTTGACATTCTGATGGGGCAGTTGGAATGTGTGTGTGTGTGTGTGTGTGTGTGTGTGTGTGTGTGACCACAGGTGTATGTGTGTGTTGTAACCCTCCAATCACAGGTAGAAATCCCAAGGTTGATTCTGAGCACTAATGGGTCTGGACTGTATAAAGGGAGGTGGGTATGTGTGAATTCAGCCAATCACAGAGAAGCTCAGTTACACTTACAGTTACAAGTTAGGTGGGATTGACACAGGGCTATATGTGGAGCTTGCATCTGCCCACACATGACAATGACCAACACAAACATAGTTGCCACCTAGAGCAGAGGGTTTTCAGGGGATGTACTTGAGGTCTCATTGACGTTGTTAAGTGATATTGATTCAGTTCCAACTTATAGTGACTCTGTATAGGGTTTCTGAGCAGTGGCGGGTGAATGTGAACCACTGACCCTGTGGTTGATACCGACCTTGAGGTCCAATGCTTATGCTACAGCTCCAGCCCAAGACTCATTATGGTTGTTGCTGTTATGTGCCGTGGAGTCGGTTCCGACTCATAGCTACCCTGTACAGGGTTTCTGAGGCTGTAAATCTTTACAGGAGCAGAAGGCCTCATCTTTCTCCCACGGAACAGCTGGTAGTTTTGAACTGCTGACCCTGAGGTTAGCAGCCCAATTCATAACCACTACACTACCAGAGCTCCTCATTACTCATTGCAGGTCTGATATTATCCCAGGTCTGCTGGTAAATGGACTCAGTATGTATCGTTTCACTAACTTATTTGACACATTTCCTTCCACAATTTCTGTTGTGTAGTATTCCTGGAGCTGTGAGCCATTCCTATTTGCAATGCAATGATGACTGCCTTTCAGTGATGAGTAAAAGTAATCCTCAGTTAGTAAAGCAATGATGATTTGAGATTGTGGTATAAATGTGCTATTAAAATTCATTTCTTATATAGTAAGCCATATCTAATTTCAGAAATTGATTTTATCACCCAGAATCAGCATATCTTTCTGTTTGCAGTTCACTGAGGCACACACACATTCTCTTTATAATATATATATATATATATATATATTGTTTTTTTTTTTTTTTTTTTTTCCTTTGAATACAGGAGATGTTATCTGATGTGCAGATGTAAGTTGACATACTCCAAATCCCATTTGCAGATACACCTTTCAAACATCCGGGTGTCCTCCTTGTTTCCCATTTTTTACTGTTCAGGCCCTCCACAGAACATTATTGTCCCAGTAGACCTTTTATCCAAGGACTGTTGATCACAGCCCAAGAGCTGACATCCTATTTGCATTCTGTGGATGCATCATTATTCACAACATTTGATGTCCATAAAAACACATTAAAACTATTTCCTTGAGCAAAAATAATCAGCTCTCTGCTGTACATATCATTTGTATACTCAAATTGTAAAATGTAAATTGATATATAAGAAAATGGCCCATTAACTTTTTCATTAATGACAATAATACATTTTGTACACCAGCAGTAGGAGGATCTTGGTTTCACTTTAGCAACCTGAAGGGTAAATGGGGCACTCCTTGTTTTGCTTTTTAAATTTCATAAGAATGATGGGCATCATCAAGCAGAGGTTCTTTTATGCACTCTTATTTGTTTTAAAATATGGAACTGCTGATTTATTTTAAGATGAAAACTAACCTGATATGTAGTGTAAAGTGCTTCTTCTAAAAAAGAAAAAAAAAAAATTATTATTTTGAATTTGAATACTTTTAAGTATGCCTGAGAGGGATAGTTTTCAGTATGGATAATATGCAGTTGTCTTGAAATGTTTCTTGTATTTCCCATGCTTAATTGTATAACTCCAACTTACATATAAAATATTACCAGAACCTTAAAATATTAAAAGGGTGTCCTTTGTGGCCAGATACCATCGAAGAAATGCAAATCTAGAATCAATTTGAAAATAAGGAATATAAGTTTTTGTTATGAGATATGGATATTTTTATTAAATTTCATTAGGATTTACTTTGATTACTTGGGTAAGAATTTATTGCACACTTTTTATATAAATGGATATTGAATTGATCACCAGTCTTTTTTTCCGATTTTTATAACTTGAATCCATATTCTTCCAGGGCATGGGATCTGACTCCTCTTATGCCTCCATGGCTAGTTGCCATACTATAGCTGCTACAGCTTCCCCTCTGTTTGATTAAAATATAGATTAATAATTTGTCTATCACTGATACACCATGCAGTAACAGATAAAGAACATCTGATATTAAGTGAGAAATAAAATCCGCCTTCAGTAAATTACGTAGAAAAATTACACAGTACATTTAAATTACCATTTGCTTAGCAACATGCCCTTGTAGCCATTCCAGTGGGGCTATAAAATGATCGATTTACTTTAATTTTCTACTGAATCCTGGAAAAAAAAAATGGCTATCAGTAACGTATCCCTTCATCATAGCATGCTGATTCACTCTGTATTAAATTTACTGGCAAGGAGCAAGACGTTAACAAAAAGTAACAGATAATGTGAACATTTCATGCATAATCTGTAATATGAGATATGTATTAATAGGGAAATTATGATGCATTCAATTATTCTGAAATGCCTTCCAGAGATGTTTTGATTTGGCTGCGCTCTGATAGTAGCGGCACAGCAGGGAGCATCTCAAGTGATGAATAACCTAATCTCCTAATCTCAAAATGGGCACTATTCACAGCTAGCCTGGGAGAGGCTGGTGGAAGAAACCACACTTCACAGGCACAGCTACTAAGAAAAATGCAACAAATACAACAGCCCGAACAACAACAACAGCAAAATAGCCAGTGCCCCCTTCTGTCACCCTGCCACCCACTCTGCCTTTGAAAAATATAGAAATGACATGCATATCTCTAATGAATGCTCTTCGATCCCCTGTGATGGCAGGGATCTGGATGCTAATCTGAGAGACATCTTCTCACTCCTCTCTGAAAAAACTTGCAAGACAAAAGGCTATAAAAATGAGAGTTTTTGCATTAGTGCTGTTAGGACGCCGGTATTTATGAGACATTATGTATGCGCAAAAATCCTTCCTAATTTGCCACATTCCATGCACACCTGGAATGATCTTCCCCATGTATATAGTTTTCCCCCCTTTTCCTTAATTTCTGAAGAAAACCTACTATGACAGGAAGCTGTTCATTTTGTATCATAAGCCCCATGTTCTATAAAACTCCTCGGGTGTAATTAAGCAGCTACATTTACTTCTTGTGGGGAACAATGGTCGGGCTCCTTGGAGAGGTCAAGCAGGATTTATTTTCTTGTGTACAGAGTGGAAGCAATGGAAGGGGCTGTTAAGATAGAAGCTGGCCATTCCTTTCTGTGTATGCAGTCTTCTCCATGGCAGAACAGGGTTGTAGTTTACTTCTTCCCCCCAGTCCCCCCACCCCTTCCTCTGATTTACTTGCCTTCTTTCATGGGGTCATTGCTACAAAACTGTTAGCTAACATCCTGCTGTAAGGAAAATAAGTCCTAAGGAAAACATACTATGCATGTATGCCTCCCCCCACCCGAAATTACTTGATTGCAGCAGGCTCACTTTTTGATTAATGCAATTTTGCATAAGGTAATATTACACGAGTGTATTACTTTTCAGTAATTATTCAATGGAGTTAATATGGCAGACTTCTTGAAGAAAAATTAGAACCGTGGCGTCTCATTTCTCTAAATCCCCAGCACTGTTCAGTAGGGTAACAATAATAATTATGTATAAATAAATAAATTTCTTTTATCAATGTTCACTTGGGCTGGAATGAACGGGCAACCTCATCCCCAATCAGAGTCCTAACGGTGGTACTTTTTAATTAGCAGTGTTCCGAGGGGCAGAAGTGATTTCATGTGCAGTTTAGTTCTGCTGCAGTTTGGGAGAGTGACATAGTGATTTGTTATAACAAGGATCTTTGCAGTTTAATCATCATGTGAAATTATGGGTGCTATTTTGCTTTCACTTTCCTTTGCACCTTTGGGTTCCAACCACTCCAAAACGGAGGAGAGGAAAGGCTCATGGACTCTCCTTCTGAAAGCAATTTTCTCTCCTCGAGGTCTGATTTTACATGAGCATCCTTTTTAAACTCCAGCAAGATGTGGTTCTATTTAACTAGCCTTTGCTTACTGAGGTCCCATGCCTGCTATTAGATTTCCTTTCCATGATACATACTTTGCAGGGCATTTTTCTCACTAATCATACTTTAGCAAACAAGGAAGGAGAGGGCCTTGTTTTATAAAACTTTCTGATGAGTGATGTTCAGTTTATTTCAGTCTTTAGTACACTAGAATGTACAATTGCTCTGAAGATAAATAAAAGATTCAGCCGGTGCCACTGGAGAGCAGAGCAGCATGTCTTTGGCATTGCTTGAGACTTATCTGATTTGGATTTGTATACCTCATGGGGAATGGCAAAATATTGGAACAGACGGCTTGATATTTCCGAAGAATATAGTGGGCTTTATTAGCACCAGTTTCGCTCCCTGACTGACGGCTTTTTCAAATTCTTTATCTTATTAATCCGTGCTACTGTATGTAAATGTTATTCCTCTCTGCATAAGGGAGGCAACCAGCGATTTGTAATAAATGCTTATGAGTGCCTGAGGCTGCACTTAAACTTTAAAACATCTATTATTAAGTTGCAAAAAAACACTGTAATGGCCAATAGTGACCTCATAGGAATTTTAAACTGTGGTCTGCTCTTCTGCATTAAAAACAACAAAAAAAATTGCCTCAAGTTAGAATTATGAGCAATGCTATTTTAACAGCTGCATTCTGATTATTAAAGTGTGTTTTACAACTGAATTACAATGCTTTTATGGACTCTAGGTATAAGATTTAAAAAGGTCATTAAACATAGTCGGTTTTGTCACAGTAGGTGCCATTGTATACAATGGACACTCCAGAATCTATTTTATGTCAGCGCACTTAGGATTTAAAATAGCAAGCAGGAGCATTTCGGTTTGTTTAACCATGTAGATTACTATAGATCTCTCCAGAATTGTGACAGTTTGCAGTCAGAGATGACTACTTTCATTATTATTTTATTAATTTGACAAGAAGCCCTACAGATTTTCTCTGTATCACTGATCCATTTGTCCCAGAAATAATTAAAAATGCCAGCCTGGAGCAACAGACAACAGATACACTTCTGGCAAATCAATGTTCAAAAATGCATTGCTTGTACTGTAGCCAGCTCTTTAGTCCCGAGACATTTCGACATTTTCTCAATCTGATCGTATATGGGCTCATTGACAATAGATATTGACCCACGGTGTAGGTTTTCCAAATGCAGGACCTTTAAATTGATTTATCCATTATGTCATATGCTAGAGACTCTATGTAATGTTTACATCTCTTGCTACACAAATACAGGGTGAAGTTGCTTTTCCCAGGGCTGCTCACTCTGTGGAATGCAGCTCAGCAGGGCGGTAAATGTAAACTTGAGTTTGTCTCGCTTGTGCCCTGCTTGCTCACCACTTACATTTAAATCTTTAATTTTCTTTTCATTAATTTGGCATGGTGTAAATGCCTGTGAAGAGCTAGAGTTCCCACCATCCGGGGAACTGTTTTCTGGGTGCCTGATTGTTGATGAGGCCACGGGGATGGAGGTGTGATAAGGAGTATAGAATCCTCAAAATATTTGACAAAATGTCACAAAGGATTGTATTTGCATGTAGTACCGTGGGTAGGACATGATGATTAGTGTGCAGTGCATAGCTGGCACTGCGTATCCGGGCTCATCCAGATAACGTGTCTGCGGCACAGGTTTGAATATTGTATATGTACTTTGAACATATCTATGACTAACAAAGCTGTCATTCTGTTGAAAAATGTGGCTGCACAAATGACAATGCTGGTTTAATTTTTTTTTTTTAAAGCACATTTTCTAAATAATTATTATCATGCTAATAACATTTGTATTCTTTTGTGTATAATTAAGATCTGCCTGTCTAAGCATGAAATAGGGTTGAAATCGTCAATAAGTATGCTATCCTTAACCTATTTAGTAAATCAGTTTTAATTTGGCTTTCTTTAAGTTAAATCATAACAATAGCCTGTTTCATACAAAAAGTCACAATTCTTGGCAGTAAACAATCATAAAAATATTTAATAAGTCACAGAGCTTCCCACAAAATTGAAGAAGCTGCTCTTAGGAACATGAGCGCTGAATCAAAAAGAAAAGAATGGTTGAACAATTACAGAAGTCATATATTTTATATAATTAACTTTAACTTTTCATTTCTTAGAGTGATGAATACCCAAGCAGTTTTGCATTGTGACCTTTTTGGCATAAGATTTTCTCTCTCTCTCTCTCTTATATAATAAAAAATTTAACTTAATATAAGCTTCATACTCCACCTACTTCTGAGAGAATTTAAGGCAGCAAACAGGATAAAACACAGTGAAAAATATGCCATTTAGGGATAAAGCATAACAGGTTATGTAATTTAATGATCACAAACTGTTTTGGAATACATCATTCCTTTTTGTTCTCTTAAAATAGGAATATATGTTGTTGGTGTTTTCTCCTCCTCCTTTTTTTTTCCCATTCTGTAATTTCATGGCTAATACCTAGCCAGGCAATTATGCTAAAAGAAATTACCTTTGTCATTCTGCAAGGGTTATTCTTTATTTTCAAGGTACTTATGGTTTCTGTTATCTAGCATCTTCGTTCTTTTCCATCCGGACCGTAACCATTTGCATGCTGTGATTTATAAGGTTATTGGAAAACACCTCCATTTATCAATTATGAGAGAGCACAGACTGCTCGGGAACAGTTCAAGCAGCATCTCTGGCAAGTAAACTGTCTTAGGGGCGGGTAGAAAAAGAAAGAAAAGAAAAGAAAATGGCAACAGGCGGAAAGTGGGAGTGGGAAGAACTGGTGGTCACTGGTACTTCTGTTTTTGTTTCCCTGCTGAGCCTGTTGCCCTTCTTCCCACAGCTTTCCTGATATTATGCTCATGGGCCTTTGCCATTTGTGTTTTCCATCCATAATTCTGGACCTCACAGTGTTCTTCTATGAATCTGTATGTGTTTGGCAGTCACCAGCAAATAAGTTCCCAGTTTTTATATCTGTGTGCAGTGTGATCCAGGGCCTAGCTACATGCAAAGCCCCATAAGCAATATAAGGGAAGTGATCTCAAGATTTAGTTTCAAGAAATTTACAGAAGGGGCCCTGGTGGTGCAGTGGGTTAGGCATTGGGCCGCTAACCACAAGGGCAGAGGTTCAAACCCATCTGCCACTCTGCTATGAAAAGATGAGGCTGTCGGCGCCGGCAAAGATTTAGTCTCAGAAACCCTCTGGAGCAATTCTACTCTGTCTTATAACGTCACGATGAATCTGAATTGACTTGAGGCTAGAAGGTTTATTTATTGATTTACTTTGATTTACTATCATGGGGAAAATGTTCAAAAGTATTCATCAATTAATGATAAACAGAAAAGAAAATATAAAATAAGTGCTAAGTAAATGACATCGTAGTTACAAAATGGTATGCACCATAGTACCAAACATGCCATAACTGCTTAATAAATGATAGCAAACACAAAACAAAAGTGAAATGCATTGCTGTGTTGAGTCGATTCTAAATCACAGCAGTCCTGCAGGACATAGTAGGACTGTCCACTAGGGAAGCACTGGACTGTTAATCGTAGGGTTGGTAGTTCAAACCCACCAGCCTCTCCTTGGAACCAACTTAACGGCACTTAACAACAACGAATCGGGCTGCGAACCTTAAGGTCAGCGGTTCGAAACTACCAGCTGCTCCGCGGGAGAAAGATGAGGCTTTCTACTCCCGTAAAGATTTACACCCTCGGAAACCCTGTACAGGGTCGCTATGGGTCGGAACCGACTCGACGGCACTTAACAACAACAACAACAACAACAACAACAGTAATCTTTATTGGAGCAGACTGCCACTTCTTTCTCCCATAGAAGGGCTGGCTGGTGGGTTCAAACTGCAGACCTTTTTCATCTAGTCGCTGAGAGCTTAACCCATGCCACAAGGACTCCATTAATACATGTTGTTTTTGTTAAATGCCATCGAGTTGGTTCTGATTCATAGCAACCCTGTATACGATTTCCGAGGAGCAGCTGGTGAGATAGCTGTTAACAACAGTAATAATAATAATTACACGTTGATGATGTTGATGCTAACATTGATGGCAATAGAAACTTTACCCATTGTCATAGAAGAAAGAAATTAGAGCACGGCAGTTTTTTTTTTTTGCTTCTGCCAGTTATGAAACCTTATGCATTTGAATGGGTTTTCCAGAGTGGAAGCTGCTTTTGGGGGTCACCCCTAAAAATTGCTACCTGCCCCATCTCCACTGTCACCTCCCCACCTCCCCTATTTTACATTACTTGTTCTCTTATTATATTACTTATTACATTTAATCTCCTATGTAGTTTGCTTAGCTTTGTCTGTCTCTCGCCACCTGAAGGTAAGTAAGCTTCCTGAAGACAAAGATCTTGGTTTTGCTTAATGATAAACTTCATGCTCTCTAAGAGTGGCTGGCATAGTATAGGCACATAATAAATATTTCTTGAATTTCAAATGAATGACTGATGGTCCAGGATTTGCCTCCGCCACCCCATTTTCTAATCTCATTGCTGGAGTTCTCCCGTCTTCTTGTTGTTAAGTGCTGTCGAGTCGGTCCCGACCCATAGCGACCCTGTAACAGGGTTTCCGAGGGTGTAAATCCTTACGGGACTAGAAAGCCTCATCTTTCTCCCGCGAAGCGGCTGGTAGTTTCGAACTGCTGACCTTAATGTTCGCAGCCCGATTCGTAACCACTGCGCTACTGGAGCTCCTTGTATACCCTTATAATTCAGAGTTTAGTAGTCACAGTAACCATGCTTTATATAGGGAGTCCACCAAGCTAGGGAAGGACAATTTCCCATGAAGCTCTGAGGCCTACCATAAGCTTTTAGGGAATTGCTAGAAAACCTATTGAAAGTTTACTTATCTGTTTGCATATTCAATCTAGTTTTTCCAGGCAGACTTGATACCTATTTCCTTGAGCAATTGCCTCAAGTATACGTACTAGTTCAGAAGAAGACTGGGCTATCAGTCATTGAAAACTATGGAGCACAGTTCTATCCTGACACACATGGGAACACCAGAAGTCGGAATCAACTTGATGGTAACTGATGCTTTCCTAAAGTCCACTTTACCCATTGGTGGGATTGGGGTACCTATCTCATGGTGGTTGTGTGAAATTAAATGGAATGCTATTTGAAATCTGCAGAGTTGAGCACATACTAAATACCCATAAACATTGTCAATGAAATTACGCTAATAATAATCATGATTTATTTATGAGTCCTGGTGTGGATTAATGCGCTGGCTTGCAAAGTTGGTTTGAATGGTTTGAGAGTTCAAGTTCACCAGCTGCTCAGAAACTCTATACAGAGTCACTATGGGTCAGAACCAACTCGGCAATAATAACAGTAATAGACAATAATAACAGTGTTGTTATTGTCTATTTTGGCAGCATTTCATTATATTGTACAAAATATTACATATCATTTAATAGTCCTTGTTATACCCTGAGTTCTCTCTATGGTTCCTGTCGATTTCTTCTCTAAGTTATTTTATTTCCTTTTTCTCAATTGTCTATATTGTTTATGGAGTCCTGGTGTGACGCTCTGGGTTAATATGCTGGATTGTAAAGTCACTTTGAACTTCAAGGTTGGCAGCTCAAGCTCACCAGTGTCTTCTCAGAAACCCTATACAGGGTCATTATGGATTGGAATCGACTTGACGGTACTTAACAACATTGTTATTATTGTCCATTTTGGCAACACTTCATTATACGAAAGACTACATAGCATTTACTAATCTGTGTTTGACCCTGAGTTCTGTGGTTCCTATCTATTGATTTCATCTTTAAGTTATTTTGTTCCCTTCTTTTTCAGTAGTCTATGTTGTTTATGGAGTCCTGGTGTGGCACTTTGGGTTAATGCGCTGGATTGCAAAGTCACTTTGAACTGCAGCGTTGGCGGTTCTAACTCACCAGCTTCTCCTCAGAAATCCTATTCAGGGTTACTGTGGGTTGGAATTGACTTTACGGCACTTAAAAACAATCCCAATACTGTTTATTCTATGTGGTGCTGTAAGAAAACACTGGACTGTTAAACAAAAGACTGGTGGTTCTAATTCACCATCACCTCCTCAGAAACGCTATACAGGGTAACTACGTGTTCGAACTGAATCGATGCCACTTAAAATCAACAACAAATAATAGATAAGATGGCACGTAACTATGGCAAATATTAATTATACTAGAATTTTTTTTTAATTAAAGACAAGTAACCAGTTTGGGAAAATACCTTGTAACACTCAAAATGACTAATGCTTTAATTTAGGAAGTATTTTTCTCCATAGTCATGATTATCATTTAAAAGAGGAATAAAAGTATGAAATTTGAAAGAATGATAATAGACAGAGGAATGTAAAAAAAAGTAGTTCTAAGCAATTCACCACTGTGATTTTATTTTTTATTTTCATACACCTTAACTATTAAACCTAAATGGGTTTTATTTGCATTATTTGGATTTTTTTACCATTTGGATTTCTTATACATAATTTTTAATAGTCAAACAATGAATGATAATTGGTCAATATTTTATTTTTATATGTTTGTATATATGTGTGAGAAAGAATATGAATCTATCCAAACTGGAATTCTTTTTTTTCATAGAGCAATTTAAACATAAAAGAATAATCAATTTTGAAACAGAGAAATGGTGTTAAAATTTCATTAACCATATTGCATATAATATTTAAAATTATAATGATGCTATGACCTGCAAGGTCGACAGTTCAAGCTCACCAGCTGCTCCTTGGAAACCCTATACAGGGTCACTATGGGTGAGAACTGACTCAATGGCACTTCTCAACAACAACAATCATAAAATAAAATAAACATCAATAATGCATATAAATTAGAGTCATTAGAAATTAACCTTACTATTGTTATTGTTAAGTGTAGTCTATTTGGTTCTGACTCATAGCAACCCTGTATATGGTTCCCAAGGAGTGGCTCGTGAATTTCAACCACTGACCTTGTGTTTCAAACCAACCTTGTGGTCTTGTGCTTTATCACACAATGCCACACCAGGAGTCCAATCTTATTATAGGTCTTTCTTATTGTTAAAAGTCACATTTCCATTTAATAAAGAAAGGATCAATAATCCAAAAAAGTGCACAAGAAATTTAATAATATGGGAGAAAAAAAGAATTTGAAACATCACCTCATACTATGTATGAACATACATTTATGATCCATTAAAGAATTCAATGTAAAAAAACAAAAACAAAACAAAAAACTCCCCAAGAAAGATTGAGATGAAAATGTAACTTACCACAGATCTCTGTATGGAGAAGCTCTTTATACCTGAAGCACCTAAAAGAAGTACTGTGGTAGTGTTGGAGGTGGTGTCCTGTCGAGTCGGTTCTGACTCATAGGGACCCTGTATAGAGTTTCCTAGGCTGTACATCTGTAAAGGAGGACAAAGTATCCTCTTTCTCCCTTGGAGCAGCTGTAAAGGAGCAAGTTAGAACTCCTGACCCTGCAGTTAAGTAACCCACCTCTTAACCAACTATGTCACCAGCCCTTCTTTAAGCAAGAGATATTTGTTGTTTTTTTAAGTGCTGTGGAGTCAGTTCCAAATCATAGGGTGTCCGAGGCTTTTAACTCTTTTTGGGAGCAGAAAGCCTCTTCTTTCTCCTGCAGAGTGGCTGATGGGCTTGAACCACAGTCCAGTGCATATCGTATGGAGCCACCATGCTCCAAAGAAAGTTATATAGAGGGAAGCAAAATGGATTTGTTGGTATAAAAATTAAATTTTTTATATATGCAAAATATTTAAAGGAATAAAAAGAACAGGTAAATATTTGGAATATTTTAAAAAGATGAAATGTTAATAATGTAAACTCAGTAAGAGAAGAATTATGCTAAGCACATATGTCTATGGAGCTACTATCTCCCTCTGTCATCTTGGAAACCTTCAAAATGCAACATGGACAGTGGAAACCGAAAACTTTATGATACTTGTGATTGAACTGGAAAACGTATTCCAGAATCTTTTCAATAACTGCCTATAGGAAATGTCTTTCCAAAGGTGCCAACTGGAAGAATGCGGATGAGAGATAACTGAAACTACCAGATTTCATAATGCCTCATTACATATACGTTCCTATAGACAGGCTATAATGGATTCCTTGTTGGACACGTAAGTTTAAAATGGGGATGGCAGACACCTGAGAAGAAGGATGCTGTGAAGAATTATACAAACAAGCTGGAGGAGCCAGGATCCATCTGAGAAGAGCATTCTTTGTAAACGAGTTGCCTGGGACACAACCCCGTCTTCTCCAAACTTACAAGAATTTCTCATAAACAATCTTCCAAAACAATCTTCCAGAAACAATGCATTACATGTTCCAGGAAGACTCCATTTCATACGTGCCCTCGAGTCAATTCCGATTCATTGGTTGTTGTTGTTAAGTGCCGTCGAGTCGGTTCCGACCCATAGTGACCCTGTATAGGGTTTCTGAGGATCAGCTGGTGAGCTTGAACTGCCGACCTTGCAGTTCAAACGGCTTTGCAGTCTGGTACATTAACCCACTGTGCCACACCAGGACTCCTAGGAAGTCTATATTTAACAGAGCAAACCACAGTCTAATCCGCTACCATCCTCAGAAATGTCATTGTGTTTGAACCATTGGTATAATCACTGTTAAAATCCCTCTCACTGAGGGTGTTACTTTTTCCCCTGACCCTCTACTTTACAGAGCATGATATCCTCCTCATAATATCTTTGACACTTAAAGATTGTCTTTATCTTGATGTTATTTGTTTGTTGGTCCAGTTGTGAAGTTTGTTGTTTTTTTTAATGTTGATATATGCTCTATACTAAAGGCTTTAGTCTTTGATCTTTTATTGTTGTTAAGAGTCACATAGTTCTGACTCATAGTGACCCTGTATAGGGTTTCCGAGGAGTGGCTGGTGGGTTTGAACTGCTGATCTTGAGTTTCAGTACTTTATCCTACAGCTCCACACTAGAACTTTGTCTTGGCTCTCATCAGTAAGTAATTCAAGATCTCTTGGCTTTCAGCAAGCAAAGTTGTGTCATCTGCACGTTACATATTGGCAGAGTCTTTCACCCAGTCTGATGCTGGGTTCATAGTGCCCAGCTTCTCAGATTATTTTCTCAGCATGTAGATTGAATAAGTATGGTAAAATGATATAACTCTGATGCGTACCTTTCCTGATTTCAAGCCATGCACTATACCTTTGCTGTTTGTGTGATTGGCCCTTGGTCTCTGTACAGGGTTTCATGAGCACAATTAAATGTTCTGGAATCCTTATTCTTTGCAACATTGTCCATAATTTGCCATGATCTAGGAGTCCTGGTGTGGCACTGTGGGTTAATGTGGCAGACTGCAAAGTGGTTTGAATAGCAAGGTCTACGGTTCAAGTTCACCAGTAGCTCCTTGAAAACCCTATACAGGGTCGTTATGGGTCAGAATAGCCTCTACAGCACTTAACAACAACAACAATATAGTCTAATGTCTTTTCATAGTTTATAAAGCTAATGCACAAGTAAACATCTCTGGTATTTTCAGCTGTCAGCCAAGACCCATCTGGCATCATCACTGATATCCCTCATTCTATATCCTCATCAAAGACTATATTTAATTTCTGGAAGTTCTTTGTCAATGTACTCCTCTAACTGTTTTAAATTGTCTTCAGCAACATTTTACTTGCATGTAATATTGATATTGTTTGATAATTTCCACATTCTTTGGAATGGGAACCAATATGGATCTCTTTCAGTGATTGGTCTTGACATAGACAAATGGAGGCTTCTGGCATTGTATCCATTTGTTGAACTATCTCAGTTGGTATTCCATCAATTCCTGGAGCCTTGTTTTTCACCAGTGCCTTCAGTGTAGCTTGGATATTTTCCTTCAGTACAATTGGTTCTTGATTATATGCTACCTGCTAAAATAGTTGAATGTCTACCAATTCTTTTTGGTACAGTGACTATGTAGTTGTCTTCTTTTGATGCTTTTGACTTCATTCAGTATTTTGCCCAGAGAATCCTTCAAGTAACTTGAGGTTTGAATTATTTTCTTCAGTTCTTTCACCTCCAGAAATACCAAGCATATTCTTCCCTTTTATTTTTTCTAACTCCAGGTCTTTGCACATTTCATTAAAATATTCTGTCTCCTCAAACTGTCCTTTGAAATCTTCAGTTCAGCTCTTTTACTTCAATTTTTCCATTCACTTTAGATATTTGCCAGGGTCTGGCCCCGACATAGTTGTCACGAGTTTTTGGTTCACGAGGAGGGGAGATCCAGCGGCAATAGGGATAGCGAAAGAATACACAGAGAAACAGAAGAAGGGAGACAATGAGGCACCCCAAAGCCAGGGTGGATACATCACTGGTGGGCAGGCTTGGGACTACAGGCATCATGGCCTCTGCAGGCAGCGACTCACTGCCCTGCAATCTTTAATGCATGCCTTCCAACCCGTAACGCACCGCAATCTTTACTCCATGCCTTCCAACCAGTAATGCACTGATCTTTACTCCATGCCTGCCAACCAGTAATGCACACCTGGGGAGGCTCGGGCCTCTGTTTTATTTAGGGGAGG
Source organism: Chrysochloris asiatica (assembly GCF_000296735.1). Taxonomy (NCBI): domain Eukaryota; kingdom Metazoa; phylum Chordata; class Mammalia; order Afrosoricida; family Chrysochloridae; genus Chrysochloris; species Chrysochloris asiatica. Next base: position 6,830,490 of record NW_006408632.1, read on the forward strand.
AGTTTCACACCAAGCTGGGAGGGACTAAAACAGGATACAGCTAACATCAGTAATTTTCCAGACATTCAGGTAACTTTACATTGTACTTCACTGGTTCGAATCCCAGGCCAGCAACTTGGATTCTCAGGCCCAATTAACATATCTATAGCCCCTGAGGTCAGTTGGGGGAAGTTGAGAGTTCTGCAGGAGACGCCCAGGTGAATGGGCTGCACCTGGAAAAGGGATTAGGGAGGATGGGTTCTTTGTCTATAGAACAAAGAACCAAGAAGTAGCTAAGATATTTTTAGTTAATCCTTTGGAGAAAGGTTTAACCTTGCAACCTTTAGTCTTGGCTTTAGGAAAATATCACATTTATCTGTGGATTTTCAAAGGCTCCAGTGTATTAATTTAATATATATACCTGAATATTAATATGAAAGCAATTTGCCATTAACTGCCAGTGGCCTCATTTGTTACACTCGGCCCTAGAGGGCCTCGAACCTCTGACTAGTCTTACACGGTCTGCAACATATATTCTATAATCAAGAGCAAGTTTCAGAGTCTTTTTTGACATTCATTTTAGTCTTTTCTGTCTTTTTGGTTCTCTTTTGCTTTCTTCATGTCCTAGATTTTATCCCACGACTCATCTGCTTATTGTAATTAGCGTCTAATTTGTCAAATGGTCTCTAAATTCTGGCACTATACGCTCAAAGCCATAGTTTTGCTCTCATGGACTTATACTAATTTTTTAGCTTCAATTTGAAGTTGCATATGAGCACTTGATGGTCTGTTCTGCAGTCAAACCCTGATCTTATTCAGACTGATGATATTGAGCTTTTCCATAGTGTCTTTCCACAGATGTAGTCAATTTGTTTCTTGTGTATTACATCTAGTTAGGTCCACATGTAAATTTGTTGTTTCTTCTGTTTAAAAAAAGATAGTCACAATGAATGTTCTTGAAAAATTCTTTCATGTGCATGTGATCTCCGGCAAGTCGTTTTCATCACCTAGACCATATTTGCTAACTACTGATCCTGCTTCTTTGTTGCCAACTTTTGAATTCCAATCAGAAGTAATTGTCAATGCATCTTGATTGCATGTTTGATCAATTTCAGACTGCAGATATTGGCAAAAATCTTCAGTTTCTTCATCTTTGGCACTTATAGTTGATACACAAACTTGAATAATACCCATTTATTAACTGGTTTTCCCTGTTATTGTTGTTAGATACCGTAAAGTCAGTTCCAACTCATATTTACCCTTTTCACAACAGAATGAAATCCTGCCAGTTCCATCTCATTGGGGATTTTGTCCATTTCCAAGCATGATGTGCTTTTCCAGGTTCTGGTGCCTCCTAACAACACATCCAAAGTATAAGAGATGAAATTTTACTATCTCATTTCTAAGATGCATTCTGGCTATACTTCTACCAGGACAGATTTGTTTGTTCTTCTGGAAATCTATGGTACGTTCAGTATTCTTTGCCAGTACCCTAATTTGCTATTCATGAGGTTTTCATTGGCCAATTTCATTCAGCAATAGATTGCCTGGTACTTCTTCTTAGTCTGACTTAATCTGAATATTCTGCTAAAAAATGTCCACTAATTGGTATTCCATCAATTCCTCGAGCATTGCTGGCATTCCTGGAGTTCCATGCTAGTATTTGAAATAATGATGGCATAGCTTCCAGCACCCTAGCCATGTGCAAGCCACCACAGTATGCTCACATCTATACAGAAAGAAATAAAAGAGCATCATCTTCCTTAACGGAGAACTGTTGGTATGAAACAGATGAACATCGTGAAGAAATGCTATCCTGTTAATATATATATATGAGATTATATGTGTACAAAAGAAACAACAACCCACACTTGATGGGAATAGAAAGGAATATCCAGAAACATGATTATAGAAAGCCTGTAAGTCCACCTTCAGCCATAACTGATTGGAATACCTAAAAGTGATGCTAGAACTTGCCCAGTGAAAGAGACTTCTTGCAGAACCTTTGTAGGGAATAAGACCTTATGTGGAATCCTGATCCCCATCCAGAACCTTTTGAGATGGGAAATTCCCACTTAAAAAGACAACCACATTGGTCTACTGGTGAGGGGAAGTGGGGGAAACGCATCAATGAAGAGTGGGCTGAGTTTGACCAAATAACATAGCCCCCCATTGACCTGGAGTATGGTTAAGAGCTGGTTGGCCTGAAGTACGGTGAGACCTAGGGACTCCTGATCCTGTGGACAAGGACATGGCCATGGAGGGCTAGAGCTGAGAGTGAAGCATCTAGTTGATATGAAGTGAAGGGATATGTACAAGGGCACCCAAACTTGCAGATAGTGCCCATTGGACCTAGCTCCAATGGATGGATGTTCAGAACCCGACTAAAGGAACGAAAAGAGGGGGAAAATGTTTTTTTTCTTTTTTAAAGAAAACAAGTGTAAATCACTAAAATCTAATGAACTTGACCTATATTTATGGATGTGCTGCTGCTGCTGTGTGCCGTGGAGTCAGTTCTGACTCATGGTGACTCTGTACAGGGTTTCCGAGGCTATAAATCTTTACAGGAGCAGAAAGTCTCATCTTTCTCCTGCGGAACAGCTGGTAGTTTCGAACTGCTGACCTTGTGGTTCGCACCCCGATTCATAACCACTGCGCTACCAGAGCTCCTTTTGTTATGGAAGATAATACAGTATTAATAGAATAGAACATATATTTAGAGATATAATTGGGAATTTTTTTTTCTGAAAAGGAAAAATGAACCTTTGTTTGAGTTGTTGTTGTTGTTGTTGTTATGTGCCGTGGAGTTGGTTCTGACCCATAGCGACCCTGTACAGGGTTTCCAAGGGTGTAAATCTTTATGGGAGTAGAAAGCCTCATCTTTCTCCCACGGAGCGGCTGGTAGTTTTGAACCGTTCACCTTAAGGTTCGCAGCCCAATTTGTAAACACCACGCTACCAGAGCTCCTTTGTTTGAGTAGACCCATTGAAACTCACCTATTTCAGTCAACACTAAGAATATTTTAAGTAACATTATAGAGCTTAAAGGAGTTCTGGAGTGGCATTGTAGGATAAGCACTGAATGGCTAACTGCAAAGATGGCAGTTCAAACCCACTTGCCGCTCCTCAGAAACTCTGTACAGGGTCAGAAAGCCACTCTATGGCACTTCACAGCCACAATAACATAGGGTTTAAAAGGAGCCGTGGTAGCATAGTGAGTTACAAGTTGGGCTGCTAATTGCAAGGTCAGCAGTTTGAATCCACCAGATGTTCCATGGAAGAAAAATGATGCTCTCTACCCCCATAAAGATTTACTGTCTTGGAAACCCTATACAGGGTTGCTTTAAGTCAGAACCGACTCAACGGCTCAACACCACCACCACCACCATAGGGATTAAAGATTAGATTCCTGGGCCCAGAGGCAGTGACATGGCCACAGAGGACTAGAGCGGAGAGTGAAGTGTCCAGCTGATATGAAGTGAGGAGAGATGCACAACACGAACCCCTATACTTGCAGATAGTACCCACCTGACCTGGCTTCAATGGCTGGATGATCAGAAATCGCTAGAAGAAGAAAGATGAGGGGGAAAAAAAATAGAGTAACCTGCTACAATTTGATCAACTTTACCTATACTTATGGATGTGGTGGTAGTGTGCTGTGGAGTCGATTCTGATGCATAGTGACCCTGTATAGGGTTTCCGAGGCTGTTAATCTTTACAGGAACAGAAAGCCTCATCTTTCTCCCTCTGAGCAGTTGGTAATTTCAAACTGCTGACCTTGAGGTTTGTAGCCCAACTCGTAACCACTACAGTACCAGAGCTCCTTTTATGGATGTAGTAGCTCAAAAAAGGGAACAAATCTTCACATCAAGGGTCACTCCCACCCCCTAGGTACACAGGGCTGACAAGGATGGGCAATTTAGACATTGGCTACACAAAATGGGGGGGTGGGGGGATGGCTATATAAAGGCAATAAGTGAGTGGCTTACAAGCTTTCAAGAGAGAGCCTAGTTCCAGACCAGGCAGGGAAAGGTAGAATCACCACTGAATTATTTCCAATCTGTTGGGACCGGGCTAGCAAAAGGAAATGGGGATAAGACTCTCATGGTACAATAGTGAATAATTGCCTTCAGGACTGACTGTGAGGGTATGAATTATAGAGGTAGATGTTTTTTGACAAAAGGAGGAGAGTGATTATTTTACAGCCCAGGAGTGGAGGTACATGGGACCATCAAGTGAGAAGAGTGGAAAGTGGGACCCTACCCAGAGAGGCAGTGAGACCAGGGATGGAGACAGAGCAGATGGCATGGACAGATGGAGCAGCTGGGGACCCTGGACTCAAGGCAGGAGAAGGGCTGAGTGCTGGTAGCTGGGGGGGGGGGGGGGGGGAGCCTGTGTAGCATACCTTTTGGTTATTTGATGATGCATGGAGGGGATTGTAATCATTGCAATGAAACAAAATACGATAGGATGAGTGTAAAGCTGATGTTATCCCATGTAAACCTCACAATAAAAACTTTTAAAAAATTAATAATTATTTAATCAGCCAGATTTAAAAAAAAAAAAAAAAGTTTGAGTCATTTTTTTAAAGATTAAAGGGTAGGCTGACCTGACATTTCCCCCCAGCATCTTCAATCCTAGAAGACAATACAATTAAACTATAATATGTTGTTATTGTTGTTGTTATGTGCCATCGAGTCAGTTCCGACCCATAGCGACCCTGTATAGGGTTTCTTAAGGAAATAAAATGTGAGCAAAGGATTTTGTATTTAATCAAAGTCTTCAGATATAAAGATTACAAGCCAGCAGTTTGAAACACACAAGAAATCTAGGTATGTTATTCAATCGAATCCTTCTAGAGAAAATTATTAGAAAATTAACAAATGAGATAACTTGGAGAAACACAGTAAAAAGACTGCGAGTGAACATTCTATATGTCTAGTTGTTGTTTGGTGCTGCTGAGTCAGTTCTGACTCATAGTGACCCTGTGTTAGGTTTCTGAGATTTTAAATCTTTGCAGGAGCGGAAAGCCTCATCTTTCTCCTGTGGAACAGCTGGCAAGCTCAAACTGTGGACCTTATGATTCGCAGTCTAGTGCTTTATTGTGTGGAGCCACGATACTCCCATATGTTGTTGTTGTTAAGTGTCGTCGAGTCAATTCTGACCCATAGCAACCCTGTATAGGGTTTCCAGGAGCAGCTGATGAGCTTGAACCACTTACCTTGCAGTTCAAACCGACCTTGCTGTCCAACGCATTAACCCAAGCTCCACACCAGGAGTCAATTGTAGAATTAAGAAGAAATCTAATGTGGAAGTAGAATAATGGAACAAAATATGAATATTTTATGTTTGTGTTTCTCAAACTTTAAAGTACGTATGAATTGCCTAGGGATCATGTTAAATTATAAATTCAGAAAACATAGAAAGGGTGAGTCTGAGATTCTGTATTTCTAACAAGCTCCCAGTTGATGCTGATGCTGTTGGTCAGTGGGTCATATTTGAGTAGTAACTATGCAAAAACAATGCAACCAACAAAATTGGAAGGAAAAAGCAGATAAAAAGTAAAGCAAATGTGATTATCTGTTCATCAATAATAGCTGTGAATTAGTTAATATCCTCTTTTGGAATCCTGGTGTGGTACTAAGCACTGGACCGCAATGTCAGTTTAAACCACAAAGTCGGTGGTTCAAACTTACCAGTCACCTCTCGGAAACTCTATACAGGGACACTTAACAGCAACAGCAACATCTATTGCTAACAAATCAACTAATCAGAAGTCTAAGCATTTGAACACAAAAGTGAATATTAAGTAATGTAATACTATTAATCAAATTCAAGTGGGGTAGGAATAGTAAGAGAAGCGACTTGGCAGCCCTTAACGACAATAATGCCAACACTGTAGTTTCACAGTGTTGTTATAGCAGGACTGCCACAAGTGGCAGCTTTAATGAAGGTTTTTTATTTCACACGGTTTAGGATACTAGAAATCCAAATTCAGGGTGTTGGCTCTAGGAGCAGTCTCTATCTTCTCTGGAGATAAATCTTTGTTTCGCATCTTCTTGATCTTCTTTGGAGATCTCTACATGGTGGCATCTATTTTTTTCCCATTCCTGCTTACTTGCTTCTGGTGCTAATTTGCTGCTTTTATATCTCAAAAGTGATTGGCTGAAGACACACCCTACACTGGTACAGACTCATTAACATAAAAAAACTATTTCCAATAGGATTACACCCACAGTTTAGGTTAACATTTGCATCACATACTTTTGGGGGCACAATTTTATCCATAACATATACCCATCCAACTAAATAAGAATTATAGTCGAGATCATGATAGTGAGAAGAGCTTAGCTAGGAATGAAACGCCAGCAAACTTCCAATTGTTGTTGTTGTTGTGAAGTGCTGTCGAGTCGATTCTGACCCATACTTACCCTATATAGGGTTTCCGAGGAGCAGCTGGTGAGCTTGAACCGCTAATCTTGAAGTTCAAACGGCTTTACCGTCTGGCTCATTAAACCATAGCGCCATACCAGGACTCCGCAAACTTCAAATAAAAGATGATAAAACAGAGCCGGAAATATCAGAAATCACATGAGATCTGCTTAAGACTCTTTTAACCACTTACAGTTAGATAACTAGGGTCCTGATGTGGCACTGTAGGATAAGTAAATAATTGCTAACCTCAAGATGGGCAGTTCAAACCCAGCAGGTGCTCCTTGGAAATACTATACCCAGTGGTTTTGAGTCAGAACTGACTTGACAGCACTTATCCACAGAACAACAACAGCTTGGCAACTCAGGGCAAATTAATCAAACTACCTCATCTATTGTTGTTGTGTTGTTGTTAAGTGCCGTTGAGTCGGTTCCGACCCATAGCGACCCTGTACAGGGTTTCCGAGGGTGTAAATCCTTACGGGAGTAGAAAGTCTCATCTTTCTCCCGCGAAGCGGCTGGTAGTTTCAAACTGCTGACCTTAAGGTTCGCAGCCCGATTCGTAACCAGTACGCTATAATCATGCTACCTAACTCATAGATTTATGTTGTTGTTAAGTGCTGTAGAGTTGGTTCCAGCTCATAGTGACCCTTTCTAGGGTTTCTGAGGAGTAGCTGGTGTGTTTGAACTGGCGACCTTGTGGCTTGAAGTTCAGTTCAGATCCCAGAGCACCACACCAAGGGTCATGAATTAATTTGTACACATAAAGCTCTTGGGACACTTCTGGCATATTGGTAAGCCTTAGACTTCCTTTGGAAAGGACAGCTGTTTAAATTCATCAGCCACTCTTTAGAACCCCAATACAGGCTTATAAAAGGATTATAAATATGTGTGCCAAGTATAAAAGATAAAATGACTAAGGAGAATTAGCCCAGAAACATTTTGATGGGGCATTACAGTCTTGGTTTACAATTCCTACTTTGAAGACATCGGTCACCTTTGTTGCACTTGCTGCATTCCATCGTGAAGACATCCAAGCCTAAGGTTAAAAGTAAGATGGCATTTGAGGAACCTTCAGGAAAGTAAGTGCTAGGGCCTCTGCTAGTATCACTAGCCAATCAAACCACCTTCAGAGAATTTACATATAAATTATGCAAGAGCTGTGGTACTTCAATACAAGATATTCCTGAGAAACACAGGCCTTGCTCATGTTGTTGTTGTTAGGTGCCATCAAGACAGTACCGACCCATAGCGATCTTATGCAAAGCAGAACGAAACACTGCCCCATCCTGGGCCCACTTCACTATCATTGCCACGCTTGAGCCCATTGATGCTGCCACTTAGCCAATCCATCTCGCTGAGGGTCTCCCTCTTTTCACTGACCCTCCACCTTACCATACATGATATCCTTCTCCAGCGACTGGTCCCTCCTGATGATATGTCCAAAGTAAGAGAGACAAAGTTTGGCCATCTTGGCCTCCAAGGAGCACTCTGGCTGCGCTTCTTCCAAAACGGATCTATTGGTTCTTTTGGCAGCCCCTGGCACTTTCAGTATTCTTCTCCAACACCATAACACAAAGGCATCAATTCTTCTACGGTCTTCCGTATTCACTGTCCAGCTTTCGCACGCATATGAGGTTATTGAAAAGACTGTGGCTTGGGTAAGGCGCACCTTAGTCCTAAAGCTGACATCTTGGCTCTTCAATACTTCAAAAAAGTCTTGTGCAGCAGATTTGTTTAATGCAATATGTCATTTGATCTCTTGACTGCTGCTTCCATGAGTGTTGATAGTTGATCCAAAAAGAATGAAGTCCTTGACAACTTCAATCTTTTCTCCTTGATAACAATGTTGTTTATTGGTCCAGTAGTAAGGATTTTTATTTTCTTTACATTGAGATGTAATCCATACCGAAGGCTGTGCTCTTTGATCTTCATCAGTAAATGTTTTAAGTCCTCTTCACTTTCAGCAAGCAAGGTTGTATCATCTGCATATTGCAGGTTGTTAATGAGTCTTCTTCCAATCCTGATGCCACGTTTTTCTTCATATAACCCAGCTTCTCAGATGATTTGCTCAGCATACAGGTTGAATAAGTATGGTGAAAGAACACAACCTTGTCACACACCTTTCTCAATTTTAAAACATTCAGTGTTCCCATGTTCTGTTCGAACAACTGCCTCTTGGTCCAGGTACAGATTCCTCATGAGCACAATTAAGTGTTCTAGAATACTCATACTTCACAATGTTGTCCATAGCTTGTCATGATCCACGCAATCGAAGGCCTTTGCATAGTCAATAAAACATCTTTCTGATATTCTCTGCTTTCAGCCAAGATCCGACAGATATCAGTAATGATATCCCTTGTTCCATATTCTCTTCTGAATCCAGCTTGAACCTCTGTAAGTTCTCTGTCAATGTATGATTGTAGCCCTTTCTGTATCACCTTTAGCAAAACTTTACTCACATGGGATATCAAAGAGATTGTCCAATGATTTCCGCATTCCATTGGGTAACCTCTCTTTGGAATGGGCACAAATAGGGATCTCTTCCAATCAGTCGGCCAGATAGTTGTCTTCCAAATTTCTTGGCAGAGATGAGTGAGTGCTTCCTGTTCCACCTCACTTTCTTGAAAGATTTCAATTTGTATTCCATCAATTCCTGGTGCCTTGTTCTTTGCCAATTCCTTCAATGCACCGTGGACTTCCTCCTTCAGGATCATTGACTCTTGATCATATGCTACCTTTTGAAACGGTTGAACATTAACCATTTCCTTTTTAGTACAGCGACTCTGTGTATTCCTTCCATCTTTTCTTGATGCTTTCTGCATCATTCAATAATTTGCCCAGAGAATCTTTCAATAACGAAAGTCGAGGCTTGAATTCTTTCTTCATTTCCCCCAGCTTGAGAAATGCTGAACGTGTTCTTCCTTTTTGATTTTCTGATTCCAGATCTTTGCACATTTTGTTGTAATATTTGGCTTTATCTTCTCGAGCTGTTCTTTGAAATTTTCTGTTCAGCTCTTGGACCTCCTCATTTCTTCCACTTGCTTTAGCATCTCTATGCTGGAGAGCAAGTTTCATTGTCTCTTCTGACATCCGTTTTGAACTTTTCCTTCTTTCTTGTCTTCTCAATGACCTTTTGCTTTCTTCATGTATGATATTCTTGATGTCATCCCACAACTCTTCTGGTCTTTGGTCTTTATTGTTTAAAGTATCAAATGTGTTCTTCAGATGATATGTAAATTCAGGTGGGATATATTCAAGGTCATATTTTGGCTCTCGTAGACTTGTTTTCATTTTCTTCAGCTTCAGTTTGAATATGCATATGAGTAATTGATGGTCTGTTCCACAGTCTGCCTGTGGCCTTGTTTTCACTGTTGATATGGAGCTTTTCCATTGTCTCTTTCCGCAGATGTAGTCAATTTGATTTCTATGTATTCCATCTGGTGAGGTCCATGTGTATAGTCGTCTCTTATGCCATCTAAAGAAGGTATTTGAAATGAACAAATCATTGGTTTTGCAGAATACTATCATGCATCCTCCAGCATCATTTCTATCACCAAGGCCATATTTCCAACTACTGATCCTTCCTCTTTTCTCCCAACCTGTGTATTCTAATCACCAGTAATGCTCAATACATCTTGATTGCATGTTTGATCAATTTCAGATTGAAGAAGTTCATAGAATTCTTCTATTTCATCCTCACTGGCTTTAGTGATTTGTGCATAAATTTGAATAATAGTGGTATTGACTGGACTTCCCTGTTGTTGTTGTTATGTGCTGTGGAGTTATTTCCCACTCACAGCGACCCTGTACAGGATTTCCGAGGCTGTAAATCTTTGCGGGAGCAGAAAGCCTCATCTTTCTCCCGAGGAACAGCTGGTAGTTTTAAACTGCTGACCTTGCGGTTCTCAGCCCTATCGTAACCACTACGCTACCAGAGCTCCTTGGACTTCCCTGTAGGTGCATGGATATTTTCCTATCATAGACAGCTTTATGCCTCATGACTGATCTGAATATGTTCTTTTTGACGATGAATGCAACACCGTTCATCTTCAATTTGTCATTCCCTGCATAGTAAACCATGTGGTTGTCAGATTCAAAATGGCCAATACCAGTCCATTTCAGCTCACTAATGTCTAAAATATCGATGTTTATGTGTTCCATTTCATTTTTGACAACTTCCAATTTTCCCAGATTCATACGTCATACATTCCATGTTCTGATTTTCACTGGATGTTTATAGCTGTTTCTCGTCATTTTGAGTTGTGGCCCATCAGCAAATGAAGGTCCCATGGACTTTCCTCCCATGAGCTTTACCTCATTCACATCATCACGGTCATCTCTACTTTCAGGAGGCATCTCTTCCTCAGTCACATTTTGAGTACCTTCCAACCTCAGGGGCTCATTTTCCAGCACTATATTCTCAGCTATTCATAAGGTTTTCAGTGACTAAATATTCGGAAGTAGTTCGTCACTCTTTCTTCCTAGTCTTTCTTTGTCTGGAAGGTCATCTGAAACCTGTCCACCATGGGTGATCATGTTGGTGTTTAAAATACCAGTGGCATAGCTTTCAGAATCACAGCAACCTGTCCACCGTGGGTGATCATGTTGGTGTTTAAAATACCAGTGGCATAGCTTTCAGAATCACAGCAACCTGTCCACCGTGGGTGATCATGTTGGTGTTTAAAATACCAGTGGCATAGCTTTCAGAATCACAGCAACTCACAAGCCACCATAGTAACACAAATGGGACACATGAGCCGTGGCCGTTTGGTTTTAAGTGGAAACTGTCACTTTAAATTTGGAGGAAATCTGTGTGCATGCGTAGTAGAATCCTCCAGGGGTCAGGGCGGGGTGTCCGTTCTCTCAGGCATCCCCTGTAGTCACCAGAATGGAGGTGCGCA
>NW_006408632.1:6842146-6859070 GCF_000296735.1 Chrysochloris asiatica
AAAAAAAAAAAAAAAATGCAGGATCCATATTATCTTCAGCACAAACTTTCTACTAGCAAAAGTTAATTTTTTAGAGGAGGTGAAGAGACCAATTCTGACTAGGTTTAAGTAAACCATTCAAGCTAGCAAATGAGTATTGGATTGGAGGCATATTTGACTGTAAATCTTTTTATTGATGCCCAGAAACTTTAATGCACAAATTTGGTAACATCAGTTTTTGCATTACTAGAGTTTTTAATCTAACTTTTAAAAATTGTGATTGAGTCATATGAGCTTTTTCAGAACTTAAGATGTTACTGTCTATAATATATAAATACAGATAAAGACAGTAACTCCTATGAGGGACTGATGGTGCCCACCAACAACAAGGAGACCTGGTATGGCATTGTGGGTTAATACACTGGACTGCAAGGTAAGTTTGAACTGCAAGATTGGAGGTTCAAGCTCACCAGCCACTACTCAGAAACCCTATACAGGGTCGCTATGAGTTGGAACGGACTCAACAGCACTTAACACCACTAATAACAACCAGACACAATGCATAAATATAGACAAAAATATGTAGATTTTATGAAGACGCATATATACAAAACATATTTTCATAAATTCCAAGTCTTCCTCAATATTTCAATATATTCTTTTCTCCTGCCTGAAGTAACTACAAAAACCCACAAAGAAACAAACATATAGACAAAAGAACTCTTCCTCTATCTGTCCTCACTTGTATTCTATGTATTTATCATCTTTCAGAACAAAAGTTTAAAACCAATTGTCCCTGACTAATGTAACTATTTCCTTAACTTTGACTTGTGCCTCACCCTTCTCTAGTTTTTCACTGCTCTAATGCAAATGTTCTTGTCATAGTCAAAAATCCATTTCCCTTTTTTAGAAATCTAAATGCCATTTAAAAAAAAAAAAAAAACCTTTTTATTGTGAATTAAGTGAAGGTTACAGAGCAGATCGTCAATTTTAAATCCAACAAACCATATACTTTGCTTCATCTCCATGACATCAACCCCCTCTGTATAACAGGTGGTTCTGATTTCCATTCCAACCTCCTTCCCAACCCCTATGAACCTGCCCCCAAGTCACTGTTGCCCTTTGAATCTTGAATGGTTGATAATTCAATGGTGAGCATACCTTACTAGTGTTGTTGTCCTTTGTATATCCACTGCATGGTTGATAGTTGCAACATGAGGGTGAGTTCCATTCCAGACCTGAATGGTAGCCAAGGGCCATAGTCTCGGGTCCCTCTAGTCTCTTTCTGACCTGTAAGTCTGGTCTTCTTTTTTTTATAATTTAAAATTGTGTTCCGCATTGTCTCCCATCTCTTTCCAGGTCTTCCTAATGTGATTCCTTTCTGAATAGTTGGTAGTAGTAGCTAGGCATCATCTAGTTCTTCTGGTCTAAGAGTCCTGGAGACTGATGTTCACTTCTTATTTGCAGCAGTATATTGGGTACTGCATTTGGGACTTGATAGATTAGGAGCTACAAAGAACCCTTCCCAGAATCTTAGTACAAGAACATAAAGAAAAAAACAAACAAACAACCCTATATGTATCAATATGATCATTTTATTATTTATGAATGTAAATTGAAAATTATCTAAATGCCCTTTGGTAAAACAGTTTATCATGATTCATGAAATTTGTAGGTTATTAAAGTTTTAAAATGACTATTTTGAAGATGCTGAGAAAACCTGGAAGGTGTGTGATGTGATGTTAAGTGAATAAATCTGAATGTAGACTGTGTCTTAGCAGTATGTTTTTGGCATAGAATTGAGACAACATAGAAAAATTGAACGGTTGATGTTAGTTTCGATACTGTGATTTTCTGTGTTAAATGGAAATCTTGATGTAATAAGAGAAATTCAAAAGTAATCAGCTAGTTCAAATACAAGAAGGTTTTGTAAATGCTACGAAGCATGGGTTTTTGAGTAAGGAAAAAAAATGCATCATTGTGTACTGGAAAGAGCGTGGGGCTTCAGGTGCAAACAAACTTGTTTTGAATGTGGTCCAGTCATAGCTAATTTGATCCTCATTTTCTCTTCTGAAAAAAAAAAGTCTAAAAACTTGAATTGTTGTCATTGTTGATAAGTGCTGTTGAGTCAGTTCCAACTCATAGTGACCCTGTGTAGGGTCTGTGAGGAGTGGTTGGTGGGTTTGAACCTCAAACCTTGCAGTTCAAACTCATCTTGCAGTCCAGTGCTTATCCTACAGTGCCACACCAGGACTCCAGAAGCTTGGATGAGTAGTCAGTAATATTTAGCTATTTCTGAAGTGCCTACTGCTAAAATCTTCAGGATGAAAATAATAATAATAATAATGAAAAGTAAAACTCAATCCATCAAAAACCTAAGCTAATTGTATCAACTCCGTGACTTGAGAAACACTTCTCCGGTAGGTTCCTTCTCTAAATCCCAGTACCATTGTCTTCATTTTCCCCTTTGGTTGTTGAACCATTGGGAATTATCATCTTTTAGGGAGGAGAATATTTATTCCCCATTTCTGACCCATTGATAGAGAAGAGTTTTTTGAGAACAGTGTATGGTCTTTCTCTATGTTAAGCTAATAATGGCCTCTGCATATTGAAAAGTATGGTAAGCATATAACTGCTGGTCCTTCAGATGGTTTTAAGTAGTATATAGATTTGGGCGAAGGGGAGGTTGGGATGGGTGCCTGGTGTGGCACTGTAGATAAGCACTGGACTGCTAACTACAGGTCAGTGGGTCAATCCCATCAGTAGCTCCTTAGAAACCCTATGCAGGGTTACTATGTATCAGAAATGACTTGACAACACTTAACAAAAATATACTGTTTTAATATTTAGTAATTATGAGTTTATTTTCATGCACATTAGAAAAATGGTCATCAAAATGAGATATATATTCTAGAAATCGTGAAAGATGCTCTATTTTGCTGTAAAGAGAAATGGTTAGAATTCTATTTATTGTCCTTTCTTAATGTATCCTACAAATTTTTGTTTGTCTTAATGTACAAATGCTTTTGCTAAATAATACATGCACATTGTTATAAATAAAACTATTCATGACTGGAGGTATGTGCTCAAAAATACCTTATGAAATATGTGAACCAAAAATTTCAAAATTACTAGAAAAGTATTGGTTGTCTATTTATAATAATGAAACAAAGTTTCTTTAAAACTAATATCATTAATAAGCGTTTATTGTTGTTGTTAAGTGCCGCTGTCGAGTCGTTTCCAACTCATAGGGGCGCTGTAGGTTTTCCAAGCAGTAGCTTGTGGGTTTTAACTACTGGCCAAGTGGTTCAAAGTCCAGTGCTGATCCTGCAGTGCAGAGTAAATAAATAATAGTATTGTTGTTGTGAAGTGCCTTCGAGTCAATTCCGATCCATAGCCACCCTGTATAGGGTTTCCAAGGAGCAGTTGGTAAACTAGAACCACCGACCTTGCAGTTCAAACGACTTTGCAGTCTGATGAATTAGCCCACGGCACCACACCAGGACTCCTATTATAGTATTGTTGTTGTTGTTAAGTGCCATTGAGTCGGGTCCGACCCATATATAGATAGTAGCAAAGATTGAGTCCCAAACCAGGATAAGAACCACTGAAGTGTGCATACACAAGCAGAGAATTTTAGACTATAAAAAGAGAATGTTGTTGTTGTTGTTAAGTGCCATCGAGTCAGTTCCAACCCATAGTGACCCTGTACAGGATTTCCGAGGCTGTAAATCTTTACGGGAGCAGAATGCCTCATCTTTCTCCTTCAGAGCACCTGGTAGTTTCGAACTGCTTACCTTGCGATTCGCAGCCCAATTCATAACCACATAAAATGTTTCCAAATGAAAACACACTGCCTAAGTTCATAGACTTCTGGGAAAGCTGATCATCTGGAATGATAGAAGCTCACCTACACAGTTAGAGGAAGGATGGAGACGACACCAATGGCATTTGGTTGAGCAGAGTCAGGGGGCCAGGGGTCAGTATGTAGTCTCCATCTAGGAGTTTCAGACCATGTCTTATACTTGATTTTCAGGTTTGAAGGAGGAAGGGATATATTCAGTGGAAAAAATGCATACAAATCTTATGGCCTAGGAAAAAATGTCTAAATGAGAAAAATTCATTCAGTCAAATAATTTTAAATCCTCCTCCAACTCCAAAAAAAAAAAAATTGTCTAATTACTTCAAGAAAATAAAACTGAAGCTCCTTACCAGAGCAAATTACAAATAAACTCTAAATAGTTTATTTTGGTCACACTAAAAATAAAATGGAGTCCTGGTGTGGCACTGTAGGATAAGCACTGAGCTGCAAGGTCGGCAGTTCAAATTCAACAACCTCTCCTCAGAAACCCTATACAGGGTTGCTGTGAGTCGAAAATGACTTGATGACACTTAGCAACAACAACAAAGTTATAATTAAATGCCCTTCTAAAGTCGCCATTTCTAAGTTTATATCTGCTTTGATAATTGTTAAAGGAAAAACAGAAAATAGTCTATGTATCTTCCTTAAAGTGTTTGAAGACTAGAACGCTATAAAAGAATGTCTTCAGATTTTGATCAAATAATCTAGTTCTGAGTGTACGTATTCATTAGAGAGAAAAGTAACCACTGTGTTGTAAGAATCATCTTTTCTAAGCCACTTGCATTATGTGAAATAGGGAAAAAATAGGTGGGTGGTTGTTTTTGCCAAATAATTAGCTATTATTAACATGGAAACTATATGTCAACAAATGGACTGGAAGAACACCCACAGAACTTAGGCCAAAGTAAGAAATTGTTGATTGCTCAGGAACATTTTCAAAAACAACAACAAATGACAAAAGCTAGCCCATCTGCATGAGGATGATTTTGGATCCAGCTTCATTTATAGTTGTCAAAATTGTAAGAAAGTTTTTGACCCTGCCACTGTTGACATCCTGCACAATTGTTGTTTGTGTAGATATAATATGACTGTACCTACAATCACTACTAATGCCGGTGTTGTTGTTGTTGTTAAGTGCTGTCAAGTCGGTTCCGACCCATAGCGACCCTGTACAGGGTTTCCAAGGCTGTAAATCTTTACGGGAGCAGAAAGCCTCATCTTTCTCCCACAGAGGCGCTGGTAGTTTCAAACTGCTGACCTTCAAAGGTTCGCAGCCCGATTTGTAAACACTATGCTACCAGAGCTCCTTAATGCCTGGGAGTATAGGATAAATCAGATGGACAAAGATGTCTAGGAAAGTCATGGAGAACTTTTGCCTTTCTCCAGAACTTCTGTGGCAAAAAATTAAGTCCTAGAGACTTTTAGCTACTCGTATGACTCATTTGGAGTCCTAATGTGGCACTATGGGTTAGTGTACTGGACTGCAAAGTCAGTTTGAGCTGCAAGGGCAGCAGTTCAAGTTGCCAGTCGCTCCTAGGAAACCCTATACAGAGTTGTTATGGGTCAGAACCAACTCGACAGCACTTACCAACAACAACATGACTCATTAAATACTGACCTTAATAAAACTACCTGAAAAAACACATTCTTAGTCTTAGAGAAAATATACCTGGAAGGGATTTTGAGCTTTCATTATATTCACTTATTCTCCACATTTTATTCAGGATAAACCATAGGTTCAAAGACACTGTCCCAAAAACTTACATGTCTGTTATGGTGGCTGGCAACCCTCCTTGCTGAATCTTCACTATGGTATCATTTATTTCTTCTGCTGTGCCTTTTCACAATGAAGAACCATTTTATTGTGGTTTAGGTGAAGACTTACAGATCACATTAGTTTCCCATTCAACAATTGGTACACAGTTTGTTTCGTGACATTAGTTGCAATCCCCTCAACTTCCACCCTGGATTCCCTATTTCCATTCTCCTTACCTGCCCTTTCCTGCCTCCTGAAATTTGTTTTGAGGTAAGTGCTCGTGTTTCAATTGTTCAGAAGGGTACATGCCTGATGTGCTTTAGTTTCATTTTATAGGACTGTCTGTGGTTTGGCTGGAAGGTGACTCCCCGGACTGGATTTAGTTCTAAGTCTGAAGAGTGACTAAGGACCATTGTGTTGTGGATTCTACCAGTCTCTATCAGACCGGTAAGTCTGATCATTTTTATGATTTTGAATGTTGGTCTTTATTTTTTCTCCCATTCTGTCTAGAATCTTCTGTTGTAATCCTGATCAGAGCAGTCACTAGTGGCCAGGCACCATCTAGTTCTTTTGGTCTCCAGGCTGTAGAGGCTGTGGTTTTCATGGTTCATTTGTCATTTGAACGAATTGTTTCCTTGAGTCTAGACAGAGAGAGACTGATAGTTGCATTTTGAGATTTCATTCAGTACTCACCAAAGTAGGATGTAGAACATTGCCTTTGTGGACAATGTTATGCCAGTTGACCTAGATGTCCCCTGAGACTACAGTCTAAATTCTCACACCCAGGGATTCAGTCCTCAATGTATTTGATTATGTATGCTTTACTATGTACATGGTTGTATTCGCAGCGCTTACAAATATGGAAATACACTCTTCTAAACCTATATATAGAGTCCTGGTATGGCACTGTGGGTTAATGCACCAGACTGCAAAGCCATTTGAATTGCAAGGTTGGTGGTTTAAGCTCTCCAGTCACTCCTCAGAAACCCTATACAGGGTCGCTATGGGTTGGAACCGACTCGATGGCACTTAACAACAGCAACAACAAACCTATATATACTTCTGGGTGTACTCCTGTATGCCATCCCACACTTGTCTAACTTGCATATCTACCTCTGTACTACTTATAAAATATTTCTGTTATTGTAAGAGTGGATCTGTAATAGTATTTTCCTTTGTTGCCATTTATTCTAGTATACCTCCTAGTTTCTTCCTTTGTCTTAATCAGGTTGTGTTGACCCTTCTTATTAATGGTACTATCAGACCTGGCAACCATCATAGACTGTTTATTTCTCTGTAAACCTTTTCTTGACTTTTTATACTAGTGGTCTTATACTATACTTATCCTTTTGTGATTGACTTATTTCAGACAGCAAAATGCCCTCCAGGTTCATCCATATTCTGAGGTGTTTTTTCAGATATATAGTTACTCTTTAATGTTACATGGCATCCCATTGTATATTGACCAAAGTGTTTTTTTATCCATTTATCCATTGATGGGCACTTAGTTTGTCTCCATTTTTTTTCTATTAAAAACATGAGTGTGCATATATCTATTTGTGTCATTGCTCTTTTGAGATTTCTGTATGACATATGCCTAGTAGTATGATTGCTGAGTCATATTACATGTCTATTTCTCACTTTTTTAAAAAAGGACCATTTTCAATAGTGCTATACCATATTTGTACCATTTTACAATCCCATCAGTAGAGGATGAGAGTTCCAAGCTTTCCACACCCATGCTAGCATTTGTTATTTTCTATTTTGTTGATCATTGTTATTATTGCTGACTGGGATGATATCTCATTGTTTAGATTTACATGTCTCTTTGTGGTGCTGTGGGTTAATGCGCTAGACTGCAAAGTCAGTTTGAACCACAAGGTCGGTTGTTCAAGCTCACCAGCTTCTCCCTGGAAACCCTATACAGGGTTGCTGTGGGTCAGAACTGACTTAATGGCGCTTAACAACAACAACAGCAATGGCTAATGAAGGAACCCTGGTAGCATAGTAGGTTATGAACTAGGCTGCTAACCACAAGGTCTGCAGTTAGAATCTACCAATTGCTCTGTAGGAGAAAGATAAGACATTCTGCTCTGGCAAAGATTTATGGTCTTGGAACCCCTATGCAGGATTGCTATGAGTCAGAACTGACTTGATGTCACACAACCACAAGCCAAATGGCTAATAATCATAAACATTTACTCATGTATTTGTTGACCACCTGAATATCTTCTGTGGTGAAATGTCTATTCCTCTTTGTCCACTTTTTAATATGACTGCTTGTCTTTTGTTGTTAAGGTGTTGAAGTTTTTGATAAATTTTAGAGGTCTGTCATTACCATCATTTTGCTGGTAGTTTCTGGATTCTTTTTCACTCTTTTGGAGAAATATTTTGATGAGCATGATGGTTTGATTTTAGTTGGTCCTATTTGGCGTCCTGATGTGGCACTGTGGGTTAATGTGCTAGACTGCAATTTCAGTTTGAACCACAAGGTCGGTGATTCAAGCTTTCCAGCGGCTCCTCGGAAACCCTGTCCAGGGTCGTTATGGGTCAGAACTGACTCGACGGTACTTAGCAACAACAATTTATCTAGTTCATCTTCTGGTGTTTGTTGAATTTTAGTTATGTTTGGATTCTATATATTCCATGTATCATGGCTTTTTAGACCTAATGATTGCCCCTGTTTTTTCTTTCATGATCCATATAATTTTAGGTTTTATAATTAGGTCTTTGATCCATTTTAAGCTAGTTTTTGTGTATGGTGTGAGGGATTCATCCTGTCTCATTTTTCTATAGATAGATATCTTGTTTTGCCAGCACATTGGTGAAATAATCTCTCCCCTCCCCACTTCCCACTTAACTAATTTGGACCTTTGTTGAATATAAACTCTCCAATGCTGAATAGATTTATACCTGGATTCTCAATTCTTGTATTTTGGTCTGTTTGTCTATTGTTGCATAAATTACCAGGTTGTTTTGGCTTCTTTTGACTGTAATGTAGGTTCTGAGATCAAGTAGTATAAGACCTCCTACTTTGTCCTTCATCTTCAGTAATGCTTAACTTATCCAGGACCTCTTTTTATCCATATTAATTTGGTGATTAGTTTTTCAATCTAATTTAAGAATATTTTTGGAATTTGGATGGGGACTGCATTATATCTATAGATTGCTTTGGGTAGTATTGACAGTTTCACAATGTTAAGTCTTCCTATACATAAGCATGGCATGTTTTCCATTTATGTAGGCCTCTTTTGGTTTCTTGAAGTAATGTTTTGTATTTTTCATTGTATAGGACATTTATGCCCCTGGTTAGATTTATTAGTAAATATTTTATCTTTTGGGGAATGTGGGGGACTATTGTAAATGGTATTATTTTCCTGATCTCCTCTTCAATGTTCTCTTTGTTGGTACAGAGGAATTCAACTGATTTTAAATATTCACCATGTATCATGCTATATAGTTCCAGTAGCCTTCTTGAACAGTCTTTGAGATTTTTCAACGTATGACATTTTGTCATCTCTGAATAGGGATAGTTTTACTTTTGCACACCAATTTGAATATCCTTTATTTCATTTTATTGACTTCTTTCTAGTTAGGACTTCCAGAATAAGAGTGGTCTGGTTCCTGTTTTCAAGACGTTCCTGTTTTTAGCAGGATTGCTTTCAGTCTATTTCCATTGAGAATATGTTAGATATTGGTTTTGTATAAATGCCCTCTATTATGTTGAGAAATTTCCCTTCTATTTCTATTTTGCTGAAACTTTTAATCAAGAATGGGTGTTGGACTTTATCAAATGTCTTTCCTATGTTGACTGAGATGATCATATGATTCTTTTCTTTTGTGTTACCTATTTGGTGGATTACATTTACTGATTTTCTAATGTTGAACCATCTTTGCATTGTTGTTGTTGTTAAGTGCCGTCGAGTCGGTTCCGACCCATAGCGACCCTGTACAGGGTTTCCGAGGGTGTAAATCCTTACGGGAGTAGAAAGCCTCATCTTTCTCCCGCGGAGCAGCTGGTAGTTTCGAACCGCTGACCTTAAGGTTCGCAGCCCGATTCGTAACCACTACGCTACCAGAGCTCCTTACCTTTGCATACCTGGTGTAAAACCCACTTGGTCATTATGTATTATTATTTTTGATATGCTGCTGAATTCTGTTGTTGGTTAGAATTTTCTTGTCTATATTCATTAGGGATATTGTTATATAATTTTACTTTTTTTGTGGTATTTTTACTTCACTTTGTTATCAGAGTTATGCTGTTTCCTAGAATGAATTTGGGAGTATTCCTTCCTTTTCTAAGCTCTGATGTAATTTGTTTTCGTTTCTTTCTGAATGTTTTATAGACTTTTCCAGTGAAGTCATTTGGACCAGGGCTTTTTTGTTTTTGTTCTTTTGGGTCTGTTCAATTTTTTTTTTAACCTCTGTTTGTGTTACTTTAGGCAAGTAGTGTGTTTCTACAAATATTTAAATTTTCTCCAAGTTTTCAAATTTGTTGGAGTAGAGTTTTTCATAGTTTTCTGTTATGAATTTTATATCAGTATTTATTTGTATTTTTTCTTGCTTTGTTTTTGTCAATTTGGCCAGTGATGTGTGGATTTCATTGATCCTTTCAAAGACCCAACTTCTATTATTGTTGATTATTTCTATTGTTTTCCTCTTTTCCATTTAATTTATTTCTGTTCTAATCTTTAGTATTTCCTTTATTTGGTGACTATAGCATTCTAAACTGCTCCTTTTCTTGTTGTAGAGTTAATGTTTTGATTTTGACCTTTGTTGTTGTTGGTTTTTTGGGGGGTGGAAGTGGGGACTTTATTGGTATAGATTGACCTCTGAGCACAGATTTTGCTATGCTTCAAATGCTTTCATTCTTGTTTGATTCCAAGATTTTTTTTTTTTTTTTTTTTTCAGTTTTCATTTCTTCTATTATCCAGTGGGGTTTTAAAGCAAGATGCTATTTCATTTCCATGTTTCTGATTTTTTCCTTGTTTTTCCTGTTATTGATTGCTACTTGTATAGCATTGTAAATAGGAAGGATAGGTTTTGTTTTATTACTGTGTTTTGGAATTTATTGAGGTTTGTTTAGAGCCTAAAATGTGTCATACTCTGGAGAATGGTTCATGTGCGTAAGAAAAGGATGGATACTTTGCTGCTGTTGGTTGGAGTATTCATTATATGTTCATGAAGTTGAGTTATTTATGCTATTTAGGTTTCTATATCTTAGTTGAGTTTCTTTCTAGTTGTTTTGTTCTTCACTAGAAATGGTGTGCTAAAGTCTTTTATTAATATGGAGTTGTCTAATTCTGTTAGGGTTTTGCTTTATGTATTTTGAAGACATATCATTAGATATATAATAATAACCATATGTATTATAATTACCTTGAAACTTACTTTTATCTTCCTAAGTTTAAAGAAATCTTATTTCCTGCTATTGCCTTGACTTCCTCTCCATATGAAAGATCTGTACTACAACATTTATTCCCCCTTTTTGTTTTGATGTTGTCATCATTTCCAGATTGACCTCTTGTTCCCTGTTTTGAGTCTTCTAGCTTTGTTCTGTTTTTGAAAATTATTTTTTTGGGGTTGATATCCTAATCACAGATTATTGCTTGATATTGGTGGCTCTCTGTCCAAAGGACTCCATGTAATATTTCATGTCAGGATTTTGGGTTTGTATAAAGTCCCTTAATTTCTGTTTACCTGGAAATGTTCTAATTTCACCATCATATTTGAGAGGCAATTTTGCTAGATATATAATTCTTGTTAGCAATTTCTTTATTTATTTCAAGATTTTACATATATCTTCCTATTACCTTCTTGACTAAATGATTTCTGATGAATAACTAAAGCTTAGCCTTATTGATTCCCCTCTGTTGGTGACATTTTTTGTTTTGTTTTCCCTAAGTTGTTCTTAGGATTCTTTAGTTGATCTTTGGTTCTGATTGAGTTTCATGATTATATGTTTTGGTGACTTTCTTTTGGGGTCTATCCTGTATGGAGTTCATTGAACTTAGATGTATATCTTCTTGTGTTTAGTGATATTAGGGAAATGTTTGCTGGCAAATATTCTAACAATAATGTGGGGTTCATTGGTTTTTTTGCCTTCTGTTCAGGAACTCCAATCACATGTAAAAAATTCCACTTGACAGTGTCCCACTTAATCCCCAGGCTTTTAAAATTCTTTTTTCAGATTTTTCATCAAATAAATTGGTGTTAAGGGATTTGTCCTCTATTTCACTGATCTAGGCTTCCATTGTTTCATTTCTGCTCCTGTGTACTATTGAGTTGTCTATTTCTGAAATATCATTAGCAGTCTTTTGGATTTCTAATTGCTGGTTTTATATGGCTTTTAATTGTCTATTTTTTCTTTTTTTTCAGTTTGTGCTTATTTTGCTTTCCTGAATTCCTCTGTTGCTTTGTCTGTATTTTCTTTGGTTTTAATCTTTGCTTTGCCTGATCTGTTTCTTGTCTCTTGAGGAACACTTTAAATTAGTCTTTGAATTCCTTATCAGGTTGTTCCACTATTATTTCTCCCTCTGCTGTGTTTTCTGGATCTTTATTTTGGTCACTTCTGGAGCCATCTTGTCCTGTTTCTTTATGACATTTGATACTGTCTCTTGTCTCTGAGGCCTAATATGTATATTTATAGTATTGATAAATTTGCTTTATTATGTTTGCTGCATCCTGGTTTTTTAATTTTGTTTTGTTTTGATATATCCAAGTAGACAAGGAGGGTGTGCGACTCTGATCACTAGACTGGTCACATTGGAGCTTTCATCACCTGGCTCCAGGTGGGTGGACAAGTGGCTGGTGTTTTCTGGTCTTACAAGATGACTGAATATGTAATGTATCTGGTGTTGCTGGTGAGGTGATGTGTCTGTCTAACTGATCACCTGAGTTGGGGCATTCTCACTGCTCACTGGGTTGGATGTTGCATTTGTGCACTATCAGTTGCCAGTTTGTCAGGGAGAGGGTGTCTGTATCATCAGTCATCAGGTTATTAGAAACTCTCACTGATGTCCCTGGGCAGGCAAGGCTGCACAGGGGTGATTAAAGTTGGGCACAAAGCCTACATTTGCAGGGGGTCAATGGGTACCTGTTAGGAGGGTGTGTGCCTGTCCACTGGTGTGATCATTGACTTTCCTTGCATCCCCAGCATAGGTGACTGGAAGCAATAGGAGGTTCCACTGGTGGGGAGGCGCCCACTTCAGGTGGCTGGGTAGAGTAGCAGGTGCCTCTGATTCACAGGATCCCAGTGCCAGTGATTTGGCAGAGCAGTGGGTTTCACTGGTGTATGTGCCTCCAGTGTAGGGGAGTGGGTATAGCAATGGGGGTCACCAGTCCTCAGGTCCCTGTGCAATTGGAATTGTAGAAGTTGAGGTAACACCATTACCCAGGTGCCCAGTGACAGCAGCCAGGCAGAGAAGGAAATACCTCCAATCCATGGACCTCAGTTCATATGACTACTGGAACGAAGGAACTGTTTTCAATTGTACGCAGTCCCCTACTGTTGGTGAGAAGGCAGAAGAGAGTATGCCACCCATCCACAGACTGTGGCATTGGTGGCTGGGCAGAGAAGCAGGCACTGCCAGAACACAGGCTCCCAGTGTGGTTGGGCAAGCAGAAGAAGGAAGGCCACTGGTCCATGGACCCCACCACAAATAGATAAATGGATAAACAGGCATCACTGTTATGCAAGACCCTGGTGGTAGTGGCTGGGTAAAGAATCTGGTCCACAATTCTGCAGGTCCTCAGCATGAATACCTGTGTGCGATGATGAGTGCTAATCTGTGGATCACCTATCATTATGACCATGCTGTGCTGGTTCATCTGGCAGGGTACTGGTGATCCATAGTTTTTCATGTCCATTGCTTTTGTACAGACTGTCTTTCATTTTGGTTCTTAGTCTGATACTTCAGCTTCACCTTTGATGCTGACGGTTCCAAAGTTGTCATCTTTATCCAATTCACTTTTTCCCCTTGGGTCTTCATTGTTAAAGGGAAATTATGAGGCATTTGACTCTACTGCCATCTTGGCCCATCCTCCTGGTAATAGGCTTTTTTTTTTTTAAGGTTTTTATTGTGGATTGAGTGAAAGTTTACAGGGCATATCATCAGTTTTACATTCAACAAATCATACACCGTGTTTCATTACAATGATTATAATCCCCTCCATGTACCATCAGTTAACAGTATTTCTCTCTATCAACTTTAGCTTTTTTAAAAACAAACAAACAAACAAAACCACTGAGGCATATATAATAATTTACATCTCCAAAGGGCACATTCTGCAAGTCTGCCTCCTGGCCACCAGCTCTTAGTCCCTCTCTTCTTAGTCCATGAATCTAGAGTCCTCAGTCACTCCCCCTCTCCATGCCCCCATCTTTGCCTCCATCTTGGTCACTGCTGCTTCTCTGGATAAGGTCCCCCATTCTGCTTGAGCCTTCCTCTCGTGATTGTCCTACAGTCCTCTGTTTCTGAACTGTAAGATTAACCACTCCCCTTTTTTTGTTACAAAACTTCTACCTTTTTAATTGTGATAGTCATGATTAGTCATGATAACAATTATTCACTATTGAATCTTACGAATCTTATCCCCATCTCTTTTCACCAGACCCATCTAGATGAGATGACAGCTATTCAGTGGGGACTCTTTCTTTCCCCCCATACTCTTAAACTAAACTCCCTCTTGAAACCTTGTAAGCCAGTCACTTCATGCCTTTATTGCCCCCTCATTTTAGGTAGCCAGTGTCTAAGTTGCCCGTCCCTATCTATCCTGTGTACAGAGGGGATAGCACTGATACTTGATGTGAAAACCCTTTCCCTCTCTGTTGGTTTTTAGAGTAACTACTGCTCTGAGTATAGGTCAGGTTCATCAAATTGAGGGAATTTACCTTTGTTTCCTTTATCGAAAAAAAAATTTTTTTTAATCTTCCTCTAGTCAAGTTCTGATTATCAAGCCATCGAGGCTAGGTCAAAAGGGTACTGAATGCAAGTTTGGGTGTTCTTGTGCATCTCTCCTCACTTCATATCAGCTGGATGCTTCACTCTCAGCTCTAGCCCTCTGTGACTAAGTCCTTGTCCATGGGCTCAAGTGTCCTCAGTTCTCACCACACTTTGGACCAACCAGCCTTTCCTCTTCTCTCTCTCATCTCCAGGTCAACAGGATTCAATGGACTGGGGTTGAACTCAGCCCATTTCTTCATCAATACCTTTCTGCCTCTTCCACTCACCAGTAGACCAATGTGGTCACCAGCAAACTTACATGCTTGTTTGTGTATTCCCTTTGAGTTTCAGTCTTAGAGAGGAGTTGTCCAGAAGGCATTTGATTGCTAGCCTTGATGTCTTCCTGGAGATCAGCTTGCTTATTCTTATAGTAGCCAGTCGTACTGACATTTCTGTTTTGGGTTTTTCCTGATGATCTTTCTTTGAAGATGTATCTGCTGTCACTGTAGCTGTTCCAGTCTGCTTGTCCTTTCTAGTGGGAATGTCCCACCTCATAAGGTCCTGGATGGAGCTCAGGATTCCACCTAAGGTCCTTTACTCTATAAAGGCTTTGCAAGAGGCCTATTTCACTGAGCAAATTGTAGAACTCCTTTTAGGTATTCCAATCAGTTATAGGCTTAAGATGGACGTACAAGTTTTCTCTAATCATGTTTCCCAACATTCCTTTCTATCCCACTAAATTGTCTATTTTATAATAGTAGGCAACAGAAACTAATATTCATAAGGCAGTCAAGGATTTTATTATTATTTCCCCTCTTCAAGCTATACCTAGATCCCTGTATCCCAAAGCCCTGTTGTTCCAAGGTTGAGTATGCATCTGTCGGGGTCCCGCCTCGACAGGGAGTGGGCTTCAAGAAGGAGGGATGTCTGGAGGCAAAAGAGAGACAGTATAGAAACAAAGACACAGACACACAAGTTTGATGCAAGCTGACAGGCAGGCTATTCTGCTGCAGACATTGCATACAGAACTAGCCCTACTCCAGTCTTTTATTCTCTTTTCTTTTTTCTTTTTTTTTTATATACAAGGAAGTTGAAACACAAAGTACAGGATGAAATTATTCATTTGAGACAGCACAATGGTGGTTCACAAGATTGCATACATAGTTAATTTCTAAAAATGTCAACAGGTTCTACATTTTTCTATTCCCATTTTTCTAGATATATGTCTTCTTAAGCCAAAAGTGCAAGCAAGCATATCATGGTTTAAACTTTAACTACAAGGGCCTCTGTGACCCAAGGCAGTAACTTGCGGTATCTTGTAAGCAAAAGCCTTTTTTATATATTAAATCAGAAATGGTTATAAGTGGCAGACAGAGACATCTGAAAAGAGTTAACTAAAGTTTATATCAAGCTTTCTGTAGTTGTATTAATTCTGCTTGTGCATACTGCAGACAATAATCATCTGTGCTAAGTTGACAAGTCTTCATACATTGAATTTGTTCTTTTAAACTATCTATTTTGTCCTGTCTATTTCTGTAATTCTAAGGTAAATCACTGACAGCACTCAAACAAGCTGGGAAGCTCAGATCTCTAAGCCAGATGTCTTTTCCCTGCTTGGGGTCCCAGATCCAACTTTGACAGTGCCTTGAATTATGATCACACTTCCATACGCCTTTTCTAGGGAGGGGGGCATCAGGGTCCAAACTATCATGCCCAGGGGCAGTCGGAGGAGGTTGCCACCATGTACAATGATCTCATACACAATTTCTCTGAAACATTATACAAATGATCTTGTCAAAACACCTTAATCTTTCTGACATCTAGAATGTTAAGTTAACCCTAAAACATAATTATAAATCTTAAATCCTATTTTTACCTTCACCTATTATTTTCTATAGAATCATTAACCACAACATGTACCTAAACATTACTTGCTATAGTAACTGACAACACAGTTGTTTCTCATGAATGTTTAAACAAGAAGTATAAAGCTTTGTAGTTAAGAAGAAATGGACGAGAAGAAGACATCAGAAGAGCGGAGTTGAGTTACTTCAGTTGCTAAGACTGCGGGTCATGTGGCTTGCTGGGTGAAGTTCTCTCCTAGGCGAACAGTCTCAATGACCATTTGTCAATTCTTCCTTCAAGGCCGGTGCCGATTTGGACACCGGTGCTGGAATGAACATCCTGGAGCTCCGAGAGGAGGACGGCTGCAACCTCAGCAGCAGCCCGCAGTTGGTAACAGGCACGGATGGAATGCCACTAGTGAGAAAAACTCCATTGTGATCCAGTCATCCAGGTTCTCCAGATATGCTCCATGTCGGGGCAGCAGAGACCAAGGGAAGCAATCAGTAGGTTCTTTCCAGGGTGGAACTAGCAGAAGCA
>NW_006408632.1:6861835-6863260 GCF_000296735.1 Chrysochloris asiatica
TGTAATTTTTTTCAACAAAATAAAATTGTAAGTTTTCTTTTTAATTAAAAAAAAAAAGAAGAAGAAATGGAACAACTTCCTTATACCAACTTCTCTATACAAAATATCTAGTTATATTTTTACCTATGATTTATTACCACTCTCTTAGCTCTCAATTGTTATCACACTTCTATTCTCCTTCTTCATTAGGAACAAACTGTTTATATCCAAGGGTTGTTGGTGAGGATTGCCATTACTAGCCCTTAATCAAGTATTCCCAGAACTTGCCATTCCATTTCATGGAAAGGCCTTTCTGTTGCTTTCTCCATAACTGCTTTTGATAATCCCCAAACACCTGTTGTTGTTCTATCCAAGACATTTGAGGAAGTTTTATGGTCTCAGCCCTAGAGGGCTTATAGTTGTACATGGACATCAAGAGCTCACACTTTAAGTTAATATCAAACATAACTGAATAGTTAGATAAGGAGCAGTTTTGACATTTATCCCACGTGGCCATTGCTTGTTCCTCAGAAAGATTTGTTCCCAGGACCCCACGCACTACCAATACAGTGGAGCCATTAACAGAGGCATTGTGTACATCAAAAGGGACCATTTTCTCAGAAGCTACAATTACTGGAATTAGGGGCATAAAGAACAAATACAGAGTAAACAACAGTAAAGCTAAAGAAAATTGTACAAGTGTAGCCAGCCAGTGAGTTCGCAAGTGCCTATGAACCCAGGACGTCAGGAGATCGCTGCCTTGGCCCTCAGGGTCCATGGCTCGCAATCCTGAGGAGGGCTCCGGGGTTGGACTTTCATCCATGTAGTCACAGGGCCACAGCTTCTCAGTGCTTGCGTATGCTGTCGCCAGCATGCATCACTATTTACCTCTGTTCCACCAGGCCATGCAAACCTGTCTCAGTGTTCCCCTATCTATCTTGTTCTTCTGCCTCCTCCCCTCTTCTTGTATTGCCCTCCCCAACACCCAAGCTAAACCCCCCACTCCAACCCCATTGTGGTTACCTTATATTCCATTAGTTCTACCCTCCATTTAAGACAGTCTATTTTAACCAGTAATCTACCTGACCTTCCCACCACCTGGATCTCTGTTCCTCTGTGTTTACCTTCTTGAACATTGTAATTGTTTTGATCATAGACTGACCTCCTAGATCCTCTGTTCTTCTCATTTTATTCTGTTCTTGACTCTTCTATTTGTTAATTGAGCTCAGGTTGATGCTGCCACATACATCATTCTGTAGTTGTTGTCTGTTCTTGTTCTTTCTCAGTCCATAGAACTTCCTTTAGGATGTTTTTCATAGCAGGGTTGGCTTTGGCAAAATCCCTTAGCGTCTGTTTGTCCTGGAATGTTTTGATTACACCATCATATTTGATTGACAGCTTTGCTGGGTAGAGGATTCTTGGGTGGCAGTTTTTTTCTTTCAGGGT
>NW_006408632.1:6869471-6872573 GCF_000296735.1 Chrysochloris asiatica
GCACTTTGGCTGTCTCCACCTTTTTGCTATTGTAAATAGTGCTGCTATAAACATTGGTGTGCATATGTCTTCTGCTGCTTTAAACATTGGTGTGCATATATCTTTTTCTTTTGGGTAAATACCGAGTAGAGGGATTGCTGGAACAATAGTGTCTTTTAATACAGCTTATCTTTTTCTTCTTCCCTCATTATTTCTATGGAGAGAAGTCCACAGACACACCAAAGGTAAAGACCTTCCTTAGGCCTATGATTTTTGACAAAAATTTCTTGTGTTTCATTTCAATTCGTCAAGTGAAATTGGAGGAAATAAATTGAAAGAAAAAAGAGAGTTGATGGGATATGGATTTTAGGAATATTATTGTGTCTCTAATAGCTTCATGTGGGTTGAAGGCCATCTGGATGGCATTATGGGAAAAGGGCAGCCTGCTGGAATATTTGGAAGAGAATCAGGTTTATTCAGTAACTTGTGCATTGTAATTCAGATTTTGGAACACCTGAAAGGAACAGTGAATGCAGGAACTACAAGAAGAAATACTTGATTATAATATGGATATTTCAGAAATGAACATGATATTACATACAAGAACAGTTGTTATTCTGTAGCACAGGGATGGACATTTTTAAATTAGTGTGGTGATGGTTGGTTTACTAGACATTACTATTGCCTTTAGAAACATGATGTTCCAAACTCCTTCTCTTCAGAATAAAACTACATATTCATTTTCTTTCTAGCTCATGTTATAGATGTTTTCTGAATCTTAGGGGTTTTGTTCTTGAATTTTGTCCATTATAGTATAGTATTGTCGTTCAGATGATGCATGCAACAATGTTATAATCCAATGTGTCTTAAACACAAGGATTTGATCTCTATGCTTAAAAGCACTAACTTAAACCCATACGATATATTACAGTATTAGGGTAAGTAAAAAAGTGTTGTGATTAATCTTCCAATTCATACATGCATGGATTTAGTCCAAATAAAAAAAAGATATTTTAAACATGCCTGGCTATCAGTGGATAGCTACAGATAAGTTCTCTCAGTAGCTTCTGAGGGGATCTGCTTGGTCAGTTAAATTCAATTCAATCAGAGAAATCAGCGCTCAAGGTTATAGTGACTGTTTTGGGAGATTCAAAAAGGGTGATTTCGATAGATTTTCTCAAAGGAAACAGGACAATCACTGGGGCTTATTAGGAAAAAGTTTTGAGAAAATTGCATTGGTGAGGAAAAGTTGCATTGAAGAATAGTTTCCATCACAACAATGCATCTGCTTATTCTTCAAGGGTGGCAATGGCTGTCCTATGAGAATTTT
This sequence comes from Chrysochloris asiatica, assembly GCF_000296735.1. Lineage (NCBI taxonomy): Eukaryota > Metazoa > Chordata > Mammalia > Afrosoricida > Chrysochloridae > Chrysochloris > Chrysochloris asiatica. The sequence goes on from NW_006408632.1 coordinate 6,870,781, forward strand.
GTCGAGAAACCCCATCTACCCTATAACCCTAATCTTTCCCTTCACACTTCTTTGTAGTTCTCCAAACTCAAAGAACATTTAGGAGGAACATGATTTGAGTTTCTTGAAAATGTCAAAACTGCTTTTTTGGTGTAGTATAAAGGAGTACAGAATTCTTGGGGAAGAGTTCAAATGATGAAAATACCGCCTTTGAACCACAAGGTTGGCAGTTCAAATCTACCAGCCCCTCCTTGGAAAACCTACACAGGGTCGCTATGAGTTGGAACTGACTTGAGGGCACTTAACAACAACATGCTTAGATGGAGAAACTGTGAAGAAAAAAATAGCTTCGCATCTTATGTTGTTGTGTGCCATGGAGTCGGTTCCGATCCATAGCGATCCTGTACAGGGTTTCCAAGGCTGTAAATCTTTATGGGAGCAAAAAGCCTCATCTTTCTCCTGCAGAACAGCTGGTAGTTTCGAACTGCTGACTCTGAAGTTCACAGCCCGATTTGTAACCACTACGCTACCAGTATACTTTGGTTTAAAAGAGGATTCAATAATTTTGTAGGCATACTTTCCAATTTACCCTCATATATGGCATGATATCTGTCAGTTTGTCAGAGTGTGGTGGCTTGTGAGTTGCTGTGATTCTGAATGCTATGCCACCGGTATTTCAAATACCAGCAGGGTCACCCATGTTGGACAGGTTTAAGATGAGCTTCCAGACAAAGACAGACTAGGAAGAAAGAATGACGAACTACTTCCGAATATTTAGTCACGGAAATCCTTATTAATAGCATAGAAACACTGTTTAGATACATTGCCGAAAAATGAGCCCCTCAGGATGGAAGGCACTTAAAATGCGACTGGGGAAGAGCTGACTCCTCAAAGTAGGGTTGACCATGAAGATGTAAATGGAGTAAAGACCATGGGAGAAAAGTCCACGGGACCTTCATTTGCTGATGGGGCACAGCTCAAAATAAAGAGAAACAGCTGTAACCATCCATTGAAAAATGGCACATAGAATGTATGAATCTGGGAAAATTGGAAGTTGTCAAAAATGAAATGGAATGCATAAACATCGATATCTTAGGCATTAGTGAGCTGAAATGGACTGGCATTGGCCATTTTGAATCTGACAACCACATGGTTTACTATGCCAGGAATGACAAATTGAAGAGGAATGGTGTTGCATTCATTGTCAAAAAGAACATATCCACATCAGTCATGAGGTACAACGCTATCTGTGCTAGGATAATATCCATGCACCTACAGGGAAGTTCAGTTAATACCACTATTATTCAAATTTACGCACCAACCAATAAAGCCAGTAAGGATGAAATAGAAGAATTCTACCAACTTCTTCCATTTGAAATTGATCAAAAATGCAATCAAGATGCATTGATCATTAGTGGTAATCAGAATGCAAAGGTTAGGCACAAAGGGGAAAGATCAGTAGTTGGAAAATAGGGCCTTGATGATAGAAATGATGCTGGAGAACGCATGATAGAATTCTGCAAAGCCAATGACTTGTTCATTTCAAATACCTTCTTTTGACAACATAAGAGCTGACTATACAAATGGCCCTCACCAGATGCAATACATAGAAATCAATTTGACTACATCTGTGGAAAGAGAAGATGGAAAAGCTCGATATCATCAATCAAAACAAGACCAGCGGCAGACTGGGGAACAGACCACCAATTACTCAAATGCAAATTCAAACTGAAGCTGAAGAAAATGAAAACAAGTCCACAAGAGCCAAAATATGACCTTGAATATATCCCACCTGAATTTAGAGATCATCTGAA
>NW_006408632.1:6874066-6894010 GCF_000296735.1 Chrysochloris asiatica
TGGAAGCAGCAGTCAAGAAATCAAACAATGTATTGCATTAGGCAAATCTGCTGCACAAGACCTTTTTAAAGTATTGAAAAGCAAAAATATCAGCTTGAGGACTAAGGTGCGACTGACCCAAGCTATGGATTTTTCAGTAACCTCATATGTGTGCAAAAGCTAGACCGTGAATAAGGAAGATCATGGAAAAAATTGATGCTTTTGAGTTATGGTGTTGGAGAAGAATATTGAAAGTGCCATGGGCTGCGAAAAGAAACAATAGATCCATTTTGTAAGAAGTGCAGCCAGAGTGCTCCTTGGAGGCCAAGATAGCCAAACTTCGTCTCTCATACTTTGGACATATTGTCAGAAGGGACCAGTCGCTGGAGAAGGATATCATGTTTGGTAAGGTGGAGGGAAAGAGAAAGAAAGGAAGACCCCCAACCAGATGGATTGGCCAAGTGGCAGCATCGATAGACTCAAGCGTGGCAACAGTACTGAGGTTGGCCCAGGATCAGACAGTGTTTCGTTCTGCTGTGCATAAGGTCGCTATGAGTCGGTACTGACTCAATGGCACCTAACAAAAACAACATGGCTGGCATAATAGCAGTTTTCAGTTCTGAATTTGATGAGGTGTTGGTATATGTAAATGGTTAAAAAATGCATGTAGAGGCATGTGAGGCAATTATTTTCACTCTTCATTAGGATAGTCTAAGTTATAGTGTTGTTGTTATTGTTCTTAAGTACCTTTAAGTTGGTTCCGACCCATAGTGACACTGCATAGGATTTCTGAGGAGTGACTAATGAGCTTGAACCGCTGACCTTCTGGTTCAAACGACTTTGCAGTCTGGCTCATTAACCCACAGCACCACACCAGGACTCCAGGTATATAACTAGTCATATTATCAAAAAACAGAAATTTCTTCATTTAACTTTTAAATAATCAGTTACTGCAAATGGAATCTCAAAAACTTAAATCAAATGTTTGGTTGTACTTGACTGCATAGTGCTCAGCAAGACAATAAAAAAGGTATTTAACTGTATATTTTTCATGCTACAATGTGTGTTTTCACTCTGTTTCTATATCTGCCCATACCTATATGTATATCTGTTGTCCTGGTGTGATGCTGTGGGTTAATGCGCTGGATTGCAAAGTTAGTTTGAAACACAAGGTTGGCAGTTCAAGCTCACCAACTGCTCCTCAGAAACCCTATACAGGGTCTCTATGAGTTGGAACCAACTTGATGGCACTTAACAACAACAACATATGTATATCTATAGCCAAACTTATGCCTCTATGATGTTCTATACCGAGAACAAACAAATCTATCTTGTAAGAGGTACAGCAGGAATTCTTCTTAGAAGCCAAGATGGCAAGACTTTCTTTTATTTTGAACATACTATCAGGAGGGACTAGTCTCTGGAGAATGATATCATGCTTGACAAAGTGGAAGGTCAGCAAAAAAGAGGAAGACCCCTAACCAGACGGAATGACACAGTGGCAACAACAGTGGGCTCAAATATAACAACAATTGTGCAGACGCCACAGGACCAGTCAGTGTTTCATTCTATTGCACATAGGGTCACTGAATTGGAATTGGAATTGGAACTGGATTTGGAATTGAATTGGAATTGGAACTGACTCAGTGACACCTAACAACAACAACATACGTGTTTCTTTTACTCTATGTATCTGTCTATCTACCCACATATACACAGCTACATACCTAACACACTTCAGCGTATTTTCAGAGGCACATTATAGATGGCCCCTACATTAAGAACCATTGATCAAATAACTTCTTAATTCTGGTCAACGTAACTGTTACTTCCATGAAGACAAGAAGGGGTAGGACAAATGAAACAAATTCATACAGAAGAGACCATAATTAAATGTTTTCTTTCTAAGGCATTTAGCAATTGCCCAATTCAGCCACTCGTGTTCACAGAAAACTAACTCTGTGCTATTAAGTAATTTTTACCCAGTCAAGCCTGGTATGGCACTGCCAAGTTAATGTGTTGGACTGCAAGTTCATTTTGAACCGTAAGGTCGGTTGTTCAAACTCACCAGCCGCTCCTTAGAAAGGAGTCAGAACTGATTCAAAGGCAATTAAAAACAGCAACAACAAACAGACTGGAGTAAGAGTCAGGACTCCCAACTTCTAGCTCCATGGTCTTTGGAGCACAGCTATCAGAAACAAACACAAATGCAATTTTTATCATAATAATGGGAGGAAAATAGTATTTAGTTAATATGGATACATACAACAAAATTATTTTTGGTTCCTTAATTTTCCCCTTTTCCAAACAAAATGAAGGAAAAAATAGATTCACCTTGATTCTTGTGGTTTCTTTCCTTAAGAGCAATATATAGTTCAAAGTATTATTTTTTCTAAAGTATGATTAAAGTAAAAAATTCTTTTCTGTTCTGCAGTTGAAGAAAAATATTTCATTTTATAGAGTCATTTGAAATATGAATATTAGGAACTATCAAAAGAGCAGTAGATATTGCTTTTAGGGATGATGTGGAGTGTAGTGGAAATGCTTTGGGGGGTATCAAACCTGCAACATCAGATTTGAAGGAAAATTAACTTCTCTGTGATGTTCTGCTTCATTTTATGCAATTCCATTCAACGTTTCACCCCTCACCAAGTTCAGCTTTACTCATTTGGTCTGTATCATACATCAGGTTTTGGGGGTCTTAGTTTTCTGTCTACCCACTCAAATGACAATCATTGATGACAGTCCTTTTGTTTCCATGTTACCTTGCCCAATTTTTTTGTATCAGAGGCTCTTTTTGTTTTGTTTACCTGAAGACAGAATTTCATGCTTAGTCAAAAGAGGTAATGACAAATAAAAAAACTATTTACCTTTCAGGTATTTTTCTGTGTTGGTACTCAAAATTGAATATTACTAGGCATTGTATTTATTAGAGTAAAAATTATTTCTGATGCTCAGGCTTCATCTGCTCCTGCCTGTTGGCATCATGTACACTCCAGAGTCTGTGTAAAGAGATCAGCAGAGTAAGGGAAGTGGACAAAGTGAGGAAAAGAGAGACAGGGATACCAAAGGGCATCACAAACAATCTCAGTAGTGAGCTGGCCACCCAGGGAGGAAAGGAAATGTAGTGCTTGAAAAGATAATGCATTGAAAGGCCGTTCAACAAGGGCCATGAAATATAATAAACATGAAAATATAATGCCTTTTCTACAATTAGAATAAAAACCCACACTAAAAATACTTCTGTGTTTTTCAGAGGCATACTATCCATGCCCCCTACTTTGAGAACCATTGTTCAAGACAACTTAATTCTTGAAGACTTAAAGAAGGAAAAAGTTGAGGTTTATTATTAATATTAATTGGAAAGTAGTTACAATAATAATTTTAAGGATAGCAGCATTTGAAATTGAGGGGTTTTGTTATGTACATGTGCTTTCTGTAATTAAAAGTTGCAAGATATAAAGTAACAACAACAGCTACATATTACTGCGCTTTTATCTTACTCACTGAGGACCAGATGCTGTGCTGAAGTTCTTTGTATATTTCATCAAAATGTTGTTCTTTGTTGTTAGGTGCAGTCGAGTTGGTTCTGACTCATAGCAACCCTCTGCATAACAGAAGGAAACACCAACTGAATCCATTGTTGCTGCCACTGTGCCAGTCCATCTTGTTGTGGGGGTCTTCCTCTTTTTTGCTGACCCTCCACTTTATGAAGCATGATGTCCTTCTCTAGGGATTGGTCCTTTCTGATAACATGTCTGAAATATGAGTCTTGCCATCCTGGTTTCTGAGGAGCATACAGGATGTCCTTCTTCCAACACAGATTGCTTTATCCTTTTTTTTTTTTTTTTGTCAGTTATTAGTACTTTCAGCATTCTTTGCCAAATCCCTAACTCAAATGCATCAGTTCTTCTATAGTCTTCCTTACTCTCTGTCCAACTTTCACATGAATATATTGAAAACACCTTATATTGAATATAAGGCTATTGAAAATACCTTAAAAAAACACATTATAAGATGATGTGGAACTAGGAATATCATTGCTGATGTTAGATGGAACTTGGCTGAAAGCAGAGAATACTAGAAAGATGTTTACTTGTGCTTTATTGACTGTACAAAGGGTTTTAACTACATGGATCATGACACACTATCAATAGAGATAGTATTGTGAAGAAAGGATATTCCAGAATAATTGATTATGCTCACGAGGAGTATTGGGTCAGATGCAACGTAGCTCAAACTGATCTCTCTACTCTGAAACACTTTCAAGAAGTCTTGTGTCGCAGATTTGCCGAATGTAATATGTACTTGATTTCTTGACTACTGCTTCCATGAGTGCTGATTGTGGATCCAAGTAAAATGAAGCCTGTGACACTTCTATCTTTTCACCATTTATCATGATGTTATTTATTGGTCCAGTAGTGGGGATTTGTGTTTTCATTGTATTAAGATGCAATCCATACTGATAACTATGGTCTTTGATTTTAATCAGTAAGTATTTTAAGTCTTCTTTGCTTTCAGCAGGCAAGGTTGTATCATTTGAGTATTACAGGTTGTTAATGAGTCTTCCTCCAATCCTGATGCCACATTCTTCAAATAATCCAGCTTCTCAGGTTATTTGCTCAGCATACAGATTGAATAAATACGATAAAACAACACAGGCCTGGCACACACATTTCCTGATTTTAAACCATTCAGTATGCCCTTGTTCTGTTGGAACCACTGCCTGTCAGTGTATATATAGGCTCCTTGTGAGCACAATCCATATAGTTAAAAGACTTTGCATAGTCAATAAAGCACAATTCCATCTTTCTGATATGCTTTGCTTTCAGCCAAGCTCCATCTAACATCAGCAATGATAACCCTTGTTCCATCCACATCATCTTCTGAGTTCAGCTTGAGTTTATGTTAGTTCTCTGTTGATGTGCTATTTCAACTGTGTTTGAATTACTTTCAGCAAAATTTTGCTTGCATGTGATATTAATTTGATATTGTTCAATGACTTCTACATTCTGTTGGTTCACCTTTCTTTGAAACTGGCACAAATATGGCTGTCTCCAGTCACTTGGTCAGGTAGTTGCCATACCAACTTTTTGGCATAGATGAGTGAATGTCTCTAGTGCTGCATCAGTTTGTTGAAAGATTTCAATTCCTGAAGCCTTGTGGGTTTTTTGTGTTTTTTTTGCCAATACCTTCAGTACAGCTTGGAAGGGGCTTGTCTTTCAGCACTATATCTGATAATGTTCCACTGATATTCATAAGGTTTTCAGTCACCAAACATTTTGAAGAAGGTTGCCTCTCCTTCTTCCTAGTCTGTCTAAGTCTGGAAGCTCAGTTGAAACCTGTCCATTGTGGGTGATCTTGCTGATATTTAAAAATACCAGTGGCATACCTTCTAGCATCACAATAACATGCAAGTCACCACAGTAAGACAAACTGACAGACAAGTGATCCTTCATCTAATTGTTGTTAAGTGCTGGCAAGTCGGTTCCCACTCATAGCAACCCTGTATAGGGTTTCCGAGGAATTGACCTTATGGTTCAAACAGACCTTGCAGTCCAGCACATTAAACCACAGCACCACACCAGAACTCCAGTTACATAGGTAACATTATCTTCATTTTATAGGTGAAAAGACTGACTTCTGGAGGTGTACTTTGGAGATGACATTGCTATCATATTATACCAGAGCTAGGAAGCATATAGTCTGTTTTTTGCAATAATCCATAGAAAACTTCTCAACTGCTGCTCAACAGAGTTTACAAAATCATGGTCCTAGAAAATTGGTGTCAGTCACAAAAGTTTCAATAATACCAAACATAAAAACAGGATAGATTTAAAAATTTTTAGGCTAGACATATTAAGATCTGATTTAAAAAAAAAAGAAAAAAAGCCAAAAACAAAGAAAAAATGAAAGAGAGAAAGAAAAGAACTGATTTTGAGTCAATTCCTACTCATAGTGCTCAGAGTGGGAATATGCTCCATAGGGTATTTGATGACTTTTTTTAGGGGGAAGAAAATTGCCACAGTTTTTGCATAGAAACATTTGGCTGGTAATATGTGACTTGACTCTGAATACATGATGATGTCGATGTTGTTAGATACCGTCAAGTAGATGCCAGCTAACAGTGAGTAGAATGAAACACTACCCGATCCTGTGCCATCCTCACATTTGTTCCTGTGTTTGAGCTCATTGTAGCTGCCACTGTGTCATTCCATCTCATTCAGGGTTTCCTTTTTTGCTGACCTTCCACTTTATCAAGCATGGTGTCCTTCTCCAGAAACAAACAAGGATTATCCTAAAGTTTGAAGAAATAGTGATCTCTGCCATCATGTGGTATCTCTTCCTTCTAACCAGAATGTCTACTTCTTCGTGTTCAATATTAAAATTTTACCCATCTTTCCAGATGCAGCTCAACTTAATTCCCTTGATTAAGTCAAAAGTGGTTTCTTCTTTCCCAGACCTGGAGCCACCCAATTAAAAGGAGGGCATTCTTCTTTATATGGTTATAATGTCTGATCATCTCTTTTAGAGGGTGTATTTACACAGGTACAGTTTGGTCTGGTTCATTTTGATATTTCTTATTGCAAATGGCATACTTTTACTCTGGTAGCATAGTGGTTATGAATCGGGCTGCTAACTTCAAGGTCGGCAGTTCGGGACTACCAGCTGTTCCGTGGGAGAAAGATGAGGCTTTCTGCTCCAGTAAAGATTTACAGCCTCGGAAACCCTGAGCAGGGTTACTATGAGTCGGAACTGACTCCATGGTACTTAACAACAACAACAACAATAGGATCTTAATACGATTATGTTGAATAAATGAAAGCAGTAACAATGGAGAGAACCTTCTAAGGGTTGCTGATAGGTTGTATAGATAATAGTGATGACAATGATGATGAGTTAACATTTATTCTATGCTTTCTCTGAGAGAAGAACTGTGAAAACCCACCCCCAAAATTCTATTAAGAAGGGATTATTATCCCTGAAGCCCTAGTGGCACAGTGTTTAAGCATTTGACTGCCAACTATAAGATCAATGATTCAAGTCCACCAGCCTCTCCATAGGAGAAAGATGCAGCCGTCTCCTTTTGTAAAAATTTACAGCCTTGGAAACCCTTCGTACGGAGCAGTTCCACTCTGTCCTGTTGGATTGCTATGAGTTGGCATTGACTCAGTGACAATGGATCATTATTATCCTTGTTTTGCAGATGTTAAAGGGGCCTAAAAGAACTAGCCTAAAATATCTATGTTCACAGAGCTGATAAATCACAGTGATAAGATTTAATTCTAAGTCCTTAAGATTCTCTAAACAATAAAATTGGACTTTCTTACATTTCTTCATTGTCTGACAAAGTTAGGATTGTACTAAACTCTCTTCAGATAAACCCATAGTTTTCCAACAGATGGTCTAACAGAAGAGGGGAAAACATCAAAGTGTGCAGGGTGGGTATACAGTTCTTTAGGCAGCACCTTATACAAAGGTCTCCATATGAATAGCAAACAATCCCTGGAGCTTGGCAGTGCACAATTAACACAAACATTCACTACATTCTTGAAAGGTGTGCCTTATTTCAAACAAGCCATTCTCTCACTTCACAATACAAATGGTAGCCACTTAGGAGTGTTGTGTATCTTTCCTGCCCATACCTAGGATCATTATAGGCAAGGCATATTTCCCCAAAAAGCTCTATGTCTCTGTCTTAACTTTACCTCCTAAAATAAACACTGAAGATAAAAGAAACTGTTGATTGGTCTAAGAATCCCAGTTTTTACTAAAAACTATCTACTAAAGGTACTCTGCATAAAATGTCAAGTAGTAATCATGCAATTATGCTTTAACTAAATATCAAAATCATCTCCCCCCCCCCAAAAAAAAAAAAAAAAAAAAAAAAACTCACATTGCTGGCCAGAATCTCTAATGTTTCTCAATGCTATTCCCTAAGAATTCTCCTAAAGGTGATTTTGGTTCATCATAGAGTTGTGGTTGTTAAGTGCTGTTTAGTCAGTTCTAACACGTAGGACCCTGTGAAGGGTTTCCAAGGAGCAGCTGGTGAATTTGAACAGCCAAGCTTGCGGTTCAAATGACTTTGTGGTCCAGTGCTTGTAGCCACTGAAAAAATAATAATGCAGTAGAGATAATGTCACTTAACAGATCAGAAAACATATTCACTTAATCTTGTCCTCACTGCTTCATTAATAAATGTTTTTAAATATTTTCAAGTTGTCTCAGAGTCTTGGCTTGAGCTAGCACTAAAGTCTTGATAATCACTCCTTCATTTAGAAACCATTATCCATGTTCTTGAAAAAAACCACTTAGTCATTTACTCTGAGAAAGTAAAGATTTATGTGTTTTCAAAAACTCCCATCTACTTTGATTTAATTATTCATGCATCTATTATTGACCTCATGGTTGGTAAAGTGGAGGGTCAGTAAAAAAGAGGAAGACCCTCAACAAGATGGATTGGCACAGTGGCAGCAGCAGTGTGCTCAAGTTGAACAATAATTGTGAGGATGGTGCAGGATGGGCGCTGTTTTTTTCTGTTGTGCAAAGGTCACTATGAGTTGGAACTGATTTGACAGAGTCCTGGTGTGGTGCTGTGGGTTAATGCACTGGACTGCAAAGTCAGTTTGTTCTGCAAGGTTAGCAGTTCAGGCTCACCAGCTGCTCCTTGGAAACATTATACAGGATCGTTATGGGTCAGAACCAACTCAAAGGCACTTAACAACAACATTGTACTATGGCAAAAGCAATGGCAATACACTACTGTTATAGGGGCAAACGTAGGTCTTATTAGCATATCACTGCTCATTCAGTAAGATGTCTAAGTCATGGTCAAGGTTAACCTAGGAACCTATCTTCAAGTAATTTCTTATTATAATCATTATGTACTGACATCATTGCGGTTCATCTGCCATAGCATGGTTCACCTTGATCAAGCATTAACAATAGCAATTGCCAGCTCCATGTACAAGCAATTTTTCCCCTGCCTTTCAATTTTTATCTAATCCCTTTAGCTTCTTTGGATCGCTCATTTTTTAGTTTCCATTTTGATTTCAGCCCTGATGGTAGTAGCCCTTTGGTTTTCCAGGCTTGGTTGTCGCACAGCATCTTAGTTATCCTGGTATATACTTACCTACTTTCTGATACCATCATTGTCCTGTTGCCTGCCCACCTATTCTGCTGCTAATGATCAGTGTCATGAGGTCCCCTTTTCTGCATTATCTATCTGGGTTCCATACCACCTATGTTGTTGTTGTTATTCTATGCCGTGGAGTTGATTCCAACTCATAGCGAACCCTGTACAGGGTTTCTGAGGCTGTAAATCTTTACGGGAGCAGAAAACCTTATCTTTCTCTTGCGGAACAGCTGGTAGTTTTGAACTGCTGACCATGAGATTAGCATCCCAATTCATAACCACTACACAGCCTCCATATATCTCCCTCTCCTGGAAATGTTTCCTCATCTATCAAGTGAGCCATTACTGATAGGGAAGAAGAACACTGGTAGTTGTGGGAAACTGATGATGTGAGTCAAAGCTGCTGGAGAGATGATAATGATGATGATGATGATGTCCATGTCTATCTTGCAGCCTTGATCACTCCCCTAGTTTTATTGTAAAATATATAAAACATTTTGTCAAGCATTTCTAAGTTTCCTATACCACACATATATAATATTGTGCTAGTTGTCTCCCATACCTTGTTTCATTTTCAATATTCATTCTCTCCAATGGTTTCATGCTGATCAAAAGCCTGAGAGTAATTCTTGACTACTCTATTTTCTCCCCACATCCAGGAGCTTGTGAAATCCAAATTGAGCTCTCCCCTTTATCCTGCCTTCTGTTGTGCTGGCTTGGGTCTCATTGTCCATTTCTCAGCTCAAAGAAGCAGGGATGCTTAGCATTCTCTCTTGGTATCCACAGCCCAAGAACAGCAGATTAACAGCTTCAGGACCAAGCCTATAAAACTTGTCTCTTGTTCGATTTTAGGCCACAGAAATACCTAACTTGTATCTTAATAAAGCTATGCCTTTTGAATTTTGTCAATTCACATTTGAATCTTTTGTTACATCTCAATAGCAGACAGAGAGGTCTATGTGTAGCGTTACACATCTCTTTAGTCAGAAACCTTTCCCTGTGACTCTGTGCATACGATTCCCACTACCAGACATGCCTTTTGATTTGCTCTCTTTCCCTGACCTTAAATTACCCATTAAGAATCAGCTTGAGTACCCCACATTTTTTAGGAAGCATGCCTTTCAAACTTTAGTCATTGCGCTTATAACCTGGAAATAATTCCTTTAAGTGTCTTCCTCACTAGGTTATAAACTCCTCCAGGGCCAAGATGGCATTATGCATTTTGGTGATCCTTGCATTATACAGTTGTTGTTGTTGTTAAGTACCATTGAGTTGGTTCGAACCCATAGCGACCCTGTATAGGGTTTCTGAGGAGCAGCTGGCCGTGGTATAAAATCATCTGTAATGAATACTTGTTGATTTATTATTGAAGAAAGTGCAACCATGCATCTGTACCGATCGGTCATATATAGATGAATGTCTTCAGTTGTTTCATCTCATTTATACTAAAATGTTACTCTTACTCCCTCCTCATTATTCATACTAGCCCTGCCTTAATTTAAGGATTCGTCATATCTGAAAAGCTGCATAATAAGATGCAAAAAATCTTTGACCTTGGAGTCAAACTGTGTTACTGTTGATTTTCTTAATATGTCCATCAGTGTTTTTGTCTGTACAATGGAGTTAACAGCAGAAACCTTTATGGTTTGATGAGTTTTAATGACTAAGTCACATAGTAGATACTAAGCTAACACTCCTTCCTTCTATTTCCACTTCTGTCACCTTGCATGAGTGCTCTCCTAACAGAGATGAAGTTTGTATGAGTTCAGGAATCCCCCCTAAGCTCCATCTTTCTCCATAAGGATAATCAGGGGTGGTTGCTATATTCCCTGAGGATTTTCATTGCAAAAGCTACAACAGTCTTCTCATAGTACTATCCGCATAGAAGACATCCTCGTCACAGAATTCTAAAAGAGTATGTATGTTAGAATCGCAGTCTGAAGCAAGAGACTATAACATTCAAACAGTGTTTAAAATAAGATAAAAACAAATAGACCCTACGTGCCATCAAGCATCACTCTAGATGGACAAAACCATCTATAACTGTGTAAAAAGTGCCATGTTACGGGAAGTAAACTTTTTTCAAATCCAGGAGTTACATAACTTATCCCCAATTTCATTCCAAATGAAAAGAAATGTCAGGAATGGTTTTATATAATTCTCTAATTTTCTTTGTGTTGTTGTTTGCTCACTCTGAGTAGAAGTAGGGAATAAAATGCACTTGCTTAATTCGCATGAATGTGTTAGAGGAGTGGAATGGGATGAGGTTTGTTCATCCTCATTACTTCCTTTTTCTGGGCTGGAGGCCATAAGGCACTTGGCTTCTAGATCTCAAGCTGTTCTGTTCTTCAAATATCCCCTGACAATCAATTTATTGAGTGATCCTGATGTTGCTCCAGGGATCAGATGACAATTACAGACCCACCAGGAAGCAAAAAAGGTGGCGAGAACAGCAGTTACTATACAATGGTGAGGATTCGGGATTTGTCAGAAATGGGTGTGAGACGAGAGTGAGAAAGAATGATGTGTGTGTGTGTGTGCATGTGTGTGTGAGTAAAAGTGTGTATTTCTTCAACAGTGAAGATAGCCTAACTTTGATGTTTAGATGTACTTAAAATATGATTCTACTCAACAATAAATGTAGACTCAGCAGTAGCAGAAAAAGAAAAAAAAAAAAGGAGAAAATGTGTAAAATAGGAAAGAAAACTGAAATAATGGCCTTTGAATGAAGGCTCCTTCTACTGCTGTTATAAAAGGCAAGAGCTGCTCTTCTGCAGACACCACACGTGAGAGTGAGCATCAGAGTGGGGAACGCTGGAACGCAGTTTACTTTGTTGAGTTGAAGCCAAACTTCCGTCAAGATTGGCTGAAGATTGTTCAGTTTTTAGAACTGCTTCCTTTCTTCCAATATGTGACTTTTTGAGATTTTTGTGAGTGATGAAGATTGGAAGGAGGTCACTTAAAGGGGGAACAGTACTATTTTTAAAGTGATTTGATTATTATTTTCCATGATTGATTGTGTAGAATATGTATTAATTAGCAATTTTCAGGTAAATGGTATTTTTGCTAGTAGTTCTTATGGGCATTTAAAAATAATGAAGGGAAGGAAATCTGGTTTTATTTCTCTCCCCAATAAATATATTTAGCAAATCTTTTTCCATATGTCCATCAGAAAAGTAAGTTTCTTAAAAAAAAAAAAAATAAATAAATAAACTAACATAGCAGATGGATGTAGGATGTGACCCATTTAAGCTTGAGTAGTTTATATTTGTTTATTTCTCCTTTGTGAGCCAGTCATTTCATACCTGATTCAAGAAATGAGGAGGTGCCCTGACACCTAGCCCAGCAAGAAAAGATTCTCCAGATTCTTTGAATAAAGGAATTTCCAATGAGTGGCCTGTGTTTCATGCTGTATTTAATTTCCTCTTGTCTGAGTAAGTTGAAGAAATTCAGTAGTAGTAGTTGTTGTTGTTGTTGTTGTTGTTATTTTCCTTTTAAGAGGGAAAATAACGTGATATGAAATCATCATAGTGAGACATAGGAGTATATGTTGTATGTATGTTTAAACAGATTATTACTTTGGTAACTAGAATTCAAAATATCTTCTCACTTTCCTCTTTTAATTCCATTTTAACAAATAATATTTTCTGAGAGCTAAAAAAAAAAAAAAAAATCTCATTTTCTAGAACATTTTGTGTAAAATCAGATCCAAATCCCAGACATACCAATAGCAACTGTCACACATCCTTTTACATAGCTCCTGAGAATTTTAAGGTGCTCCATAACAAATGTTTATGTTAAAGCCTTGTCAATAGGATTGAATTCAACCCAGAGCAAGGTGGCAAAAATATGTCAGACAGTAGTTATAAAGCATCATGAGTACAAATGGACACCGTCCAGTTCTGATGTAAATTATAAACAATTAAAAGTACATGAGTTACAATGCCCAGAGCTGAGAGCTGAGGACATGACTGTACACTTGAGATAACTTTGGGAACCGAAGAAGCAATTGGTTCACAGTATGCCATGAAAATAACACAATATTTGCATCTGCAAAGTCAAGCAGTCTTGTGTGGCTTTATCATGTGGAGGCTTTTTTTTTTTCCAGCAAGCTGGCAGGAGCATGAGTGATGCATAATGGCAGTGGTGAATCGTTTTTGGACTAGATTAGTCAGTGACGTCACAGATAAAGGACTATTTATCACTATAATTTAACACGAGATGCAACACAATGGCTTGATGGATGCATTTTATGGTTTTCAGCCAATCATAATAATGGACCTATTGACTAAAGTTTTATGTGTCCTTTACACATCCTTCATGTTTTAGAAAAAAACAGGAACCATGCCGGGGGAAGAATGAATGATCATTCCAAAAGGACCCAGCTTTTGTGGAGTGTTTTTCACCATCTCTATCCTCTCTACCCCTGCGGTTCTCTGTCCAAACTGCAGAAGGCCAAGGACAGAGCCAATGCCGAATTCAAGGAAACATCTGAGGGGGGAGATAGTCAGTTATCATAGAACAAAGTCATTTGGGAGCCAAATTATTACCATTATACAAAATCCCTCCCACCCCCCACCACATCCCACCCCTGTGACAAGGGAAGGGATGGTGTTCAGTAAGGTTGATGCATCTTAATCCCTCAAAGAATTTCTGGAATGATAACAAAGGAGGTCAAAAAACACCTCTTAGACAAAACTGTGAATTACTTATGTCAGAATCAGAAAATTTGCTTAAAAATGGGCAGAGTAATTGTCTTTTCCAAACCCCACCACCACCCCACTGTATCCTATCATCACATTATTAGGGATGTATTTTTTTCTGCAAATTTTTATGGTCCTTTTGACTACTGTAAAGCATGGGCTTTCTTATTACTGCTACTATCTTTAAAATGAATCCCTTGAATGTGGTTGCAGAAATGCATTTTCTGTGCCGTATGAAAAGGAACCAAAAAAGTTGGATTGGATAATATGTGACTTAAGTTTTTGTTTTGTTTTTGTATTTGCTTCTATTCCCTATATTTTTTTGTTGTTTTATGTACACAAAAACACTCAGGGATATATAATCCTTTAAACAACCCAAGAGCACATTCTGCAAGCCTGCCTCCTGCTGCCACCACACAGCTTTTCTCTTTCCATGAGTCTAGAGTCCTGAGCTGCTCCAATTTGCTATGCCATGCTTAATCATTTCATTCACTGCAAACAAAACATTCTTTTCTTCACTTAAATAGAGCAAGGAAGGAAAAAATATATGATGATGTGATGACAAGTTCCAATAATCAGTAGATTATTGAATATCATGTGTCCTACATTGTTGACCGCTCTCAACCTTGTCTGCAGTTTGGGTAATTATATGGGGTTAACATACTTCAGACATATTGTCAGGAGGTACCAGTCCCTGTAGAAGGATATCCTGCTAGGTAAAGTGGAAGGCCAGCAAAAAAAGAGGAAGACTCAACGAGACAGTTTGGCACTTAACAACAAAGTGGCAGCAGCAGTAGTCTCAAGCTTAACAGTGATTGTGACGACAACGTAGACAGGACAGTGTTTTGTTCTGTTGTGCATAAGGTCTCTTATGAATCGGAATTGACTCAACGGCACCTAATAACAACAATGCTTTCATGACCTACTACTATGTGTAGGTCATTGGCCAAGCTTTATCCCACTTCCCACTGACTTTGGGGTGCAGGGCAAAGCCTCTGGAGTACAGGTTATTGTTAGTTGTCATCAAGTCAGCACTGACTCAGAGGTGACCTTCTGGATAACAGAACAAAATGTTACCTAGTCTTGTGATTGTGAACCTTAAGGTCAGCGATTCGAAACTACCAGCCGCTCCGCGGGAGCGAGATGAGGCTTTCTATTCCCGTAAGGATTTACACCCTCGGAAACCCTGTACAGGGTCGCTATGAGTCGGAACCGACTCGACGGCACTTAACAACAACAACAACAGTCTTGTGATATCTTTATGATGATTTGAGTGCAGGAGTAAGAGTTCTGTGTACCACTTCCGGGTCATAGTCATGATCGCAGAATCATCAGGTAAAGTTTAGTCTGTGAGAGTATCAGTTTCCACTTTTGAAAAATGGAGTGATACTAGTACTTGCCTATTCATGTTAGAAAAGTTAAAGAACTTGGCTGTAATAAATAATAAACAATGGGAATTAATGACATGACTAATGACACTTTTGGTGTCTTTAAAGGTAGCTTGTCCTAATGAAGGCGCCAGTTAAGCTCTCATATGTGATTGTGGTTAGCAGTGTTGACTAGATTTGTGCAAGCTATCTGTGTCTGCTTTGGGTATTTCTTCAATGCATTTTTCAGTGTCACAACCTGAGCTGTGAATGGAATAATATCTATTTAAATAGTCTTCTGTGGAAAGAGAAACTTTCCTATTTAACTATCTAACTATCTGTGCTTACATATCAACTTTTTGCACTCATTACTTTATGTAGGGAACCAGATGGCTCAGGAAATTTGTAATCCTCATACTTTGCACTGGCAAAGTGCTTTTAAATTAAAAATCTAAAAGCATCTTACCAGTATTAGCTCAAAACTCATTAGAATTAACCTAAGATCCTAGGTTCAATTCAGTCCCATAATACTAATTTGCAAAAGCATTTCTCATGTTTGTCTGTAGACTGACTTAAATAAAATGATTATACTGTGTTTCTAAGGAGCGTATTATATTTGCACCATTGTTGTTGTTTCCAGGAAGTGGCTAGTGAGTTTGAACCACTGAACTTTTGGTTCAAACAGATCTTTCAGTCCAGTGCTTATCCTATAGTACCATACCAGAACTCCTGATTTTCACCATATCCACTTTCTATTTTATTTTTTTGGTTTTACCAGAAAATGATATAAGATAATAATGAAGAAGCCAAGAGAAAAATGAAGGACAAACATAAAAGAAGAAGAAAAAAGGGAAATAGGTATTCAAAATATTGAAGAAGAAAATGCTGGAGTAGGAAAATGAGAAAAAATGCATGTGGTATCATATTAATGGTAGTTTACTGGTAATTATATCAAAAGTATTTAAAAAAAACACACATGGAAAGACAAAAGGCAAATCTGAGATTTTAACCCAACATGATACACATAGCTTCATAGGAATTCTTGAGATTTAGTGGTTTTAAGCTGTTACTATGGTGGTGGTGGTTATGTGCCATGGAGTCTATTCCGAATTGTAATGAACCTGTACAGGGTTTCTGCGGCTGTAAATCTTTGCGGGAGCAGAAAGTCTCATCTTTTTCCTGCAGAAGAGCTGATAGTCTTAAACTGCTGACCTTGAGGTTTGTAGCACTGTAAGTCCCTGAAAAAGGACAGCAATTCCTTTGCTAAGGACTTATAGTATAAACACATATTCATGAGACGGGGAGACACTATGCTCAGAAATATCATAGAAAATCCATGAATTGATGACACAGATTGTTCAGTTGAAATTTAAAGGGGGAGAAAAATAGTAGAGGGAAAATGCAGATGCTGCATTTCAGATATTAATAGCACAACTTAATAAGAAATAAATAGTCTTCAGTGTTGGTGGGTAAGAAATAAGTTGTCTTAGGTGACAGTGGAAGTTAGCTGCTTTACTGTCTGATGAGGGTCTCACTCAACCATGAGTGTATGGAGAGTTCTCAACTTACCTTATATTTCATTTTATGCCTTGCTGCAAAGTCTTGTCAAGCTAAGCTATTTTCATTATGTGATAGGACAGGGAATGGCTTTAGATGAAGTGAATCTGAATTTTAACAACATATTTGGCAAAATTGTGCTTATATTTGTGAACAAAAGTGATAAACTGTGAGTGGGATTATAGATCAGTAGTAAATAGTGCCTGGATGGCACAAATGGTTTGCTTTCAACTGCTGAGCTAAATAAAGGTTGATGCTCTGAACCCCCAGCGATGCCATGGAAGAAATAGCCTGGTACTCTCCTTCCCTTAAAACACCTTATAGAACAATTCTACTGTGCAGTGCACGGGGTTGTCTTGAGTTGAGATCAACTTAATTACCATTACCACCACTAACATTTATAACTGTTGTACTACTGTGATAGTTAAGGTTTTGTGTCAACTTGGTTGGGCCTGGATTCTCAGTGGTTTGGCAGTTAAGAGGTCATTACCCTCCATGATGAGACCTAATATGACAAAATCACCCCCATGATGTGACGTAATTATCCTATACATTATAAATTCTCACTCCTATGATGTAGGTTTATCAGGATTAAGTTGTATCTTGAGCCAGTCTATTTTGAAATATAAAAAAGATTAAAATTCCAGCAGAGCTGAGGGGCACCTACTCCCACCAAGAAAGAAGAGCCAGTGCGTCCTTTGGACCTGGGGTTTCTACACTGTGAAGCTCCTAGATCCAGAGGAAGATTGATGCCAAGATTCATGGATGTTTTCAAGGAATGCTGGGCCTACAGATGTTGAAAGGAAACAAGGGCCTTTTTCTAGAGTTGGTACTCTAGTCTTCTTCCTAAACTGTGAGAGAATAAGTTTCTTTTTGTTAATAGCATCCACTTAGGGTATTTCTTGTATGTTGCTGTCGTTAAATGCCATCCAGTCGGTTCCTACTCATAGCAATACCACTGGTGGATTTGAACCACCTACCTTGTGGCTAGCAGTCCAGTGCTTATCCTACAGTGCCATACCAGGACTCCATTTCTGTGATAGCCACATTAAATAAATAAGATAACTGCTCTTGTCAACCATGGAAGAAAGATGAGGCATTGTGGTCCAACAAAAGACCCTCAGAAACCTTATATCGGATCTCTACAAGTTGAAACTAATTCCCTGGCACTTACCAACAACAATACATGCCAAAGACTGCTGCATAATGAAACAGGTGTATCTTCAGGAAATTCACTAGGCTTGTGCTACTTTTGATAATTTTATTTTGTCTTATATTTTTAATAATGACCTGATGATTACATGCATATGTAGCTTATTTGTGTGATTGGTGGGTGACAGGAAAAGACAAGATAACTAATTTATTTGATTCATTATACAAAGAGATCTGTACAGGTTGCAACCATGGGTCAAATATATGAAGTAGCATTTAAATAGATAAATATAAAGTTAAGCACTTAAGACCCCCAAATCCCTGTACTTTAGTACATGATAGAAAAAACAAAGCTAAACAATTGTTGTTGTTGTTGTTGTGTGCCGTGGAGTCGGTTCCGACTCATAGCGACACTACACAGGGTTTCCGAGGCTGTAAATCTTTACGGGAGCAGACCGCCTCATCTTTCTCCCGCGGAACTAATGGTAGTTTCGAACTGCTGACCTTGTGGCTCGCAGCCCGATTTGTAACCACTACGCTACCAGAGCTCCTTAGTAGTGCATATTATAACAATTCAGTGCTTAATTGTTTCAGAAAAACCCAACGTGGGTCAACATTGGGAAGTAACTACTAGAAAAATTGTGTGATTTGTCGATACTTTCTGCTCCCTTAAAAATATACAGTCTCAGAAACTCCGTAGAGGGTCGCTATGAGTCAGAACTGACTCCATGGCACATAGCAACAACAACAATATATAATGTCAGAACCAGTGAGATGACAGATTGACTCTGTCTCTGCTGGTCAGGTCAGACCTGGGTCATTTTCATTCATTTGATAATCCATATTCAAAAAACAACAGCAAAAGCATTGACAAACAGATGTATCACTGAATTATTATGTGTAGTTATCAAAGAATAATTAGGGACAATATTTGTAAAATATGGGGTGGGATGTAATGCTTAGGTAGGGTGTTGGGGCTTTGTGGAATTATTAGGAAAGCATTCTTAAAAGCTAGAACATGCCAGAAGAGTGGTGAATTGCTGCACCACTTGATAGAAATATTATAAAGGACTAATGACACCACTAGTGTGTAGAACTAGCAGCCTCTAGACTCCAACATTCTAGAAATCTAGCAAAATACTGGAGGTACACATCTCTGAAGAAGGACATCATGCTTGGTAAAGTGGCGGGTCAGTAGAAGGAAGAAGACCCACAATGAGATACATCGGCAAAGTGGTAACAACAATAGGTTCAAGCACAAAAACAATGTGAGGATGTCACAGGACCAGACAGTGTTTTATTCTGTTGGTCATAGGGTCTCTATGAGTCAGAACCAACTGGATGGTACCTAATAACAACAACTAAATACAACTTTGAGTGAGTCATGGAGATGACATTTGCTATTAAAGAAGCATGAGTCAATAGAAAACTAGTTGATATGCAAAAAAGTCAAGCCAAATTTTCTGGTTCTCTGCCAAGTGATTTACAGTATTTTCTACACACCCTGTTTCAAATCAGTTCAAAAAGAAAAAAAGGCCATGAGCTGGTAATTAGCCTCTGGACTTTTAACTGGAGTTGTATGAGTTTCTTTCTTGTTGATAGGGGCAGTCATCATGGTGGGCTTTAGGGATGACCCCAAGTCCTTAGTGTATTTAACCTTTACTGAACCCTTGTTTTTACCAAACCTTGTTTTTGGTGCTAGGAGCAAAAACATTGCAATAAAGACAACCTAGTAGTTACTACATTCTCTGGATATTGCTTTTAGTCATCAACAGTCATTTTCTAGAAGCAAAGACTTTTTTGAGTCAAGCTTGTCATCAGTAATGATATCCATTTTCTTTACAAAGTATAAACAGTATTGGTATTTTCCCTCTAAAAGAAGCAGTGCTTCAGTGCATCCATCCATGTCTTCGTTTGATTTTATTTTTATTTCCACTATAAGAATAAGTGTTTCGGGGAACAAACAAGATGGCGGATCGGGTGGACATATAGCAGAGAGCTCCGCCAACAACAACACAGAATACCCAACCAAGCAGGCTCAGGGGATGGT
>NW_006408632.1:6897660-6908949 GCF_000296735.1 Chrysochloris asiatica
CTCCACTGAGTAATATCCAATCTGTCTAGGTGGGGCTGATGAAAGGAGATGCAGATAGGTCTTATGTGATACAATAGTGAATAATTGTTATCAGGACTGATTGTGAGGGTTGGAAATGTAAAGGTGGACATTTTGTTGCAAAAGGAGGGGAGTGATTAACTTTGCAGTCTAGGAGCCGAGGTCCCTGGGACCATCAGTGGAGAAGAGCGAAGAGTGGGACTCTACCCAGAGAAGCGGTGATGCTAGAGATGGAGGCAGAGAAGATGACATGGAGAGATGGAGCAGCTGGGGACTTTAGACCCAGAGAGGGAGAGGGGCTGTGTGCTGACGACAGGAGGACAGGCAGGTTGGTTGATGATGCATGAAGATTGTATCCATGGCAAGAAAATGATATACAATAGGATGAATGTAAAGCTAATGTTCTCCCATGTAAACTATCACATAATTCACTATAAAGAATGAAAAAAAAAAGAATAAGTGTTTCAAATGGTAGAGTTACATATAACATCTTATTTAACTTTAAATTCTCAGAGCTAGCCACAATTCTGGCACAGTGTATGGGCTCAATAAATATTTGTTGGGCTTAAAAGTTTACTGATCATCAGATTAAAGAAAATTAAGGAAACATGGCAAGTAAATATCACAATTGATCCTGGATTAGATCCCAGACCAGTAAAAGAACATTAGAGGAGACAATTGTGAAATTTGAATAAGATCTGTTGATTAGATAATGATATTGAATTAATGTTAATTTCCTGATTTTGTTAACTGAACTGTGGTTATTAATATTAATTCATATTAGGAATATGGTAACAGTTAGGGAATCTGGATGAAGGGTGTTCAGGGATTCTTTGGACTAAAGAAATGACAAAAAAAATCTCTATTTTAATGACATCTTTCAGGGGTTTCTAAAAAAAAAATAAAAATAGAATAGGGTAATATAAATTAGTATTTTTCTAAGACCTGGGTCTTTATGGGAGAAGAGGAAGTGATCCTGCCTCTTGCATAATTCATAAGAGTGTTTAGGTAATATTGGCAGGATCTCCTCTGGGATTAACAACATCAGATCACAGGAAAGTAGGAAAGGAATTGGGGAGAGGGCTATTTGTCCATCTGAACTTTAAAACTCTGTCAACTAAAGTGATGTGGAGTGAATTCTCTATGTAATTCTATAGAAAGTAGTCCAAAAGATGACTTCAAACTGAGTAGGATTAATTTTCAATGCTAACCTTCAATTAATTTGTAACTTTTTTGGCACTTAGTTTGCTGGAATGGCTGTAATTATGTTGTTTTCTGAACGGTGAATTCATTCAGGGCATACTCTCCAGTCTGTTTATACAGCTGGAAAATAGCAATGGTAATAGATGAAGGGAAAGAAGTTAATAAGGAACTTACTTTAAAAATTCACTTATTTATGTATGTGTGTTTTTAAGTGTCTCATGAGCTATTATTGGGTACCTGAAACTAAATTTTTCATGGTCGCCATTTTAAATGAGCTAGTAATAAAATTGCTACATGTTTTAATATTTTAAATGCTGTCTTGAATTTGAATGCATACTTGACATTGCAAAGGAGGCAGCTTAATGTCTTTTTCATCCTCAATTCACCATTTGCTAAAGAAAGTCATGTTGGTTTTCCATTAAGGAAACCAAGCCTGTCATCTACAAATTTCTCCTTAACCAGACTTGCTCTTAGGGCTTTCTGAAATTCTTTCTAGGATCAATTCAAACTTAGGCAGGATATATTGCTACCCTATTGGTTTCAGCTGATGAGCCATAAAAATTGCCTTTCAGATGAGTAGAGAACTATGCATAGAATCTTACACTTTCCTTACTATTTAGACAAAAGAACACTTTTTACCTGTAGAGATTTCCTTTTTATTATATGTGCTCACTGTGTAGCTTGAAGCCTTTCCTTTATTAAACTAATGATTGTAAGAGCCACCGCTTGGAATGTGGTTGACTCTTGCACTGATTAAAGTATGGCCTCTGGACCAGTATCCTCAGCAAGAAGCTAATTAGATAGATAAATTGTCAGTTCTAGCCCAGACATTCTGAATCAAGAACTCATTGGCTAGAACTGAGAATTTTTCTCTCTAAATAGATTCTTCGTGATGCTGTTGCTACTGGTCCAGGTGCCAAACTTTCAGAATCACTGCTGTAAGGTAGAACTCAGAAAACTAAGACTCATGGTCCAAATCTGGTTGCTCATTGATTTGGGTAAATAAAATTTTTTGGAAAAGCCCATACTTAATTATTTATGTATTGTGTACGACTGTTTCATACACATAGTTGGGTAGCCAGAGATCTTATGTCCTGCAAAATTAAAGAGACTTTTTATCTGGCCTTTTGTGGAAAAAAGTTGACCAACTCCTGCCCTAAAGTATTTCTACAGACTCTCTTATCAAGCATCACCTTGTGCATGCAGTCAGCTCTGGACAGTAGAACAGTCCTGTGGTAAAACTTTTATTTCCTGAAATTGACTGGAATTTTTAATGTTCAACATCTCCCTATATTTCCTGTACCTATAGTCTATCCACCCAAATGATTTGTGTTGCACAAGTACTTTATTGCTTAACTGGGACTTTGCTCATGGGAATTTGTCTTCTTATGTTCACATAGTCAATCAATCTTCCATTCATGCATCGCTTCCACCAGGAGACACTCTGTTGCCCTCATGAACATCTGATTGACCTTTCATTGTGGGCTCATGATTTTCTTGCACTGCAGTATCATTCAGTTTCCCCCATTGTGTAATAATTGCCTGTTTCTATAAGCTCTTTCATAGCAGATGCATTAGTTATATCTGAATGCCCTGTTCCTAGCATAATACTAAGATGATGGTGATATTCAAAGTTGTTTGCTAAATGCATAAATAATTCAGAGAAATACACTCAGATGAGTGAAGCCTCCCTCACACCTTCCATGCATTTAGAGTAATAATTTGGTGATAGTTATGCTGATGTGATATTCTCAAAATAGAATTAACAATCTAGAATTTTTCTTCTCTTCTCCCTTTGGGCAAATGATTCACTTTGTATATCAATATTTAGTAATGTCACAACTTTGCTGATGCTGGATTTCTCCACTTGTCAAAAGTATCTCACCCAACCTGCTCTTGGAAACTCCCAAGGTGAGTTAAGGATCCAATGAGAAAGAGGAACCACCAATAAATGTGTGGTATTATTATATGAATATTTTTTAGTGTAATGGTGCCATTTAACCTCTCTTGTTCTAGGCTTCATCTTGACCTTAAGAGTTCACTCCAGTTTTAAGCTGGATATACAAAAACAAAGCCTCTTGAACATCTTTTTTTTTTTTTAAGAGAGGAGAATGATTCATGTTTGTATTATGCACTTCTCAGAGTTGATAACAAGCGTGTCTGGAGGGTGTATCTCAAGAACCTAGATTTTAAACATCTGTTTTTAAACAGTAGCATCCTCGTTAGAAGCTCTCATTGTTTTAGCACTGGAATATTTGTTACAATAGAAGGTCAATAACTGCAAAGTGTTAAAAAAAAAAAATTCATCTCCATTTTGCTCAGATCCTCTGGGGAAAGGCAATCCTTTAAAATGTTTTAAAGCCTGGACCATTTTGCATCACCCAGGTGGAAGGGTGACTTTTAGGGCCAATGAGCATGGAATTGTATCGTTTCATTCCAATTATGGAAACACCTGCACTAAATAGTACTTTGAAAATTGCAGTGCTTGCTCCTGCGCTTGGGCACATATTCCTGAATGAGCAGTACCTACTTTAGCAAAACTGGGTTATTCTTGCCCCTTCCTAACCTTGGTGTCACCTATATCTTAGCATCATTTGAAAATCCTAATTCCCTATAGTCACTGGTTCCCTCACCATCCATCCATTCATTTATTCATGCAATCCACATTTCTTAAATTTCAGGCCCTGCACTAAGTCCTGGGGATAAAGCTCAGATCACTCTCATGAGTGAGGTGTGCAGTGTAAAAGGGAAACCAATGTGTCTATAAATAAGGAATACACGACAGAACTGAAATCAACACAAAGTGAAACAGATCACAATGGAGGATCCTGTTTATTTTACCTGAAATCTGTATGGAAAGCTTGTTTCCTCTGGGAGATGATGTTCGAACTTTGATTTGAAGCTTACGTTTATTAGTTGGATAACAGAAAGAAAAGAAAGAGGACTTGAAGGTGCAGGGCAAGTGAGCAGTCAAAAGGCAGATGGAATCAGGTGGCTCTTCAGGAAATGATGAGTTGCTCAGAGTAGATAGACGATTTGGAAGTAGAGTGGGAATAGTAAACAGGTAAGAAGACTAAGTTGAAATAGAGTTGTAGAGGCCCTTGGCTGTTGTTCTTTATACTGTGGAAAGTATTGAGGACTTTTAAGACCAAGAGCTATTTCCCTATAAGAAATTAGATATTTTGTGGGGGACTATTGTTCTTGTTGTTAATTACCATCAAGTGGGTTCCAATTCATGGTGACTCTATATAGGGCTTCTGGAGGCTCCTCGTGTGGTGCTACAGGGTCAGCGCTTAACTTCAAACCACTATGACAGTGGTTCAAACCCAGTAGCTGCTCCTTAAAACCCCTATACAGGGTCTCTATGAGTTCAAACCAACTCAACAGCACTTAACAACATAGAGTTTCCAAGGGGTGGTTGGTAGGTATGAACTGCAGTCCAGTGCTTATTCTACAACACCACACTAGCACTCCATCCAAATACACTGGAATCCTTCTGAGTAGTGTCCAGCCCTGATAACACCAGAGATTGGTATCCCAATCTCATTTTTAAATAATTCTCTTCAGATAACGTTTAGATTACATGAAAGGTGACATTTCCCCCTGAGGTTACGCTGTATCGTCCATCTTGACTGGCCTAAGCCTACTATCCTTAAGATGAGTTCTGCCTTCCCACTTTTTAATCACTAAATACCTTGATGCTATTGTCCTTGTTGCTAACAAACCTATTCACTTACATACCTTTTGCTGCAAAACAAACAGAGGGCTATTTTTTAATGGGCTATTTTTTAATTAAAAAAAGATTTTTTTAAGTGTTTGCCATTGGATTTTCGTTTGGCTGGTTGTGTGTACACAGTGTATACAAGTTGAGTTGTACAGAAAGCCCAAGAAAGAGCAAGAAGAGACAAAGATTGGTAGGAGGTCAGGGCAGGGAGTGAGAAAGAGGAGGGGAAAGGTGACTGATAAAAAATAGAACCACATCCAGACAACAATAGGATGGGGACAGTGGGTGGTAGGTCAGGGGGACAGACACAGACAGATTGCAGTAGAAAAGGAGTGGAGTGGGGCAGAGGGAGGGGACCCATGACCCCCTCCCACCTCCCCAGCCTCCCCCCCCAGCCCCAAGGTATATACAAGAAATAAGATTAAAAATAATTAACAAGATGCGTTTTTTTCCCCCTTCCCACTTCCACCCAACACCGAATGCCCTGGGGAGGGAATGGCCTATAGCAAAGATCTTGGCCTATAAGGGGGCCTTGCGGGGAGGGGGTCCCCCAGTTCTCTGAAGCCACCCCTCCCCCCTCAACCATACATAGACTTTTCCTATACATTATGTACAAGGTGGAGGGGCGGGGCTATGGCCATGGAGCAGGGAGCAGGGCAAGGAGGGGAGGGAAACTGTTACTAAACAGACATTTATACATATATATAAATAAATGGCAGAGATTATTAGTATTTACCAAATTCAGCCATTTTCTCTTTTCTGATATCCCCAGCACTTAATTTGACATATATAATTAGTTTGCCCCAGTAAATATAAAGAGAAGTGATGTGTCATTTCTGGTCAAGATACTATAGGCTGAATGTGAGTTTTCTATTCCTTGACCAATGAAGGGAATGCTGGTAGACCATGTTGAAATGATAGTGTCAAAAGATGGTGAAACTTTCATCAGCTTGATCCCTGAAAGATCAGGTGGAGCAGAGTCACTTGTTGGCATGGAGATTTTAGGATAAATTTCTTTCCATAGTTAGTGGGCAACCCAGGATCTGTGAAACCTGAAACTTGCAGAATTTGAGAGTTGGGTGGTTTTACAAAAGCAGAATACAAAGACGTTTTCAAATTCAACAAAAACATATGATCACTCATTTTGAGGGTTTCCAAGGGCCTTGGTGTAGGGATGTGGGCAATTGAAGGATTCTAGAGCTTGACTCTCATTAGATTCATAGTAAATCTGCCTCTCCCCACAGCACAGATACCTCGAAACACTTTCCTAGGAATATTTTCATTGCAGGCTGTGTGCTGCATCATGGAAGAAAAAAAAATATTTCCTGTATAAATTAATGTATAAGTGAATCCCTGAAATGTTGGAGGTTTTGAAGGGGAACTGGTTAAGATGTCTATTCGTCTGAAACAACCACTTGTTGCTGTTGTTAAGTGCTGTTGAGCTGGTTCCAACTCATAGCTGACCTGTATAGGGTTTCCAAGGAGTGGATGGTGAGTTTGAACCATCAACTTTGTGGTTCAAGCTAACCATTGCAGCCCAGTGCTTTATCCCACAGTGCCACAGCAGGACTCTGAAACCATCACTTAAGGTGGCATGAACGCCAGTGGTTACGTTCTGTGACAACTTTGTCTATTTTTGTGAGGAGTGCAGGCACTTTTTTTTTTTTTTTTGCCTTGCTTCATGAAATATAGAAAATTATCTATACACATTTTAAAAATGTATAGTTTAAAAAATGACTCACAATGCAAAAGTGGACATTGAGATGATAAATAGCAGAAGAATGGTCCAGTTAATCTATGTCAGAGGGTCTCCAAAATCACCAGGTATGAGGAGCTGGAAGTCACTGACTTTGGGATACAGCAGTAGTAGGCTATATGGTCTGTCCTCTGGGCAAAGTACTCAGTTCCACTGATCCTCATTTTTTGTATCTCTGGAAAAGGCATGATGACAGCTTTTCTGTAAACACACCTATGAATGTGGTGGAACATTTGTTGTTGTTGTTAGGTGCCCTTGAGTCAGTTCTAACTAAACAGCGACCCTAAACGACAGAATGAAACACTGCCCAGTCCTGCAACATCCTCATAATTGCTGCTAGGTTTGAACCCATTGCTGTCTCATTGAGTGTCTTCCTCTTTTCAGCTGACCCTCCACTTTACCAAGCATAATGCCCTTCTCCAGGAACTGGTCCCTCCTGATAATATGTCTCAAGTATGAGAAACGAAGTCTGGCCATCCTTGCCTCCAAGGAGCATTCGCCTGTACCTCTTCCAACACAGACCTATTTGTTCTTCTGGTAGTCCATGGTACTTTCAATATTCTTCTCCAACACCATAATGAAGAGTACACAGAGGACAAAATGATAAAAGTGTATTAGATATTACCAAGCATCTTGAGGCAATGAGTTGCTCGACCTGGGGGCTCAGAACTGTAGTCTCAGGGGACTCCATGGCCAGTTGGCATAACATAGTCCACAAAGACAATGTTTTGGTGAATAGTGACTTTGATCTTAAAAGTTCATGTAATCCATCTTAGTGCAACAAGATCTGTCCTTGTACAGAAGAAAGAAAATGATGAAAATTGAAGATGTTTCGAATGAATTCCAATGGACTAAGGCAACACGTGAACATCAGCCTCCATGACTGTGAGACCAGAACTAGATGGGACCTGGCTACCACTACCAAATGCTCTGAAAGGGATCACATTAGAAGGTCCCGGATAGAGGAGGAGCAAATGTGGAGCAAAACTTAAAATCATAAAAAAAAAAAAAAAAAGACTGACATACTGGTCTGAAAGAGACTGGAGGGACTTGAGACTGGCCCTCTACCACCCTTCAGGTCTGGAATGGCCATGGCCCAATTTTCAGCCAATGAGTAGCTAGGTATATAGTGGGAACAATGACATTACTAAGGCGTTCTCACCATGGAATGATCAATCACTCAAGATCAAAAGGGCAACATTTACTTAAGGACAAAGTTCAGAGGGGTTGGGAAGGAGAGTGGAATGGATATAGGAACCACAGGGAGGAAGTGGGATAACTGTTGTTGCATGAAGGAGATTGCAGTCACTAAGATGAACCAAAGTGTAGGATTTGTTGAATATAAAAATTATCTCTGAAAACCTTCACTCAATTCACAATAAAAAGTTTCCCAAAAAAGTAAAGAAAGAGACATTTCCTAAAAATAAGGAATTCTTCCTAGGGCCACGAGACTATTATCACACTTAAGAATTTAAAAGTAATTCAATAGCGTTATCTATTATACAGTTTAGAGTCCTGGTGTGGTGCTGTGGGTTAATGGAACACAGGCACTTTTGCAGTTGGAGGGGATAGTCTGCCAAACATTCAACTCCTACCTCCACCAGCTTTGAGAAAGCAGATTTTCTGTCTGAAATGCTCTATGATTGATTGATTCATATATTCATTCGACAAATATTTCTTGTCCTGGGCACTATTCTGGTCACTGGAGACACTGAAGAACAATATATATTTGGTGCCTACACTACTAGATAGGAGCCTTGGTGGTGTAGTTGGTTATACATTGGGCTGCTCACCACAAGTTCACCAGTTTGAATCCAGCAGCTGCTGAGTGGGAAAATGATGGTAGACTCTGATAGCCTCAGATATCCTCTACAGGGTCATTATTTGTCAGATCCAATTTGATGGAATTGCACCACACTGCTAGAAGTTAGAAGTACAGCCAAGTCCTTGATTCATTACTATCAGAATATATAGAACCTTAGTTAATTCTCTCTGACCTGTGGGGTGTTATCATCCTTCTGTTCCAAATGGGTTAAGTGACCTTTGCCCCTTTCCTACCTCATATTTGAGGCGCACAGAGAAAATGAATTAGGTCATTTACGAAAAATTGTTTTAGCCTCTGGAAGAAAAGTGTTATTTGAATCCAAATCATTAGCACCAATAAATCTAATAATAGATATATAAATTCATAATGTATTTGAATAACTCTAAAATAAATACGTGTGGTGATTAAGTGAAGCCATAATTGGAACTCTGTAGGTGGGCGTGGGATGAGGGGGAGAGAGAATCACTTTTCTTCTAGTTCTTATTAACCATCCAAATTTGGGAAGTATTACTTGGAATGGAATTCTGAGAGCATCTCTGATTACAAAGGGCAGGTTAATGTGATTAGTTTACACAAGATATTTTTGCAATGCATACGTGCATGTCCTTTGAGTATATTGTTTTATTAAAATTTTTCTATTATTAAAATTTTCATTGTTATTATTAAAATTTTTGTTTAAACTGTCAAAAGTCTCATAGCAGTCAAGTAGCTTTATAGGGAATCCTGTTAAATGAGGAGCTTGGGTGCACTCAGGTATTCAATGAAATATGAATGATGGTAATGGATTAGCATTCACTTTTTCTCACATTTCACGTAGTTTGTAGGCTACAGTGCTTAATTCTTATTGTGGGATACATAAAGGCACCATACTTACAGAGCTTCTGGCTTTTATTACTAGCCATTGGTTTCCCCCCTAATAAGAGCTATCTTATGGCATCCACATATTTTAAGTGAAAGAAAACATCAATACATGCAAAACTGTCATTGGCTTTGGAGGTATTATATAAGTAATTAAATTTTATCATGAGGAGACAACCAGCTAATGGTTTTAGTGGAACACATAAAATCTCATAAAACACAAAAGTAAAATTTTGTCATATAATAGGAATCAGTTAGAGAAACCAACAGAGTTTCCTTTTCCCCTGAATACATTCTAAACAGTCCTTAGAAAATGAATTACCAGACTGCAAATCAGAATGAAATATTTTACAGCCATAAAACTGAAGCTACTTTCAGACCACTTAGTTGGAAGAAGGAAAAAAAAAAAGTGAAGGGGAGGGGCAACTTGTCAGCCCATTTGTTGCAGTGTCACTGCCAATGGCATCGGATGCTTAGCTCTGCCTCCTTTTTAACAGTTTGACCTTGTTTAGAGAAACCTGAATGCGATCGACAGGCCTCCCCGACAAGCCCTTACCCATAATAGAAAGCACAGCCCCTCCAAGGGTACATTCAGCTGGAGCTTTGCCAATAGAAGTAATTACGCGATGAAACTATTTAACTTTGACTAAAATACTCTCACCAGGTTCTTGCAAACGGTGTGTCTTATATCTTGTTGAAGCAATTTTATATCATGCCTTTAAAGTACAGTAATGGCCCCTTGCATTGACAGAATCCTCGTAAAAGGAGAAGACCAAGACCTGGCTCATGAAGTGGTATTGATTTTCTGAGTTCCTGCTCCAGTTGCCAAAGATACAACACTGTTGTTAGGGAGAGGAGATGCTTTGGCCTTCAATATCACAGGAGGGTTCCTCGGTAAGCACAGGCATCAGGAGGCCCAGGTGATAAATAATGTATCTGGGTGATAACTGCATGTATTACTTTGTTACTTTTTTAAAGTGACTCAGCGCTTATTCATCCCAAATGCTTCTTGATGTCACCAGTGGCTGAGGCAAAGTGTTCGAAGTATAAATAGTACCTGACACCAAGTCACTACCTCTCAAAGGCTAATTTACATGAGTGATTTATTGTAGACAGATATTTCTAAATTTTAATTACAAAGGACAATGAACAGATTCAACTTCTAGCTAGAGTGATGGTTTAACAGGTTGCTTAAAGAGAGTTTAAATGTGTCTGCTAACTCTAATAATAAGTTCGTTTTTAGTTCCTTCTAGTAAGTCTGTATGAAAAAGACATATAACTTTGAACAAAGCTCTGTGTGTGTCATTACAGATAGCAAGCAAAGGAAAGTGAGCGTCTTGATTAGATGCTTGCAAAATCTGCATTTCCATCAACCTATAAACATTCAACTAAATCTTCATTTTTTTCCCCAATTTTACATTGATAAACTGCACAATGTCTAATACTGAAAAAAAGTAAGAAGATGCATCTTTGATGACTTCCAAGGAAAATTGACAGTTACATTTCTGATCTGTTGAGAAAGTAAATAAGTAAATATCTGCATTCATTATAAATATATGGACTCCTGGTGTAGCCCTGTTGGATAAACACTGAACCGCAGGTCAGTTTGAACTATAAGGTAGGTGGTTCAAACTCACCAGCTGCTCCTTGGAAACCCTATACAGGGTCATTATGCATAGGAACTGACCCCATGGCACTAATACATATATAGATAGATATGGGAGCGTGGTGGCTTCATATGGTTAATATTGGGCTGTGAACCACAAGGTCGCCAGCTCTACAGGACAAAGATGAGAATTTCTGTTCTTGCAAAGATTTTAGACCTCAGAAACCCTATACTGTTAGGTGGTTAGAACTGACTTCATGACACTTACAACAACAGATATATATATATATGGTGACACT